>NC_133860.1:62442292-62751165 GCF_047830755.1 Zonotrichia albicollis | reverse complement strand
ACAGTCACCAAATCCAACTGTCCGCCCACCAATACCACTGTAATCCCATAACAACTAAACCATATCACCCAGCACCAGGTCCAGATGCATTTTGGGTACCTGGCTCCCCTACCTGCCCTGCCTTGAGCAAACAATTCCAATTTCTGACTACCATAAAAATTTTTTTTCCTGATATTTAATCTGAATCTTCCCTGTCTCAGCAGCAGGCCATTTTCTCTTGTCCTCTCACTGCATGCATGCTGGAAGAGACAGACCCCCATCTCACAACAACATCCTTTCAGGTAGTCATAGAGAGTGATGAGGTCCCCCCTTGAGCCTCCTCAAGACTAAACAATCCCAGCTCCTTCAGCTATTCCATTTTTCTGGACTTTTCGAAGCCTTAGTGCCCTCCTCTGCACACATGCCAGCACCTCAACGCCCTTTTTAAAGTGAGAAGACAAATGAACACAGTACTTGAGGCATGGCCTCAGCAGTGCAGAGGACAGGGGCACAACCATTTCCCTGTTGTAAAAACAAAGGATGTAACAGTACAGCCGGCCCAGCAAGTTTCAGCCTTGATCCATGAACATCAGCCAGCCTGCTGCAAGAAGAAGTTTTTCCATTTTTGCTTTCACATCCCAGGTTGTGGAAGTTATACACACAACAGTTTCAGTCATCTTGGGCATCAGGAACAAGTGATTAGCAAGCACTTGCAAAACATGCCCAACTCTATGCAGGAATCATGCCGGATTTATGATCAAGCCAATCTGGAATTCCAATTTAATATTTAATACTCTCTCACATATCTCTTATCACTCAATATAATTTAACTTGGCTATCAAAAACATCACAACACAAAAACTGTAAATACTGAAATACTGTAAATACATTAAAAATAAACATATTGCAATAGAGCACAGGAAGTTTGTAGTGTGGCAGCAAAGGAACTGGCACCAGACATGATTTCATTTAACAGCTCTGTTAATCTGGAAGATGGCTAACAGCATGGGAACTCTATTAGCAGAAAACTACTTACATTGAGAAAGCTACCAACAGCTCCCGGGCAAGAAAATAACAGTAAAAGCATTAAGCTACATCCTCTATCTAGTAAAATCAATGGCAAAGTTTCTTACTTAATAGGACAGGACCATGTTCCTGAGTTTGTTTCAGGGTGAGACAACAAAAATACACTGCTCCGGCAAACACCAGCTAAAGAAAATTGGAGCAAGAGAAAGTCTATCACACGCAAATGAGTTTTACAGGTGTAAGAGACATGAAGAAAACTAAAATCCTAAAAAGAAATTAAATAAAAGAAGTGGTTCTTCTCTGTTGTCCCCTAAAAAAATTAAGATACAGTGTTCTCCAAAATTAAACTTTCGTGCATTTTGAATTGCTGTTATTTAGGAAGAGTGGCATAAAAAGAGAAAAACACACAAGGAGATTAAGACACATGTCCCATCAGGCTTGGGAGACAACTAAGTAATACAGATCAGTTGAACAGAGAAAAGTAAACATATTCTAATAATGCTTTTCTATGAGCCACTGTTCTAGACAGATAAGAAAAAAACCAAAAACAACAACTTACAACACCTGGTAGAGGCTAAAAGAAGCTTAGCCAAAATTAACTATTTAGGTACACCTTATACATAGCTCTGGTGTAAGAGCTACTTTACTTTACTTCCTTTTGCACTATTAAACTCACTCCTGATCCTTTTCAACATCATCCAAATAGGCAAACATGGCAACCTTTTCCCACCCTGTGCAATGGGGAAAAGGCAAGATTTATCACAGGTAACAATGCAGAAAGCAGGCAATATTGGCTGGGAAACCAAAGAGCTGGAAGTGAAAGACAGAAGAAGTCTGCATGCAGCAAGTGCTTCATTACTTTAGTAGTAATGCTTTGTGATTACACGTCTCATAATAGCTCAGACTTAAAAGACTTGAGGCAAGTGGTCTGGAAATACACACTTCCAGGTCATGAAAACACATCTAGAAAGCAGTTGGAAGAGGGAGGAAAATAAAAGCAAGTGATTCTTTTCATCATTAAAGAAAGCAGTAATGCCTAATACAAGGCAGTCACACCTAGATTCCTCCCAACCAACTCAGGCCATAGAGAGGAGCACACAAACACCTTCAAACTTAAGTCTACCTTCAAAATCACCACTTTGAATGGCATCACATTATCATAAAAGGAACTTATCTTTCCTTAACACCACAAGAGGTCTAGTGCCTTGTAAAAATAATTAAGTCTCTATGAACACAACACAGAGGACAAATAGGAGGTTTAAATCCTACAATTTATTCATTTAAGTAGTTTCAATATTCTATCCTGGGCTTTCTCAAAGCATTTTTCTTACTCCGAACATAAACAGATTGCCTTGGCAACTTTTCTTCCCACTCTCCGTCACACAGAACCGCTTCTCGTGTTGATGACGTCTCCAGAAACGACAACTGCTTATGATAGGAAGGCTATACCAGAAGTGCACTGTAGGAAATACAGTAACTGAAAGCAAAAATGATTCACTTCCACCAGGCTTTGAGTTTGTTCCCATTCCTCCCTCTTCTTTCCAACTTTTCACAGCAGACTTCCTTCCTTGTTCAAACAACCGCAGAATGGTCTGGATAGGAAGAGGCCTAAAGATCACCTAGATCCTACATCCCTGCTGCAGGCAGGGACATCTTTCACCTAAACCAGGTTGCTCCAAGCCCCATCTAAACTGGCCTTAAACAATTGCAGGGATTGGGCATCCACAGCTTCTCAGGCTGACCTGTTATAGTGCCTGATCATATTCAAAAGAATTTTTTTAAACTCATCCTCTTTCAGTTTGAAACCATTCTCTCTTGTAAAAAGTCCCTCCCCAACCTTGTTGTAGGCTCCTTTCAGGTACTGGAAGGCCACATTTAGGGTACTCCTAAAGCTTTCAGTTTTCCAGGCTGAACAGGTCTCTCAGCCTTTCCTCTTAGAAGAGGTGCTCCATCCATCTGATCAACCTGGTGGCCTCCTCTGAACACATACCCCAACAGTTAGTTCCATGTTCTCCCTGGGACCCCAGAGCGGGATGCAGGTTCCACGTGGGCTCTCACCAGGGGGAAGCAGAGGGGCAGAATCCCCTCCCTCCCCTTGCTAGCCACACTGCTTTGGATGCAGCCCAGGACACTTCTGGCTTTCTGGGCTCTCAGATCAGGTCCAGCCTCTCATCCACCAGCATCTTCTCAAGTCTTCTCAGCAGGGCTCCTTATATGTTGTTCATATGTTCCCTGTATTGGCAACACAACCGTTTGTAAGCCATAACAAATGCTTTACCTTTCCCCTTGTTCTTCCCAAGAGGAAAAGTTTCACTGAGCTTTATTACCTATAGTTTCATTTTTCTTGTCACCTTAAACTGTCCATGCATAAAGAAGCAAACACAATCAAAGTATTATGTTCTGGAATGCTTCCCTGATAAGTCTTGATCATCTTATATGTATCCAGCTTACTTTTAAGAATAATTTACTAACAACTCTATTTGAAAACAATATGTCACATAATTTTTCTAAAGAGCTTTAGTGTCACTAAACACTAAAATTCATCATTAATTTGTAGACCACAGCTCAAATGTCTTCTGTATTGAAGTATTTTTAATGTAATTAGCTCATCTTCTTAAACAAGACTGAGATGTTTTACTTTATTTGCTGAACCACAAAATAATCCAGGTGTCAATAATACAGTATTTTATCAAAACAGATAAAACATACCTCACCTCACAATTTAAGAAAAAAGGAGAGGAATGGTCAAACACCCTTTACGTCTCATTACTTACTAGGCTCAGCTGTCATGCTACAGGTACAAAATGCATGAAACAGTATTTTAAGGGTAAAAAAAATTAAGTGTAATAAACAAATCTGACAGATCTCCATTGAAAAGCTTTAAACAATCTATTAGGGAAAAAACCTACAATACAAAGATACTCAGTGAGGAAAACCTAGACAACGAAGCAGGGGAAGTTGGGACATATGAGAGGTATTTTAACTGTTTTATCTCAATATCTGCGTCTTGGAAGCAGGTGGTTTTCCTTTACATTTTCAGACTAACTAACAGACTAAGCTCTGTTCTCCACTGTCCACTGGACACTGCTTGAATTCCACACAGAAAGGTGGTTTTCACCAACTTAATAGTTGAGCTTCTTCAAGTTCTCAAATGTTGATAAGCAAAATCACTCATCCTCAAACTTGTATCTTCTGCAATTAATACCTTCTTTAAACATGTACACTGGTTTTTAAGACTGCACACTGTGCTGGATTCTGAAGTTCAATGTGTCCAACATGCAACCACAAATATAGCAAGTCTCCTAGTCTACACATAACTGTAAACTAAGGTTGGATATGAAGGGCTGATACCTCTTCAATTTCCCTCACAGTCCTCCAGGTGATGTCACAGGGATGCATGGATGAAGAGACACCTTCAGCTGAACAGGATGTCTACAGTCCTGGTACAGCTTCAAGACAGCTGTTATTTTCTGAGCTCTCTACTGACTGTTGCAACACACCAGCTATCACAAGACAGTAAACCTCAGCTACTTTCCTTCCAAGTTCTTCTGCGTGTGCTAGAGTTGGCAGCTACCTTACTTCACTGACACACGTTTAAGCAGAGCAGTCAAAGTCAGCAGCAACTCAGCACTTCTTACCTTCACAAAGCTAATGGCTCTATCAGAACTAAATATTTTTTCAAGATGAAAGAGGTATACCAATGTACCTGAAAGGCCGTACACATAAAATATATTTTACAGCTAAGAGGTTTGCAAGGGTTTTTTGATTTGCAAGCATTTTTCAGTACAGTAACAAAACCAAATGTTGTAACTTAGAACCTACAATATAGTTAATAGTGAGTCCATTTTTCTTGCGCACAAATACAGAAGATGCCTACAATTATTGCAAGAGGAAAACTAAAGGACCCAATTATTTACACACAACTTCTTTCATCTTCTTTAATTCTAAGGCTTGCTCAATCCTGAAGGCTATCAGATATTCTCTGCAGTTTCTAATTTCTGAGATATTCCTGAGTCCAGCAGCTTCTCTAGAGTTTTTCAATTAACTAGAACAAACTACAGTGTGGACTTTAAGATTCGCTATACACTGCCAACATCTCCAAACACTCAATACTGTGAAAGAACATGCAGGCAATGTCACCTTACTGATTAGGGACATTTAATGCCATGACCTATTGCACAAACTAAGAAAGTGTCTGCTTTCTTGGAAAGTGGTAATTTTGGAAGTAGGACATTTAGAAAGAAGGAATAATAGGTTTGGAAGAAGCTCAACACAACATTTAATGCAAGCATGACAAGAGGGTTCATGAGCAGATGATCTGAAATACTTCCCCTGAAGAGATACATCACAGTACTTCTAAAGGTTTGAACCTGGAGTCCTGCACCTCATTCAACTATCCTCTTGAAGTTGTTCAGTCTTGGCTAAATAAATGTATTCTGGTATGCAATTCCCAACAATCCATTCCTTCACTTTCTGGTAATTTTTCTTTAATTATTAACTGAGCTTTGAGGCACAATAAGAATGATACCTCACAGTAACTGGCTCCAATACTTAAGGGCTGGATAATATTCTAACAAACTATGAGATAACCCAAAACTTATTAATATCCTCAATTTATACCTTTTTTTAATGTGACATGAGTTAAAATTGAAAGTTTTTATCTTGCAGATTCTCTGCTTCTATATAAACTTCAGACAGCAATCTGCAGTACCACATTATCAGCAGCAATCTCTGCCAGTACAAATTTGACCAATAACAGTCAATTATTCAATTATCTACACTATAAAGACAAGTTTATATTCTAATCGATCTTTACTTGTGCATCTTCATTTACAAAGCCTTTCTTCTACAGCAAAATCTCAAGCTGTTTTCTCTGCTCATCACAAACATCTTTCAGAATAAGGAACACTGTAGGTTGTCAGGTCCTGCCCGGCATTTCACAGGCCTTATGGCAAACAAGCTTGGAAAAGACACCTGCAGACCACAGTATCTATTCTTTCTGAATTCGGGATGGCAAATAGGCTTTTATTCAGCTTTGGAATTTTCTAAAACTGAAGATAACCAAGGGAAAAGAGAGCTGGAAAATGTGTCTGACCTACTCCTGAGTCAAGACATTATGCAGCTTCTACTCCCATCTTCTTAAACCTGCAAGGTATCTAATTAATATAATCAACAGGTCATGGTTAACAACAGAAATAACTGACTTTCATCCTGCAGAGTCAGAGATCAAACTATACTTTACTGACACCTTCATCTTACCAGAACAGTATAAATGATAGCAGGAAACAGGAATGGAATTAAAATCATCTGAGCTACCTTATGCACATCTAGACTGAAAAAAGCTTAGTCATTACATAGAAAGTTCTAAGTTCTCTACAGTTTTGTGAAGCTTAGATGTCTTTCTTCAAGGTTATCCCTGAAATCACTTTCCCAAACTTACGTCCCTTTCCACAACTATTTTCAAAGAGTCTGCTTTAGATGTGTGAAAAGTATACTAGCAATAATTCACGGGGTGAAGTTAGTGGCCTTATTTAGTCTCAGGAAGTAAAGACAGAGGAAACTCTGGAAGCTGCAGAGGCATAATTATGTCAGTCCAGATGTGACCTTCATTCCAGTACTGTTGCTCTCACTTCACTGGTGGATTGTAAGCTGCTTCTCACTACAGAGACCTTCCACTTGCAGAGATAACCCACACCTCAGCCTGCATGCTGAAATACACATAACAGCTGCACACTAAACACCACGCTATCTATCTCAGCATTCCTGCCTACATTAAAAGCACATGCAAATATGCAATAATTCAAACATTTGCTATGTTGAGTAGAAGAGATGTCATGGTATCCTGAGCACAGAGAAGCCTTTGTGCCCAAACCACAGATTTCTTCAAAGTTAATTTCATTCTAATCATTAAAGAAAGTCCAACTTTCTTTCAGACAAAGGTTTATAATCAAAACCCACAGCAGTTAAAATTCATTCCAGGTGAACAACAATTTCTGAGCATGCACAGCTAATACACACACATACACGCACAGAGGTAAACATGCAAAAATATTTTTTCAGCAAAACTGAATGTCAATTCTAACCAGAATCATTTATTTGGAGATAGAGACAGAAGTTATTGATGATCACACAGGAGGTCCTTACATGACTACATACTAATGCATTTGTGACCTTGAAAATCATGTATGATCTATTGCTGCTGGCACTAGGATACTTGAGATACCTATCAAGTGCCCAGAGTATCGCCTGTTTAACAGCTCACAGCACCGCTCTCCAACCAGGCACCTCCAGGGCGCCGCTATTCATCTGCTAAGTTATTCTAATGTTGTTCTAGGCACACACCCAGGTGTTTATTTCTAGAAGCTGCCATGAAGTTCCTCCCATACCATCAAGCATCCAGAAAGCAACTCTGTTGGTCTGAAAGCTGGTCTGGAAATTTGTTTAAAATTACAACCCTAAGATGAATATTGATATATTTATCTGTCACATTAATTTATGCTGATTTCTACACTGTTTATACATAGATTTCACTTCATCCTTTCTAATTTTTAGAGTAAATACAGTCACATAGAAGGAGCCATTAGAAATCACCGTCAGTCAAGAATAATGGCTGCTTTAGTATTGATTGCTAACAGTAAATAGCATTTACACTAGGAATCAACTGTTACTGAAGAGTTTTATAAACAATGACTCTGCCCAAGAAATAATTAAAGAATACATCAGTCATAACCTAGTAAATGTTTCACTACTAAAGGCACCTCATCACATCAGCCAACCAACAAAACCAAAACACAAATCCATCTCTGTATCTGCTGCCGAAAACCCTCCCAGCAACAGCTTTTTTCCTGAAATAAGCGAGGACAAGTTGTGCACCAAGAAACACCAGAGCTTTGCTTTTCAAAGAGGCTTACAGAGGCAGGCATTAAATTTCTACTCCACTTGCACTCAACAGGATCTAGAGCTTCCCAAGGGGTTGTTGAAAATCCCACCCCAGAGCACTCCTCAAAGGACGAAAGTAGGAGAGGGAGAGCACAACAAGGGGAAAAAAGAATAGTGACAACAAAATAAGAGGGTAAAGGATAAGAGATCAAAGGCAAAAAGAAAGAAAGCAAAGATAATTTATCCTACCAGAGACAGCACCTCTTGTCAGTCAAGACAAGAAACATTGCCTCCCAAAAAGAATCTGGCACCAGGAAGTGGCAGAAGGGGGAAAGACCAATCTGACCTGAGGTAAGAAAAAAAAATGCAGTTATATTTTTTTTAGAACTTTGTTGTTTCATCTTACTTTTCCAGCACATTTTTTAAAAACATTTTTTAAATTAATATTTTTCTTCCTCTGTATTTTTGTCAGTTTTGACAGTGGGATGATACAAATCATATGCAGAATAGGATCAACAATATTTTCATAAAAATGAGAAATCAAAGACAAATTTTAAGTAATGTGGGGGCATAATATGAAGCGATAGCTGCCAACAATATATACTAGTGAAATGTCCCAATGCGTAAAAAATTTGGAAGAATGTACTTACATGTATAAAACTCACAGCAACAGAGTACAAGACCACTAATTTCTACCTGTAAGAAACTTTGCCGACTGCCTACTGCCTGTTGGCAAGATAAAATCTACACCTGATATCCCATGTGGACATGGGAGAAACGTAACTGTCTCTTATGTCCAAGTTCCAAGTTTATTGCAACAAAAAAGTTGTAACCAGGTCTCCAACTGAGAATGGGGTGACTTTTAGAGACAGTTCTTTCTATTGTGATTGCTTTATTTGGAGCTTCTAGGAGACTAACACAAACATGAAATTCACTTCAGAGTGACAAATGAGCAATAAAAAGGAAGACTCACAAAAAGCAAATCATAGACTATACCTAAAATTTTTTACAGATATTTAAACATTAAAAACTAAAGAAAATAAAAATTTCATCAAGTGAATCCATTCATCTTCCCCCTATCAACTTAATCAAACTACATTCTCAGAACAAACCTGGCAGGTGGGGCAGAGTAATTTCTTTGTAACATGTCAGAGGCTCCAGTGACTTCTAGTCATACTTAAAAATTAGTTCCAAACTATAACAAGTAACTTCAAGTGGTAGAAATAAAGCCATTACCTGCACACACCTCTGATACACAACTCCAAGGCTTCTGCGATGCTGCCTCACAATTTTTACTTGGCACAGATCTCACTTCTAAACTTAGTAAATGCAATAAGCCACACAAAACTTTTGAAGTAGATCTGAACTGAAACATTGGGTTTATACATATTTTCTGAAACAGTGAAACTAATGAGCTTGTCTCTATGCCTCACACTGAATTCCAAATAATTACTTTACTGTGTCAAAATACTACACTGAGAAAAAAATGTGGATAACAATTAGGTATAGATATACAGAAAACTATTGGAGAAAGTTCAATCAGACACTCAAGTGATACCTAAAGGAAAGAGAGCTAAGATTTAAGATCCCTGACAACCAAATTTGAATCAGAAGTAGTTAAAATACATGGAGGAGAAAGTTTAAAATAAAATCCAAAGCTTTAACTGTTAAATCTGGATGTGAGGTAGCTTCAAGAACAATCAATAAATAGTCTCCATAATCTCATCACACAGTGTACGAAAAAGCAGTTCAATTTTATTCCTTCCCTTGAATTAATGGAATTTCTTCCTGTATTTGAAAAGGGAGACCACAGATTATTTTTTATGCAGTGATACCTTTCTTTCAAATTCTCTATCAGCCTTTCTGAGGCAAACACCTTTTCAATTTCTGTCCATGCAATAATTGCCCCTCACACAGCCTTACCTCTTGAGCCACTAACAGCACTCTGCTTGAGTTTTCTGATCTGCCTTAATAATGTTTTTTCAGTATAAGTGAGCAACACTTCTGCCTATAGCTGAAGTTTTGTATACCCTTCTCCATTATGTCTCCACTTTCAGAACCTACAGCTACCAAATCTGCTCATCTGTTGTAAATCCTGTAAAGGGGAAGAACACATTGCATGTGGAGGATTTACCCCAAATGATTCCAGGAACAAAAATCATGAAAGTTCACTACCTTACCCACATTAGAATATATGTATCCAAAGTATCAATCTATGGTCAGAACCCATCAGATGTCATCTAACATAATTATATTCCTTTCTTACAAAATGCCACCTTACTCTGTTCACCAGTGTGCACAATGTTCAGTAAACAAACAGGAGAGAGTCCGTTTGTTTTGTCCTCCTTGTTGAGCATGAGCCCTCAGTTATCACTGAGTTCAAAGAAATTTGTACTGACTATGAATTTTCTCACGGCCTTCTCTCTGTAAGCATTTTAACCACAGCATTTCAGCGCAGCCCAAACATCAATGAATTAACTTCAACAACAACTTCTAAGCAAGATCTCTCTTCTCTTGAAACAGAGGGAAAACACAGCACGTAAAGAATAAAACTCTAACTCTTCTGAACTCAGTCACGCAATCTGAGATGCTAAAGGATGGATTTTTAAGAATTCTTGATTTTCTACAACTAAGTGTTCTTTCAGAGCTCACTGCTGAGTTAATACAGCTGCAGGTGTGAATGCTCAGATCCCAAAATCCCAAACCAGGTCTTCATAAGGAACAAACAGCTAACAATTACCCATGAATTCTTGACGAAGTAACTCGCCTAGCAGTTCACATGAACTGCAACAGAGGACAGGACAGCTGATCCAGCTTTCCACAACAAAGCTCCGCTGCCAATACCTTGGCCATCCTTTCTTTCTATAATATCTGTATCTGCTCATCTGCTGTACACTCCCAAAGACTGAGCAGTGGTCTAACATAGAGAACCATCCTGCACACCCTAAAGAATGCAGGGTGGTGTGGAGTAGATAATATGCAGCTGTGCACAAAATAAAGATACCCAAACAAGGTTGAATTATTGCTGTCTCTGCAATCTGTGTCTGATATATCCCAATTCCTGAGCAACATTCTTCAGATATACTGCTGTGTCCAGCAGCTTCTTGAATGTATCAACACTTTTTGTATTAGTCACTGATTTGGTTTCGTATTTAACAATAACAGAAGTAACCTAACAATAAAGACACAACAATGAACACAAACAACTCTCCCTCAAATGTTATCAGTAATGTAAACATGCAAAAGTATTTGAAAAGCTTTCTTCTTTTTATCTAACATGTATGAATTTTATTTGTCTAGTACCACTCAAGCAATTTTCACAGCTCTATAAATTTCCCCTGAATCCCTTCGTGTTCAAATCAACATATGAAAGAGAGCTTTTTTACTTGTTTTCTCTCTTCACCCCCACCCAATACTGCTAAAAGTATCACAGTTCTGTTCCAGTTTTCCTGCTTAAGATATAGGCTATCAGCCTTTCAACATCAGTAATTTATATCTGATCTTTTTCTCCCTTTTCTCATGATGGTGATTATTTTTTATAAAGACCTGTGAGAAAAAGCTCCCTTTACAAACATTTTTGGAGGACCTTGTTCAGACTCTGCAGCAGTTTGGTTCACACAGCTTCCTAAACGAGAGAAAGAACCCTTTTATTAAAACATAGCTTCCATAAAGCCAGTATCTTACCAGTTAAAATATGAATTCTGTTTCCAGCTCTTTTTATCATTAAATGATGATTCACTTTTCTACTGAAATCAAATAAGTTTAATAAAAAAAACAAATTACTGTGTTCAAATATTTCCAATCACATTTGCAGCTGTTTACATTTAATGTTAACATTTTTGTGCCTAAACACGGCTCTTGCTAGTCAAATTGTCACACTAACTCATTTTCAGATACTGCACTACATCTGTAATTAGATGCATTAATATGCTTCTATAGAGTAAAGCAAACAAGAGTATGAAACACTTTGCATATGCAGTCAGAAAATGCTTCGAAAGACTCAAATATTACTGCAAATTCAAAAAAATCTAACCGTTTTAAGTTATATGCACAACTTAATCTAGACTTATGTTCTACAAAAGAGATCACAATAGCAGCAACATATGAAAGAATTTATGCTTATTCTCTATTGTGAAATACAGCAAACTCCTTGTTTGGAGGAGATGCAAGCAAAGTAAGCACTGGAAGGCAGCAAGTTGTAACTAGTCTCACAGAGGCACATTTCATTACTACACGCCACACTTCACCAACACTGTACCTTGGGTACTTTGGATGAAAAAGATGTAGTCTTGTTAAGTGAATTAGAAGTTTTACATGCAAAAACATATTAATTTTGCATTTTGTGTGGCACCTTTCTAACTGACACCATATGAAGTATTAAGTTATGTATCAACTGGTTGAGCACTGGAGTTTGTAGTATCCTTCTGCAGTTCAAGTATGACGCAATGATTGCATCACTACAAAGGGCAGAAATTTCTCTTGCTATTAATGTTTTCAAAAAGTTTGTTTCAGATTAAGTTTTATGTTTTATATTGTGACCTTACAGAAAACATCATCAACCCAGACTCCCAATCTTTTCACTGTATAGCCAGAGGACTGGAACTAACATTACCCTTGTACTAATGGTTTTTATGTGGTTGGTATATATTCAACTCTAACTGATTTCTTGAATTTCAAATATGAAGTTACATGCATTTCCTTAAAAAAAATTACTTATTTACTCTTCCAATACAAATAAGCACTTGATTTGGATATCTCTAAGCAACACATTTATGTATACAAAGAAAAGGAGAACAGAAACACTGGCTCCCTGCACTAAAAGGATCTCAAAGCCAGAGAAGAATATTCGGAAAGGCCACGTGGTTCCTGACAGTCACTGTTCTCCCTCCCTACTGTGTTACCACCATCCATTCACAATTTGCTTCACTTGGGACTAGGATTACCAGCTGATTTTGTAAGAAGTACTGACAAATGGGAACCTGCAAAAAAACCCAGAACCTGCATTGCTGATAGCTCCCTAAAGACTACCTCCTTTAGTGAGAAGAAGCAGAACAGGATGGAATTGAGTCTGGGAGTGAGGCAAAGAGCATGAGAGATGGAGAACTAAGTGATGCAGGTGATATGGAACTGGGAGCCCTCTGGAGATGCCAGCTGTAAGGAATTTGAACCCAGGCCAGTTAATGCTGTTGCGACCTAGTTCCACAAAACAAGTTGCAAAAATGGTCCTGTAATGATATTACTGGAAGTCACAATTCGCGATTTTTCTGCTGTCCTGGGTGGTGTCTGCTGCCAAATAAGAGAATCATTGCCACATGTTCACAAAAAGACAGAACCTGCAAGAAGCAAAATACCTCTTCATAAATTTTCCACAGTGTAAAAAAAAAAAAATTACCTACCTGTTCCTTGTAGGCTGCCAAATATTACACCATCACCTATTCCTCTGCAGAGGGGTTAACCCAGAGAAACACAGCATATTGCTCCTATAAAGGGGAACAATATGAATACCAAGACCAGGGAATGATCTCACCTTGCATTCTACAAAACCAAAGGCTAGCCTCTTAGCACCAAATCACAGAACAAAAATGGTTTTGAAAAATTAGAAGAGCCTAGCAATGCCGAGAGCTAAGTACTTAACTCTTGACAGTATTACCAAGGAAGTCTCTTGAACACTGAATAAACACATTAAAAGAAGCAACACCAATTCAAATTCTAGTTGGTGTCCATTTTCCTGGATTTGGGAGGAACAGAAGTCTGGACTGCATATGCGAAATGAGAGCACAGTGAAAAGGCAGGCTGTGGTGAAACTTTTTGTGAAGGATAACAAAATCTCACTTTTAAAAAAGCAACAACAAAACCAAATAACCAAAGTACCCCAAACAATTGTTTTGTAAAGATTATTATCTCAAAGAGGCAGTCAAGAAAGCCCAATGGAAAGTAAATCTCCCTCAGATGCTTTACAGCCTACTTCAAGTCCCAAGCTTCTAGAATTCTAACTTCTCCAGCATTTACACACTTAAATACACATGTTTCTACCATCAAACTGGTACAGCATCCCGATTCTGCCAAGAAATATCAATAAATCTCGTTTGTAACTTTGTGTACGGACCATTTTAAAAAAAGTACAGAGAAAGAAATTAACATAAACATGATTAAAACTTGCTTTTCCCCGTACTCTTCCAAGACAGCCATCTCCAGACTAGTCATACTGGATCAAAAACTGTCAGCTGTGAATAACCTTGCACAGTTCTGAAGCAAGAATCATCTTTCTTTTTGAGAATATAATTTCTATGGATTTCCAGAGTTTTACCAAAATCAAGCCCCCAAAACTCTTCTCCATAAAGCTGGGAAGCCATCCCTCCCACACTAATATGTGTTATTCTATTCCTGTAACTAAAGTTGCCTTAAAGAACATACCTGAAGTGTGAAGTAAGAGGAGAATCATTGAGAAATTAAGAGACAGACTAGCTTTAAAAAAAAAAAAATCACAAGGATACAGTGGTAGATGTCATTTGAAATCTTACAGTGTTCTCATGGTTTCAGGAATGCATTGTTTGTTCACACACACACCTGAGAAGTCCACGTCCACGATTCAAAACTCACACTCGCTGACCAATTAGGTAATTAATTAGGGAATTATCTCTTTTTTTCCTAACTAGGTGTGTCTAAAAGAATCTGCTTTGGAAAGAGAATATTAAGCCAAATTTCATACACAGTCACTCTTTTACAAACACCAACAAATATCAAAGACAGGAAATGTACTTTTCCCTGCCATAAACACTTTACAACTGAAAGGAAAATTCATGCTATAGTCTCCATAAGAAACACACAAGAAAACCTAGTTTCAAATTCTATTTTAACAAAAAGAAAGGGATGGAATGTCATTTTCACACATATCACTGCTTCTTATAATAGTCCATGCACTTATCACTGAAAATCACTAAAGAACAACATATGATATCACTTATGACTATGATAAAACTCGCATAATTTTAACCTGTTCAAGTCAGAAAAGCCTGTATTCCACTACTGTACGTTAAAGAGAATATTATGGATACATGCATAAGAGCAGACACTTGCAGACTGCATAATCCTACTACATCACCACCAACAGCAACTTTGTGATCAATCATTTAATTTCAGTTAAAAACTTTTTTACTAAAAAAAGTCTATCTCCACCCTCCTGGGAAAACATGAAGGCAGGGGGAGGAAGGGGAGAAAAAGCAGCAGCCTTACTAAGTTTTAACAAGTAAACAACCAAAAAAAGTTAGTTGATTCAGGGAAGACAGTTCTTTGATAGAGATGCAGACGTACTTGCACAAACAAGAAGTCTAGACAATACTGCAACATACACCAAAAGCCCTGCCTAAAATCAAGCTACCAACTAGAAGCCAGCAGTATGAGCCACAAATATCGAATTCTCCTATAATGTTTCTGTCCAAATGTTTTAGGATTAGATGAAATGTAGAAATTATAAAGAAGATAAGAGAAAATTAAGGCAATACTGTATCATGTTCGTAACATGGCAGAAAGTTATCTTTTCAGACGACAAACCTTGGTTTTATAAAATACTAGTCCAAACACTTTACCCACTGGTAAACAAGCACGGAAAAGCCGAGCAACTTTCTCTCCTGGTTTCATACTCCCATCTTTTTCCTGCAGAAATTCCTTTCTTAGCTTCCATCTCTCCCTCCACCCTGCTCCTTCTGACTAACTATCCACTGAACTCCTGCACGGCGGTAAACACAACGGGACCAGAGGCAAGCAGCACGCAGAGAACACGTTTCTCCGGCGGCCTCAAACATGCCACTACTACACTAGCACCGGCCTTCTCGGCCGCAAGGCAAAACCGAGGAAAAAGGCCAGATCACGGGGCCGCCAGAACACAACCCACCCCTCGTCAGGGCCAGGCAAGCTGCCCGCACACTTTTGCCCCGGGCCCCGCTTCTCTGGCACCCAGGGGGGCCCTGGAGAGCGGAGCCCGGCGGGACCGGCCGCGGCCGACACGTCGGCAGGGCCGCCCCGCGCCACCGCCCACCCACGGCGGCCGGGCCCGCCGCACCTCGCTCCGCCCGTCCTTCGGGCGGAGGAGCGGGGCGGCTCGACCCCCACGCCGGCCGTACCTGCGGCCCGGCCCCGCCCGGCGGAGGCCGCGCGGCGAACGGGCCGTACCGGCCTCCC
This sequence comes from Zonotrichia albicollis, assembly GCF_047830755.1. NCBI lineage: Eukaryota > Metazoa > Chordata > Aves > Passeriformes > Passerellidae > Zonotrichia > Zonotrichia albicollis. The sequence goes on along the minus strand of NC_133860.1, from coordinate 62,735,103 downwards.
CCGCTATGACACTGCAGAGCGCGGCCCGCCCGCCCGGGCCTCTCCTTCCTTCCGCCGCCGGGCCCCGGGCCCCGCTCCCGGCGGCGCCATGATGATGATCGGCCCCCAAGGCCGCCGGGCAGGGCCCCACCGCCGCCGCCAGGAGCGGCCTGGGCGCCCCGCGCCGCTCACCTTCATGTCGGGACATCCTAGTCCAGAGACGGCGCCCCAGGCCTGTCTCGGGGCTCCCGCGGGCAGCTCGGGCGCCGCTGCGGCCTCGCCCCCCGCCGCCGCCCCGGTGCGAGAGGAGAGGGGCCGGGGCTGGGCCGGGAAGGGGGCGAAAACACAAGAGGCGGCGAGGAGCCGGCCTCCCTCCTCCTCCTTCTCCTCCTCCTCCTGCCTCCTCGCTCGCCCTGCGGGGGGCGGATCCGGCGGCAACGGCTTCCCGGGCGCCGTGACACGGTGACTCCGGGCCCCGCCGGCCGCTGGCGCCGCCTCCCGCGCCGCTCCGCCCCTGCCGCACCAGCGACGGCGGCGGCCGCGCTGGAGCCTTCCCGGCCCCGGCCCCTGCCCCTTCCCCTTCCTCCTCCCGCCCCGGCCGCGCTGCTGGAGGAAGAGGAAGCTCCCCGACAGGGCGGCGGCCCTCCCGCGCGGGCTGCCGGGCCAGGGCGGGCTCCGCCCGGGGCAAGGAGGCGGTCGAGGTAACGGAACCCAGCACCGGCCTGACCCAAAGGACACGCATTAATCAGCTTTTTTCATGTAAAAGGAGCGGAGAAAGAGCGGCAGAGAACTGCGTGCTCTGAGCCGGCGTTCTGTCACTGATCGCGTTACTCATTCTGCCAGATTTGGGGAGCTGCGACTCCAGGCACAAGGCTGGAGTCTTTCTTTAGTGGTTTGGGTTTTTTGTTTTGTGGGGGTTTTTGTGGTTTTGGTTTGGTTTTTTGGGTTTTTTTGTTTTGTTTTTTCCGGGTTCTGCTTTTGTCTGGCCTTCAGAGGACTGCCAGAAGTGTCCTTCAGTTAAACTCCAGCTCTGTGGAAAGGATGCCCACAGTGTGCCGTGTGTTGTCCCACTCGCAGAAGCACAGAATAGCTTGACTTGAACTAGAAGGGACTCAAAAGGATCATGAAATCAGACTCCTGGCCCTGCATAGGACCAGCCCCATGAATGACAACATGTGCCAGAGAGCGTATTTGAATGCTTCTTGAACTCTTTCTGGCTTGGTGTTGTGATCACTTCCCTGGAGAGCCCATTCCAGTGCCCAACCACCCTCTGGGTTAAGAACCTCTTTTTAATGTCCAGCCTAAACCTCCCCTGACACAACTTCATGCTGTGCCTTCGGCTCTTGGCACTGCTCATCATAGATAATAGATCAGTGTCTGCCCCTCCTCTTCCCCTCATGAGGAAGTTGTAGACTGCAGTGAGGTCTCCCCTCAGTCTCCTCCAGGCTGAACAGATCAAGGGACCTCAGCCACTTCTCATATGGCTTCTCCTCAAGACCCTGTACTCCAGACAAGTGTCTGTCTTGGTCTGTCCACACCACAAGGACTTTTCATCCTGTCATTGTTGGCTTCCTACCCCTTCATGGAAGTGGGTCAGTCTTGAAACGAGTGAGACCTGCAACAGAGCCATGTTCCTTCCCTGGTTCAGATGCACAGGGCATATATTTCATGCATTTTCTTTTTGCCTTTCTTACTGTGACTTCCTGGCCTTTCCCTAGATTCCATCCATGATAATAGCACCATTTTTTTACCTTCTCCCACCTGCTTTTGTTTTCTCAAAGTTTTCCATCTACTGTGCTCATAGCATTCCTTCATCTTTTCCCTTTCCCAATCCAACGCCTCTATCTTCTCCACTGTCTTACACCACAGCTCCCATATGTTTGCCTCAGCTGCAAAATTCTTAAACATTTATGTTGGTGAAATGTCTTCTCAGTCTGTTTCAAAGGCCGTGAGGGTCCACAGCAGTGCAGCTTAAGTATCAAGGTGCTCAGAAAGGTAGGAATGAACCAGAAGGTGTTGAAAGGAGGAAGTGCCAACCTTGTTCCTGGCACCACCTCACTCCCATGCCGGTTGCATTATACAGCCTCTGCTTGGCATAGTACATGCATGTGCACTCTTTGTTCCTGGTACAAAGGTGTTCCTGGTTTCTGAGCAACTGGTTCACTTCCAGCTTTCTTTTAGCTACGTGCAGTTTCATAAACAGTGTCTACTGAAAAGATAGCTTGGATCTAAAATTCCAGTCGGTTGTGGGCATTTCCAGTGGCAGCAAGCAATACCTGTGAATTCTATAAGGTGTAGGGAATAATTTTGAGGACCATTTTGATGGGAGCCAATTACTTCACTTCTTATGAAAACAGAAAGACAGTCAATGACCATGCAAAAAGGTTGCAAGAAGTACACCACAGATGACAAGAAACTGAGGAGCACCTTGCAGCTGTCATAATACTCACTACCAAACTATGAAAGCATGTCTCAGGAGTGTTTGTCACCAGTCTAGTTCTGGTGACAAAACTGTGCCTATCCTGCCAGCCTTTCACAGCAACAGTACACAGACTAGAGCAGTTAGTAGGATGTGTTTTTCTGCTTTATTTTGTCACCAACAATTTTAAATGCAAATGGCAACTGTTTCTCCCAGATGCAAATTACAGACCACCAGTTGCTCCCTTTCATCTCTAGAAGAGCAAGTTCGTTTGCAAGCTAGTAACTTGGCTGGCTAGAGATATTTCATTTCTGTGAGAGACTGTGGCTCCTCCTGAAGATAACTTTCCTCCCTCTGAGCACTACAATGTTGTGTTGACTGTGCTCGGTTTTATCTTGTTACACAAGAGTGACATTCCACGGGAGCTTCTCCCCACGCATCTGATAAAATACAGACTGCATGCCAGGTATTTCAGTGGGACCTGGAAGACTCTGTGCTTAATTTTGGAAGTCCATGATCTAATCATCTTGTTTCTCGGCATTTTAGTTAAAAATCAGTTCAATAAACTTTCCTCTATTAAGTGTTTCTCAGATGGATATCCCTTGAGTACACATGGTGCCTCTTCCGTGGCATATTCTCCATCTTTGTAGACTTGAAGTCCAAAATTAAAACTGTAATCCTGTTATTACTTCCTGTTTTCTTGCCTTAAGGCCTGTATCTATACCCAAAGACACAATATAGATAAAAGCTTTGGTTCTTTTGGAATAATGCTAGAATACGCCTGCACGTGCAGCATTATATGCAGCACCTGCATTATATCCTTCAGTGGAAATTTTGCTGATTTTCTCTTCTGCAAATATAGCAAATACTGCAAATGTAAAATGACTAGTAATTAGGATGTGGCAACTCTGTCTGTATGTGCAAAGAGCTACATAACAGAATTTGAATGTCCTTTACAAGGTCATGGCCACCAGTAGAAAATATTATTTTCTTAGCATTATTGTGATAATAACCTATACTATCCTGGTTTTGAACAATACTGTTTCTCAAACCCACATGCTGCTATTCTGCAGGCAGAATGACAAAGAAAGATTTTAGTTAGGTTTATGAAGTTTTGGTGTGGATGAATCTCTCTGCCTCTAAAGAAGAAGGCCATAATTGGGTTTCTTGGTCTTTCTCTCCCATACACCAGAAGAATTCATAGGTGACAGTTCATTTAAAGCCATGAGGGAAAAAAATTCAACATTAGTTGAATTTTATTCCCAATTAATAAAAGCAAGCTGAGAAATAAAAATTTTCTTACCCAAAGTCATTCAAGGTCAGAGCCAGACAAGGGACTAGAGGCCCAGTTCTCACAGCGAATTAGGCCATTGGATAAGCCACAGTGATAAACAGAAAAACTGATGGATTTTCCCAGCATATAATAATACTATGATAAAAATTGTATCTGAAAGTCATAAACATCCTCTGAAATAGGGGAAGAAATGGTTGTGTGGTCTCATGCAGTTCCTTTCTCTGCCATTGTAAAAAGGGTGTCTAGAACAGACCAGGAGAAGTTTGACCTCTGGACAGTGGTCACTGAGCTTTGAATTGAACAGTAACATCCTAAAGCAGAACTCCTGAGTGTTAAAACTGTTATATTAGGAGACACTAATTTGCCATTAATGTCCTCAGAACTATTCACTCCTTTGTAAACTACTGAAAGCCCGCTGAGACTGTGTTTTTAATTTGCTTCAGTGCTGATATATCCAATGCCTGCTATGCTAACAGGCTTCATCCATTTGAGGAACGCTTTACTTTGCTTGAACACATCAGTATCAAAGCTGGGCAACCCACTGCACGCCACAGGACCTCCTTGCAGGTTTGGTGGTTCAGGCTCACACTTGGAACTAAAACCACTAGAATGGTACAAAACTCACATCAGTTGCTTGCTCATCATTAGATGCATATGGAACTGTGATGCATACGTACTCAAATATCAAATTTTACATTGGTACATGTCAGGGCCTTCCACTGCACTTTTCTGCTGTTTTTCTGCCTCCTTTTGCTCAGTAGTGGTTCATCATGATACAGAGTTGCTTCCTGGCTGTGTTCAGCATATGTAAATAAAGCTTTTAAGAAAAATACAGTCTTGCTGCTATCTAATTTATGAGGAAAGTCCCAAATAACTTAATCTTACTTTCTGTTTTACTTTCTGTGCCAAGAATGCCTGGTTTGCCATGATAACAGTCCAGAAAACACAAGGACCTTGGGATCCTAGGTTAGGACAGGATTCTAGATAGGAAATGGTATTTCTGCATAAATAGTTCTTACTAACTGAGTTTTTTCATGTTCCCAGGCCTGCTTATGGTGTCTCACAATCCACGTTGAAGTGTCCAAAGCACTGGAACTGCACAAGTGAAATGGTAGGAATCAGGAACATCAGACGGCTTTGCTTAGTGAGTCCCATTTGGAGATTTTGCAATGGAATACAAGCATCTCACTGGACAAGAGTGAACTTGAATTTCAGCAGATTTCTTTCCCTCACATGGAAACTACTTGGCCTTAGAGCTATACTCTGCTAAGCGCAACTAAATATGCTATAAAATGCTCATTATCAGTTTAAACTTCTATTAGAAGTTCTTACTTTGAATTCTGGACACCACTAGGATGTGCAATGGAAATGCTATGCTGCTATGTCCATAATTTACTGGCAACCAGCAGTTGCAAAAGCAGTTTCATTTTTTCACACATACAGTCCAGGAGTAAATGTCACTTCTGTCTTCTTTCCTGAGCTGTGGTGATGCGTTCTTTTTTTTTATCTTAAAATTGAGAGGCAGATGCTGTTAAGGGATAAAGGGGTTTTTATCTCATTATTTAATAAGGATTTTTATGGTGCAACACTTCACCAAGATGTAGCATGCTGAAATGTACACTCCCAATAGATTGTGTATACAATTTTATAAACTTTGCAGATCAGCATTTCCAGTAAAGATGCCCTAAAGAGAGGCTTGAATGAATAGCGTGATATTCCCTTCCTGAAGAATTTCTTCCTGGGATGGGCTTAAACCTAGTTTACAGGATGTATTTTAGAGAGGATCTTGGTTCCTCAAGATAGTGTAGGGCTTTCTGGACTCCAGTTGCAGGCCTTTAGGATGTTCTGGCCTAAGAGAATACCAGGACTGTTAAGCTATCAGATTTAAGGAATTACAAGTATGGATGTTAAGAGCACTGAGGATACATGAAAGGTATATAAAAGAAAAGGCAGAAAATCATCATGGCATGAGTGGTATCCCCATATTCACTGGCACATACCCTGAAATCACTGCCACTCCCAAGCCCTCTGTAACAGATTTTGCATGATCCCAGAATCCTTTTGCGAGTCGGACAGGTGGTATTAAGAGGTTAAGCTGGTGGGAACTTGTACACAGCCAGACATATGTGTGCAGGTACTGCATAGAATTCTAACATACTGCTGTTCTTTTCCTTCTATCAGCAAGTGTGTCTGGACTTCAGCAAAATGAGGAATTGCCTTGTTTATCTCCTCCATTTTGGAGTCTGCATTCAGAGGTTACCCCAGATTGGTCCTTCACTACTGTGAGCTTTCATCTTCTTTGTAGTCAGTTTTTGATGCTAGTTAAGATACCAGATGTTGATAAAAAGTTTAAAGTGCCCCAGCTAACTCCTTCTCTCTGACTTTTCTGACTCAAATTTATGAAGAATTTGAGTCAAAACAAACACTGAAAATTCATCAAATCATTCTGTCCTTTTACAGAAATACTCCAAACTGACCACATACCCTTGTAATGGCATGGCTCCAGGGGGCACACTGTTTTACAAGACCTAAAGTCACAGCACACTAGGAAATTGAAATAGCTTTTAAAAATTCTCCCAATTCCAGCTCTAGAAGAGGACAAAGAAAAAAAGAATTTATACTTTCTTGAAATTACTTTTGCTGTTCCTTTGGAGGTTAGTGCTGAACAAAACAATAATCCTCTGCTTGATAACTACAAATGTTGCCATTTTGACTTAATTCGTGTGAATGAATGAGAAACACAGTGTCCCAAGCACTGTTCCCAAAAGGAGGAGATATCAGGGATGTATCCTGTGTACTTACAAAGCCTTTTTTCTGTGAACAGGAGGAAGCAATTAAAAAATTATCTGCTCATCACCATAAAAACTCCTCTGCTGCCCAGATGTGTTTTTTGCACGTATTTCTTGGAGGCATGCTGCAATACTGGTTCAGGCTATGAGCTAAGCTTTCATTACCCTCTGGGTTTTTTTGGCCCTTTTCTTCCTATTCCCTCTCTCTTTCTAGTCACACCTGCACTTATTCATAAGGAATTCCCTTATTCAAAGGGAATTCAAATAATTGAGTGATTCTCTTTGACCTTTTTGAGTGGAGATCTGTGCCTATTTTTATAAGCACTGGATACTGACATAGAGGAGACAAGCTACTCTTTGCAAAACTTGGTGGTTAATCTTTGGATCTGTATGCCTCTGTTTCAGTACAATTCAAGATTGGTACCTTATGCCTAGACTTGGCAATTCACTTGCTGAAATCGTGTGGTGTGTGAGATGCTATGGTGAGGTGATACAATGCCAGTCTCCAAAATTGGCCTCAGACTTGAGGAGGCCTTCATGGCTGGCTCCTTTTCCATGAGGACCCTTGTGAGCAAAGGGGCACTCTAGAACTCACTGCAAAATCTCATCAGCTCCAGGACTATCCAGGTTAAGTGCAGCATGGCAATGCCTGGGGAGGCATTTGCCTGTGCTGCTTGTGTCTTCTTTGCAGTCACAGTGCTGAGGAAAAGAAAGCAAGTTGAAACTCCCACTTCCATACTAGCACATGTTGGAATAAGGGGCATCTCTCAGTACACCAGGAGTTTTCAAAGATATGTAATTTCTGCTGGAAAAAGCCTGTACTATAAAGTGACAGCTGAAAGCCGGCATTGTGGGATATAAAAGTCAGGTTTATGTGGGTTTTGTCTTGGCCATAGCTGCTAAGTAGCAATCCTGCGGTAAAACAGGTTATATCTCATCATTCTCTTCTTCTTCTCTCCCTAGAAATTTTAGCCTGCATGGCTCAGACAAGCATGTATCTGACAGTGTACTAGCACTTAAAAAAAAGAAATGAGAAACTCAATACAGTTAACCTGGAGGGAAAAGACTGCTTTTTCTTGAAATGCACAAAATTGCTGTGTGTGCCCGGTGCCTCTGTCTGGTTCTACAGCAGGCACCTGTACTGAAATAATTTGCTGTAATATTCTTAGCTGTTGTTAGAGATCCATTACTAGTGATTTTGGCTTGCCCTTTTCCAGACATCTCTCATTTTTCCCTTCTTCCTGCAATGAAACTGGAGAAAATTTGAGTTCCAAATGCAACTTAGCTATGTCTGGGCACCACTAAATGAGAAACAGGTCTCATCCAGCTTTTGGGGTTTTATCCAGACATGCCTTCTAGCAGTTAACTAAGTCTTGCCTGTCTCCTCACATATTTTCCTCTGAATGTGAGAAGCCAAGCAGTTTTCTATTTTCACTTTACAAATTTTAAAATTTTCAGTTAAGGAATAATTTGAAAATTGATATTCTGAAAATTGGTTTCTAAAACCAGGTGTTTCTGGTTTTCAGTTGCCCATGTAAATGTTCAACACTCCCTCTTATTGTAGCCTTCAGCTCAATGCAGGATCTTTGCAGGTTAGACCTCAAACAAATTAGCAAGATGATTTGCGGTACCACTGAACTGGTATCAGAATGCTGGAACACTGCTCAGGAACCCTCCACACCTGCTCGGTAGGTACCTGCAAACAGACACTTGGACTCATTTTGCAGCAGAGAAACTGTTAGTGCAAGAGGCAGCGAGAAAAGCCAGTGAGCACCATATGCTATTGTATACAGGGATAATGTGCTCTCACTGTCCTGTAAAACTGGGAATAAAACTCATATTCATTGTGTGTCTGCAAGCTAGAACAGAGGCAGATGTGTGCAAGCACCTGGAAAGAAAAGAAGGTTATCTACCTGCCACCTTCTTATCCTGGAAAGCAGGCTTTGGCAGAAGAGGGAGTACAGCAGTTCTTTTTTTTTTTTTTTTTTTTTCTCTTTTCTGCCTTCTAAAGTTTCATTGTAGCAGCACAAGCACTTAATCAGCTGGTTTTGGATCTGTTGGAGAGATGACTTGAACAGTAGTCAGGGCACATCAGAAAACCAAGAAAGCAAATAATGAAATAGACCTACACAAAACAACCCAAACCCAAAAGAATAAGAAGCCCAAACACACAAGACATTTTGTGTCATCATAAGATCACTGCCCATGACCAGCACAGCGATGGCAGCATTACACCTGTCACCCAACTCTTTCAAGTGTGGACAGAGGTACCAGAGCTAGCATAATGCCCGTGGGAGGGGGTAATGGTGGCATGTCCTGGGAGCACAGTGCATACACAAAGAACAAGTAGCTGCACCTGAGTCACTCTGAGTGCTCAAGGTGGCTTGGCTGAAGTGACACAGAGCATCTATTTATTCACTTAAAATCCCTGCACTGTGGTGACAGCCCATATGACTCAGTTTTGACAAACCAGTGCATGAGAGAAAGAAGTCTGTCTTTGACCTTCTTTAGCAAAGTTTTCAGTCTTGCTTACCAGAAAGCAAGGAAATCCTTTTCAGATCTGCAACAGCATGCTTGGCTTCCTCGGTTTGGCCCAAGTCCTCCCCTGAGTTCCAAGAAGCAGGAGTAGGTCATCTTGTCCTTCAATCTGTATTCCCAGAAACAACCAGCAATAGCCAGCATTTCATTTCAGAGGGACCAGAGAAATTTGTCATAACAAGGCTAGCTCTAGGGGACCAAAACTTTCCAGCTTGGGAAGGTGTATGAGTGAAGCACTCTGATTGGAGGCACGTCTCCAAAAGATGTAAATGTGCCACAAACCCCAAGTTCTGAGCAGAGGAGTTTAGTCATGGCATTATTTTTAGAACACCAGGACTAAACACAGTCCAAATCTGTACAAGGTGTCCAGTGTCAGAGGAAACATCATTTCTGTTAACATTTCTCTCCAATTAACACCAACATGAAGATGACCATTTAGCCCCTCCCAGAACACTTGTGCTTGATGCTCATGTGGCGCTAGGTATTGAATTACCAAGCAGCTGCTCTACCGTGTTTAATCAGCAGGTGTGGTGATGTTGCACGGAGGAGGTGGTGACGCCGCTGCTTTTCCTGCACATCAGCGGCGCCGATGGGCTTGGGGTGCGTGTCACAGTGTCATCTAGTGGCCGGTGTCCACCTTCTCGGCGGGGCGACAGCATACAGCAACGATTCTAATCCCCCAAGGCTGAAATCCTACGCAGGTTTTCAGTGCTTCCTCAGAGACAGTGATGGTGATGCACCTCGTGGAGCACAGTCCTATCCCCAAGCGGTTTCATTAGACATATAATGTAGGCATCAGGGCATCCTAAAGTAGGGTTTTTAGCTAAATTTGGTGAAGTTTCTGGTACCTCATCATGGTACATAGTTAGAGAAACCTAAAGTGTGTGCACCCTCAGTTTTGTGTGTCCCATCTCCAAGTCCCTCATCACCATGGCACTGCATGAATTGGCAGCTAGCACTTCGATGAAAATGTTTCATGTAACCTCCCTACTTCTTTACTGGAGAATATTGCCACTACAGAAGGTTCAGCTGAGCGGCACACTCCTCAGCACAACCAGACAGCATCTGAGAGAAGCACATTATGCTAGCAGTGGTTTTGTACTCAATAGATTAGGAAAGATATACACTGTTTTGTCACCGAAGTTGCTAAGACAAAAAGGTGGAAGTCAATAAGGGTTTATTAAGACAGGGCTACACCAAGGCAAGAATATCAGCTTCTGATGAAAGTAAGCATACATTATGATTTCACACTTTACTAATGCTCCATACTCCACTGAATGTTCCAGTTACACTGATTTACAAGGGAAAGTTGTATCAGTAGTTTTCCATTTAGAAGCTCTTCAATAATAAAATTAAACAGAAGAGTCACATCATTACAACAATAAAAACAGTAAATTTTCTTGTACAGAACTCATTGGGACAAATAAGTGTGATGTTTGCCCTGATCAAAGGTAGTCAGTACCAATGCCTACAGATTAAAGTAATCTCTAACTTCCTACTCTAAGACTCTTTTCTCTACATTTTGTCAAGATCCTTCTTCCACCAGGAACATTTTGTCTCAGATCCATTAAAATTCAAGGTTTAGTGGCTTCACTTGCAACCTGGCTGGGTAGCCATCCTTTTCCAGCTCTGACAGCTCAGTATTTTTGTGCATGGTTGACCAGCAGGAAACTGAGGTTCCTTTGCCAGAGAATTTGAAAGCTTCCTTGGAATCCAAGTGACAGTAAACATAAACATTTGAAAGAAGGAACACTTCTCTTGTAACAGAGTGACTTTTTTTGATTCCTATTGTTTAAGCAGAACTCTAGCGTCCAACACATTTTTTTCTCTAAGATTTGCACAATTTGTTAGGTTACATGTTTGTTCTACATAAGACAAGGTGTTTTTTCTATTAAAAAGATGTATTTGATTACCTATTGGTAAATGGAGCTCAGAAGCGGTATTATCTTTCCATGTACCACTAAGCTTGCATATCCAGTTGTCCTGGTTCAGGGCAAATTTGGGAGAGAACCCCCAAAGGGGCTCCTCTAGAAAAGCAGATTCAGTCGGCCCCTCCCTCAACTGGTTTGGGAGAAAATACCTCCTTGGAGAAAAGTGGAAAAAAACGTTTATTAAACAATAAAACCTAAACAATATTAAGCAATAAAACCCCTCGCCGCTCCAAAAGAGATGACAAACTCAGAAAGTCCCTCCCCAGGTTGCAGCTGAGCTCACTCAGTCTCTGATCAGTCCCTCAGGTGCTGGAAATGCTGCGGCCCAGGCCCGGCTGGTGGGCCACAGGTGCAGCTGCCGGTGGTCCCCTGGGTGTTCAGTCCAGAGCAGGTTTAAACAGGTCCAAGAAAGAGGGAAAAAGCCTCACAGTCCAGGGAACTTCTCTGACTCAGCTAGCTAAAGCTAACTAAAAGCAAAAGAGAGCTCTGTCCCACTGTCTGTCCCTCCGCAGACAACAGTCAGGAGCAGGAATGTGGAGGAGTGAGTGCAGTGTCTGAAAACAAACTGCTGCTTCTTCTCTCCCCCCTTCACTCTCTGGACAAGTCTTAAAGGTGCAAAACTTATTATTCAGCATAAACAGAGCAGATGACTGGGGATAAAAGCATCAGAGGATACCAGGATACCAGTATAAAACCCTACCAACTCTGCTAGAATCCTATTCATTACTTATAGACATTATTTTCAAGAGTAAGAAGGCCATAGGTTGACCATATCCCCAGAAAGGTTTTGTCAGAGGAATCCTACCTATTCTTACCACTAGGAAGTCCATATGGCTAAATCTAAGCTCTTGCCTCAGCTTGCCTCAGCCCACAATACACTGTCCCTGTGGACACTCTTCATCAATCTTACCTTGTGATGATTTACTCCTGAAATTTATGCTAGTCTATAAAGAATACTCTGCTTTATTCCAAGTGTCCTCTGAATTTTGTGAAAGATAGAGGAAGAATTCTGTTCCCTTTTCACTGATGATGTTTATTTAAAGGATTGTATTTCACTGTTCATCTTTCTGAGCTTTCTTGACTCATAGGGGCAAATACATTACTTTACCCTGAAGTCCTTGAACACCCTGACTATTCAGTACTCCATATTTAGTACAGTTTCAATTAGGAACAACTCATAGGGGTAGAAACATACTTTTTGCTTTGTATTAGAGTTTCAAATATAGTAAAAAACCCCAAACATGTAAAAAAAAAGAATGAAAGAAAAAGAACCCTCCAGGTTAACCAATCTCCAAAAGTTTGAAGTCCATGTCTGTTTTCAATGTTCATTTGAGAAAACACAAAAATGTTTTCCCTATTGCTGAGAAAGCAGCAAAACCACTACAAATTTACACAGGTTTGTATATCAATTCCACTCCCTGTGAATTGTTTTGAATTTCAAGACTGCATTGAATTAAAGAATTTCAAGTGTTAAAAAATAATTTCCACTATTGTTTAATCACAGTTAACACCTTTTAATGTTTAGTGTCAGAAAGACAGCATATTAAGGAATAAACACCAGCATTTGCTTGTTCCCTCTATGATCGTTTCCAATAAAATATTTCTTATCAGACAAACACTCCATAAGAACACAGTTTACAATAACTATTTGCTGAAAACAGGGTAGATGCATTTTTCTGATATAGGTATACACCTTCTCCAGGATCCTCAAAGCATTTTTCCTGTCTGTGCAGGGAAGAATTCAGGGCTCCACTGAATATATCAGGTGTCCTGAAAGTTTCTGGGATAAGAATACTCTAGTGCAAAAGACATCTCAATGCAATAGAATCCAATACTTACACAAGGGGATATTTTACCTCTATTAGCATCTGAAAAAACCAAATGATGCACTTACAAGGACCAAAAGAAACACATTTTAAAAAATCAGACAAATGCTCTAAGTTCTCTATTTTTATTAAAAAATTACACTTGGTATTAGTTGCATACAACAGCATAGGCTGACAGTGTTACACAGCTTCTCCCACACATGGCGACAGCTGCAGCGCCTACTTGCACTAATCAGGTTACTCTATATCCCCTATAGTTAGAAGTTACCTGCAGTCACTACTGCAGCAAACTCATGAGACAGTGTTAGGAACCACAAGTGGGTAAGCCACAACATGAGACATGGTTTTAGTGCTTCACAGGCTTGTAGAGTAACTTATGTTGGAAAAAACCTCTTAAGATCAAGGCCAACCATTAACTCAGCACTGTCAATGTAATAGGTATACATTTAAGTATTTTTAGTTAGGAACTAAAACCTCTACCTGGTACATTTCAATAATTAAGCCTTAATACATTTCTTGACTGCAGCTAGAGCCATCAGTAGTAGCAGCAGCAACTGAGGACTATACAGCAGTCTGCACTCCTCTCCCATTGCAATACTTACAAGTGGACTTTGAACTTGTTGATGACCCTACTTAGTACAGCTTTAGAACAGCTTGAAAGCTTAACACTGTTTTCTTCAATCTTCGTTACTGCTCTTTATCCGTCAGTGTACTGCTCTGTTCAGTGCCTGAACTGTGTTTGCTCTTAAGGGACCTTCCAATGTATCTCCAGTACTCTTTTCGGATGGTGTCTTTTTCTTTAGCCAGAATTTCACACAACTATGAAAGAAAAACAAGAGACTGGAGTATTAAACTGAAAAGCTTATAAAATCCTTAATTACAGAATTCATACAACCTGTATTTCAGATAGTGTTAGAAATATGTTCCTCTGCAACATTTGTTTTATTCATGGGATTTGAAACTGTTTAATGACATCAAATTAATGACAACTCCAGTTGGTAGCCAACCAATCTGACACTGTACAAAAATCCCTCCAGGCCCATTTCAGTTGTATGAGTTCCCTTTGACTCACTCCCATGCCTACCACTCATCATCCATGCCAGCCTTATGCACCCTGTAGTAGAGCATACTACACACTTCCTGAGAACCTCGAACGTCTTTTAGTCATCCAACAGGTTGTAAACCACTTAATTCCAAACATTGGAAGATCATCCTGCCTCTTGATGGACTGACAGGAGATCTTTTATTTCTGTTTTTTTCCTCAGCAGATTGTCCCAAAAAGGTTCTCCCTGCAAGTCAGTAACCCTCTCTCATGCAACATTAAGAGCTGGTGCAGATACTTCTACATATTTGGGTTTTTTTAAAATTTTGATCTGAATAAGCAGCACAGTAGAAATCAATACTACTTACAGGACAAGCTGTGTAAATTTTACACAGTCTGAACACTACAAATGTTCAGACTAAATTCCCTTTTATTATGCAGATGACATTGCCTTACTCAGTGAAATGGAGTTAAAAAATTAAGAGCTTTGATGTTTAAACAGAGAACTTAAAATTAGTGAAACAGTATAAAGGAGCCAATTGCACTTGTTTACAATCTGGTCCTGGAACAGAACAATGGAAAATGATGGGAAAGAAAAATGTTAGAACACAAAGACTCCAGGTGGAACTGCAGATCTAATAACTTCAAGTTCAAGTCAGTCTCACAGTGAATGGAAAGTGTTCTCGTAAAACCTATGCTACAAACTGCAACAAGGAACAGCCAAGTGTGAAACTCTGGGAGATACACATCATTGCCAGAAGTAATTTATGCTCTCTAGGAAGTGGTGCCTGACATTTCTTACTGATACCCCGGTGCCTGCTGGCCATAAGCTAATTCTGTCAACTTTCTTAGAAAGAGCTGAGAAGGGCCATGGGAGCTCAACTGAGGTTGTTTGGACATGGATATTCTGAGAAAAATTCATTAATCTACAGAGAAGAGAGTGAGTTAATACTATAAAGTAAACATTGAAAACTCCTCTATTATTCAAACATCTTCTTTCTTCTGCAGGTAGTATTAGAGACCTTCCTTCACCATCACATGAAGAAAATTTAAGAGTAATTTAATAACTGGCTAGTTATTATTTATATTTAAATTCATTAGATCCTTGTGGTTGTCTGGTTTTTGTGTTAAACTCTTCATAGACTTCTCATGATTAACAATTAACCTGTTCTATTTATGAAAATCAATCTCATTTTGTCAAGCTATAAAACCAGACAGGAATAGGCAGCATCCCTGGGAAGAAAAACCAAGCTTTCAAAATGTACCTCCAATGCCTTGTTCAGTGTTTCTTCCTTGTTATCGCACTGGTTTTCTAGCATATCTTCATATATGTCCACAAGAAAGGCAATCAGATAGGGTGAACTGTGACTGGGCTGTAAATTCAACAGCTCCTCCAGCAGATTTGGGTATTTCGAAAGACCACGATCCTGTAGAATCCTAGAAGAGAGGTTAATAGGCTTGGCACATAATGATGGGAAAGCTGGTGTGAACAATTGCATTTTTGTTATGATTCTGTTACTTGAAGATTAGGTTTGAAATCAGGCTGCAAATATAAGTAAGTCAGAAAGTAAGCAGCATGCAGAACTAGTATAGCCTCATGTTGTAGTAAGCTGGTATAGTTTTTGTTCAACTGAACAGGAATTAGACTGAAAGTATGTTAATTGTTTCCTATCTATGCTTTTTAACACAGTGACATTACAGGTCAAGTTTTTAAAAGCATGAGAAGTACTTGTGGTCCTTCTGCAAGAACTATAGGGCCAGAAGCTTAGTGAAAAGTTACAAAGAAATTAGGTTAGAATATAAGAATCCTTTGTGACAGTATTTGTTTGCCTGCTTAAGCACACTACACTAGAACAAAAAGAAAAAAAAATCTTTTTAATTAAGAAGTAGGCATCAGACAGCTTCCACAGATTCTTTGCCTCATGGAGAAATACACCTCACCCTTTTAAGTAGTTCCAAGCACTCTCATTATGTGGCACTGCCGTGATCATCTCAAGAGTGTATCTGCAAGAAAAAGGTAATGGGTCATGAATGCAACCGGTAACAATGCAGTTAGAAATTACCTGAATTTGCCCAGAAGCTTCCAAATGCTTATCTCTAGCCTATACTACACTCTTTTTGTAGATCATCTCACCTGGGTAGATCAAAAATCGTTCACAATATAATCATCAGGAGTCTCAAAGAAGCAGACACTATGTTTTAAGTGTTCAATTTGCTGGAATTTACACAATAATGAATCAGTTCTCAAAATTATTAGCAAAAACACTGAGGAAACAACATAATACACTCTCCTGGTATGGTAAAGGAGTAACTTATATCTTGATGCTCAGAAATGGCAAGGGGCTGAGAACGGCCAGAATAACTGAACTCTGTTAATATGACTACAAGTGGTATGTTCAGTACCTATTTGCAGAATTTTTTCCTCAGGCTGCACTCAAGCAAACGCACAGAAAGGCAGAGCTTGAGCTTTCAGCTCACACAGCTTTCTGCAGCATTTCTGTGAAAGCAACAGTGAGGCAATTGCTATAAAAGCAAAGCAACAGAAGGCACCTCCAATACAGCCACAAAGCCACCTTTCATCTACACAAAGCAGATTTATCTTCTGGCCTTTCCCAACATAACCAGGCATTCTGATGATTTTCAGAGGCTGCAAATAGAGGAGTATCTGATATATCAAGAGTACTAAAAAATACCCACAACTGAAACTGTTTTAAAACATTCTGCAGTCACTGTGACAAAGAACGAGTTTATAAACCAACCAGCATTTCTATAGTGACATCTGGGAAATCTTAATCTTAGCCAGTCTGGTTCTTTAGATGGTACCCAATTATCTTGACAAGATCAGGAGAGGATGCTCATCTAAACTCTGGAGATAAAAAGTTGAAGTTATCAAAGTCTAAGTCATGGAAATGGTTCAGATTCACCAATCTACAGGAACGTTATAAACTGGAAGAGAAGTAAAACTTCTAGAAGGTTGCAAAGACAACCGTGGAAGGCGTTGAGGCCTGGGATCCTCTATGAATAATGCACCAAAAGATTCAGAGATTCAGTCTTTCTTCTGAAAAATAACTCTATAAAAAATCACAGTACCTTAATTGCTTCTTCACTTTTGACAAATATCTTCTCATAAACATCAACCCTAATCAGCAGTCTGAGATGTGAAAACCGTATGAAGAGGCTTCTCTTACCACCATGGGTAGTAAAATATGTTTAGAAGCCCAGTTTGTCTTCAGTTACAAACACGCAACCTAGAAACAGTGAGCACAAAACTCTTTTTCCTGGAAACTAGCCATCTCTCAGAGGCAGTTCTCTTTGTGCCATCCACATACTCCTGAGAGGTTTATTTTTCCAGCCGCACCAAATTCCTGATAAAAGTCAACCCCTCTTCCTACAAAACATGTCACTGTATTGGGTTTGCATGGCCTGTTTCTTTGGTAGCGGAGGGTGGCTACAGGGGTGGCTTCTGTGAGAAGCAGCCAGTAGCTTCTTCCATGTCTACCAGAGACAGTCTCTGATAGCTCCAAGGATGGATGTACCATTAGAAAAGCTGGGCCTATTAGAAATTATGGTAACGCCTCTGTGGTAACATATTTAAGAGAAAAAACAAAGGTAGTTGCACAGTTTTATTTGCTGCAGACACAAAGGTCAGGAAAGCAGGAAGAGGGTGGGGGTGCTCCAGGCGCCAGAGCTGAAGAGTGCCTCTTTCCAAACTTTCTAGGAGTAGAATACTAATGAACAGCACAGCAGTGTCACAGATCTTCTGTAGCCTGTCCTACTATAACTAGCTCACCATAAACCCCAAAGTTTTGTTTGCACAATAAACAGCAGGCCAGGAAAACCGATTCATGATAGCAGCTTGCTGAGGATAAGCAGAGCTTGCTTCAGCCTGACACTTGTTCTGCTAACTGTGAATGTTAGTCCCAGAAGAGAATAAAAATCAGAAAACAAAGCCCACAGGGACTGCGAAAGTATTCCTTTGCTTTCATGTAATGGATACTGTTTAATACGAGCCTGAATAGCATTACTAACCGGACTTCTCTGTCTAGGACTGCGGGGTCATCATAGCCAGTGGTGTTGCAAATGACAAAGTGCCGTTGGTTCCAAACAGAGTTGTTTCTCACATCCTCTCTCAAAAGCTGGTCCACGTAGTCGAGTTCATTGTCCCATAATTTGAACTCCTACAGAAAGGGAAGGAAGAGAAAGTATCACAATCAAAAGTTTTATTTTTTAAATACATTCTTGTTCTTAAGTTGCCTGAACATCACATAGAGCCTTTCTTAAAGAAATCAACAGAAAGTTAAAAAAAAAAAGTCTGCAGGTGAGCTAGGAACATGCTATACTGCTCAGTGGTACACAATGGTATTAGCTCATCATTAAATTCACACACACAACAGTAAGGAGACAACAACTCAATTCTTTGAACTCATTTCCTAAAAGGAAAGTTTATAGCTAACCTCTGCCACACATTTAAAATACAGGTTATTTAAAGAATCAAGAGTTCTGTGGATACAATACCTGAATAACCCATTGTCTGTGTTGCCAGGCATGGTAATTTTTGGCATCTTGGTTAAGAATGTCAGCTATGAACTCAAGCTCTCGGGATGGATCCTGCAGCCACTCAACCAGCACCCGTCTGTGATGCCTAATGATGAGAAGAACAAAGTCTAAATTTTTTTGGTGAGTGTGTGTTCTATATAACAGCAGCTTATAGCAAGTGCACAACTTAGGAAAAGAACCCCACTAGTTAAATACTTCAAATTAAGCATACCAGAACATTTCACTTGGCTCTGAGAAATGCACGACACATATTAAAAAAATTCTAACCACACATACACCATGGCTAATCATCTCATTTTAGACAAGTAATAGTCACCTGAAACAACAGTTTCACACTTATGGTCAAAGTCTTCAGCAGAGTAAAGTTTTCTACTACTGCATAATTTCTCTAGCAATAACAATATTGCTCTTTCGCCTATTCCTATTAATTTTGGGAAAAACCCAACAACAGGCAGGCAAACTCCAAAACACAATAATAGATAAGATACTAATTTATGTGTGTGTTCTCAGTTGCCTTTTCACAAATATTTTTTGGTTTTTTTACCTGTCAGACTTATTTTGGCAGTCTAAAAATTGAAATTAACAAGAAAACAACACCTGCTTAGCATGTTATAATCATACGCTTAGAAAAAAATATCTGAAAGGAGCTTTGAATGATGCAACTCCATTTAACTCCTCCACCACAACTGGACAATTTACAAAACAAATATTATCTGCCAAAACATTAAGAACAGGAAAGAAAGCATGATTTTACCAGACTTGGTAGTTCTTTGGCTGATCTTCAATGATAGCTGTAATATACTTAAGTTCCTCATGGAGGTCCTTTCCCAAAGACTGCAGGAGGACTCTCCGGAAATGCCTGTATAAAAGTCAAGTGTTTGAACACTGCAAAAGAACTTTCCTATAATTCACAGACAAGAACATGGAATCACCTTTGTTCACAGTTCTTGTAAATGATACTGAGATAAAAACAGTGCAAAAATCTAAAACTAATGGAAAATCCTTAACCACATATCTAGTTCTGTTAAAGGGCTTTCAATTATGGAACAGCACTGAACTAGGATATGACTGGTTGCAACACTACATAATCAAGATTGTAACAATCATGTTCAAGTTAATCTGTACCCATGATAGTTTTCTGTCACAGAAACTAAGACTTCTGTGCTTGAAACAATGCGAACCTTCTGATTTTATGGAAATTAGTGGAATGAAGATGTACAAGAAGTACTTGTTAGCTTGTAAGTAAAATGCCCTACTCTGAATATCAGAAATATCACTGTTTAATTATTACCTAACTTGACAGATCTTTTAAAATGCAAAAAGTATTAGTAGTTTTATTATTGGTAGTAAATACATAAATTATTTGCCATCATGTTTTTATGCCTCTTCTCAAAGTCAACTGAGGGCATCTTCAGCATTTTGCCATGGACACATTATCAAGTAAGTAATCTAATTTTAAACAGCAACGTCCTTTTTGTGGCTAGGCCTGACCTTGACTGATAATATCCTTAGAGCCAAATGAATGAAAACCACTGACTTAACATGAGGCATGGGACATACTGAACATGGGCTTTCTTTGGAAGCTCACTGGAAAGGTACTCTACTCCTCTGTGTAAATTCAACTAGGCATGCCTTTATTCAATGAACAAAACATTAAAGACTGAAAAGGTAGGCAGTTGAATGACCACAGAAATAATAATACCAAGATTACTACATACCATACTGTGTAGTTTGCAGCATTTAACTCAATGGCATCTGCTGTTAACTTGAAAGCTCTTTCACTTCTCTCATCCCGCTGCAGAACAGCCCGGAAGTAATCATAGACATCTCGGACTAAATAAAGAATAGCATCTTAGCCAATAGCCTGCACAGGGGGTAAGGTTAATAATCCTTTAAATTGCTTCCTACTTTCTGTGCTCTAAACACACCTCTGTAAAACTAATCATACCTATGGATCTGAAAGCATTTTCCACTGAGACCTGTGCAGGATATTAACAGACCACAAAGCTGCACAAGTATGTTAGAAGCACACCATCAGAATAATAGCCAAAACAATCATAAAAGATCTGTGCTGCTTACTCTCACTACTACACCAGCTACAATAACTTCATGTTTTGCTTCCATTTGTGGGCTGGAAATGCCTTGTGACATGAACCATGCTGTCTGCTGTATTATCTCTTAAGCCAGGATTCTAAAGGAGAACCCTGGCTATTAACATCTCAGGTGAAGATTCAGCTTCAAAGATGCTTGGTGAAAACACCACACACAAGCACTGTAACACAATGAATTAATTGCTTCACAGTATCACTCTAGAAAATGTTATCCAAAACATGAAGACTTGTTCCAACAATGGTTAAGGGCATAATAAATTTAAGACTTACATTTTTCACTGTAGATGATCTGAACAACAGGATTCGGCCCATCATTTTGAGGAACAGGTTCAATATCAGCCCATTCCTTCCTGTCCCTGTAAATACATGTTTTTGTGTTTTCAATGTTTCTAAAATGCACAAAATGCTACTCAAACCATGGCATGCATGAACACGTGTCCAGTAACACATCCTTGCTCTGAACAGTCCCTACTATTTTAGCTGCATTATAGTCTGTAACACAGACCAGCATATAAATACATAAAGGTGTCCCCAACATAAGAAGGACATGGAGGTGTTGGAGCAGAGCAGGGCCACGATGTTGAAAAGAGGACTGGACCATCCTCAAAAAGACAAACGGAAAAAGTTGGGGCTGTGCAGCCTAGAGAAGAGAATGCCGTGTGACGTCCTCAGAGCAGCCTTCCAGGATCTAAACGGGACCTACAGGAAGCTGGAGAGGGATTTTCCGTCAGAAACTGTCATGATGGGACAAGGAGTAATGGGTACAAACTGAGAGAGGGAAAATTTAGGTTAGACATTGGGAAGAAATTCTTTGACTGTAGGGGTGGTGAGACACTGGACCAGGCTGCCCAGAGAAGCTGTGTATGCACCAGCTCTGGCAGCGTTCAAAGCCATGTTGGATAAAGCCTTGAGCAACTCGATCTAGTGAAAGGTGTCCCTGGCCCTCCCAGAAGCTCCCCACTCCTCCGGCCCCAGCCCCATCACTTCGCGCCCGCCACTCCGCGCCGTGCTCGCCCGGCCCAGCCCGGCCCCGCGCCGCCGCAGCCGTACCTGTACAGCACGTAGCCCGCATCTTCCCCATCCTCCTCCTCCTCCAGCAGCTGCCCGAAGCCGCCCTCCGGCTCGCTGCTGCTGCCGCCCTCCACGTCCCCCTCCGGCTGCAGCTCCACCGCCCCCGCCGCCCTCCCGTCCGCCGCCATCGCTCCGCCGCCGCTTCCGGGACCCGGCTGCACCACAAAGGCGGGGGCGGAGCGGCAGCGCGGCTCGACAGCGCCGCCCCTGGCGCGGAGGGCGCGTGTGGCGCATCCCGGGAAGGTGCCCGCCTGCCTTCCCTCCCTCCGCCCGGGAAGCGCCCGCCTGGCGTCCTCACGGAGAGTTCTCTCCGGGGAGGGAAAACAACGCCTGGCGCCATCTTAGCCTCAGACGATCGGACAGGACAAGGCAGAGGAATTTTGACTCTGCAAAAAAGTGAAATTGGAGGTTTTGAAACAGCCGCCTTTAACGAGTGGGAGAAATTGGAGAAGGCAGCAGAGCCAGTAGGAGCTGGGTGTGTTTAGCCTGTAGAAAAGGAGGCTCAGGGGTGACCTTGTCATTCTTAAAAGTACCTGAAAGAGACTGTAGCCGCATGGGAATCGGCCTCTGCTCACAGGCAGTGACAGGACACAGTCTCATACTGCACCAGGAGAGGTTCAGGGTGGACATCAGGAGGAATTCCTTCCCAGAAAAGGTGATTAGACATTGATATGGACCAGCCATAGACTGGGCCATGGTCTAGCTGACAGGATGGATGATCTCAGAGGTCTTTTACAGCCTAAATGATTCTGTGATCCCCTGATGTGCTGTTGGTCAGCAGGCCAAAGTAGCTGAGGACAGTCATTAGGGAGAACAGCTGATGTTTGTAATCTGGGGCATTTTGGGATGCATTAGCATGGAGAGAATTAAAGAAAGGCGGAGCATGTCCAGTAGCAAGGGCTGTGCATACATCTGCATCTGTACAGCATTCTCAGAGAGGTGGGAAGTCATTCCATATGTGGTGGAAATGGTTAAAGTCTTTAATTTTGAGCCGCTGTGTGTTTCACATATTTTACGGTGATTTTATGAAAAGAAGAATGGTGCCACAGTGCTAATGAGGGACTATAAATGCACAGCTGCAACTGGAGACACAAGACCCAGGACAAGGAAGAATCAGGTCCACAGGTGGTTCTTGTGTCAATGAGCAGCTTTGTCTCCTTTGGGAAGCCACTTGAACTCTGTGTTTTCCTTGTCTCCCTGCCTTTTCTTCTGCCCTGTTTTTTTTCTGAGGACTTCATTTGCTCCTGCCAGGATGTTCATACAGTGACTCTTTCGAATGCATAGTGTGGTTGCTGCTTCTGGGTGTTGCAGTAATATAGACTATACTAACTGAGGATATTGCCATTAGAATTACTACTGTAATTGAGGATAAAAACCAGAGAAATCTACTGAAAGGCTACTTTGAATAACAGGACTATGAATACAACAGAGAGGGAATGGGCATATCTAGAGACAGAGAGGATACCCAGCAGGACATAAGAGAAAGAAAAATGTTCTAAAGTGTAGAATAATAAAAAAAAAGACAGGAAGAACAAACACAGGCATAAAAAGAAACAAAGTGTACTAAAAACAGATCAGAGGAAATGTGTACATATGAATGAGGGAAACCTCAAATGCAGTAAATCCTGTTTGTAAGAGGCAGAGCAGAAAGAAAAGCTGTTGTTCCTGACCCATGGAAAGACAAGTTGTATTGCACGTTTGTTAGATACCAACAGCTCTCCATGGATAGGGGGCACCATGAAATGCAGATCTTTAAGAAATCTGGTTTATTAGCTCTGCTATTTGAGCTAGAGTTGTGGTTTTTTGGTAATTTTCGTCCAGAATTCCTACATGATGATTTGGCCCTGCCATTGCTTATGCTGGTATCATCTTTACCAGCTATTTAACATGAATTACAGACAAACCAAATCCTGCAATAAGAGCTTATTTCCTCAGAGGGGCATAACAGGACAAGAAACAAATTGAGTCTGAGGCCAGCCACTGGATTGAGCTGGTCCAAGAGCAGCTTCTGTATGGCATGGGATGGATAGCAGATCAAAAAGCTATCCCTCAGGAGTCAGTTCTATATTTTCAGTCTGAAGATGTGGGTTATTGTGTCTGTGGACTGCTTCAAAAGGTTTGAGGGACAGTAACTGAGAAAAGTCACGCCTGTCGACGGAAGCTGAGGCATTTTACAATTAAGTTTTGTCTTTGTGAGAGTCCGTCAGCTGAGGAAATGTGAAAGCCAGGAATATAACTAAGTTTTAAATTACAGACTAGATCAAAATTTTAAATTACATTAGATCAAAATGCAGTGGGATCACGGGAAGTCCTTCCATAAAACATACCAGGTCTCTGATCCATTTCCAACCACTCAATTTAATTTACTGAACTATACACTCATTGCGCCATGCTAGCCTCAGTCCTCACAGACTTCTGCTTTCACGTGAATTTGCTTTGCAAAATAATACTTGGAGATTCT
Source organism: Zonotrichia albicollis (assembly GCF_047830755.1). NCBI lineage: Eukaryota > Metazoa > Chordata > Aves > Passeriformes > Passerellidae > Zonotrichia > Zonotrichia albicollis. The sequence goes on along the minus strand of NC_133860.1, from coordinate 62,711,085 downwards.
TGCTGTATTCCTCATCACTAAAAGTGAGTTGAGATCCTTCATGTTCAAGTAAAATATCTGTAAATTCTTCAAGATAATATTCAACTTCAAAGATAATATTAAAACCCAGCCTGAAAGCTTCTACTTAAAAATATGACTCCAACAGCTAAAACCTTTGGGAGGAAGAGACAAATAGGACAAGAGCTGGGATTGATCTCTAAACAAAGACTGGCGTATAAGTAAATCTGTATGTCCCAGCATTGTAGTGTTGCTTGTTAGTTTTCATCTTAGGAGGAGACTGGTAGTTCAGAGAGAAATCAGAGCTCCCTGGTGCAGGTAAGAGGTGGGTGTTGCTCCAAAGGGGCTACTGGCAAGGATAGCTGTAGTGGAAAGGGAGCAGAGCCAGCATGGCTCGAGTCTCAGGGACACTGCTGCAGAGGGCTGGATTCGAGTTGCATGCTGGGTGCCCTTCTGATCCTCTCAGGAAGGCTGCCAGCATTACACACCCAGAGTAAGGAGATGAGCTGTGTGCATAAAATTTCTACAGCTTTTATCAGTCATGCATTTCAGTTGAGTTGCAGGTGTCCCCTCTGCCTCCTCTGGAATTCTGCTTCCCTCCACACCCCTTGCAATCACCCTGCCTGCCATATCTGGGTTAGAAACAGCAGATGCCTCATTTCAAGTGTTTCTGTATAAGTACCTATGGAGAAGCATATAGGTATCAGGTATTTCTATGTTAATACAAATGTGTGTGTATGCAATACGTGAATGACATATACAAGAACGGGTGGTTCCTAAGTCTCTATCTGGTGGGTAAGTACTGAGCTGACCTTGCAGAACCAGGCTTTTGGAGTAAACATCTGTAAAGAGTAAGAGGTGCACCAGGTGCACCAAGTGTTTCCCAGCTTCAGGAAGCCCCGAGAGGGCAGACAGGACCGTTCCCTGGTCGGCAGGCACTGCCCGGCAGGGCTGCCCCGCAAGGCTGGAAGCACGGCAGGGTCTCAGAGGGACGAGGGATGCGCCCTGCCCTCGGCGAGCGCGGGCCGGCTCTCCCAGCTTCTCGGGGCTTCCCAGCTGCCGTGACGCATTTCTCTTTCTGACTGCCCGCTGGCTTCATGCAGTCCATGTAAAGTCTCCGTCAGGATAGCGCCAGCACTGTTGTAAAAAAAACCCCACAAAACCGCAAAGCGCGCTATTATGCAAACAGCTATAGGAATCAGTGCTGGGGCGGATTTATTTTTGGGAACTGGGTGAGGTCTTGCAGTGAGGGTTTGCAGAGGACCAGTCGGGTGGCGTGGAAGTGACGGCGCTCTCATGGCGATCACTCCTCCGCGTTCCCCGTGCAGGCCCCGGGGGTCCGGGGCAGAGCCGACCCCTTCCCCGCCCCCGCGGCTGGGCGGAGAGAGGCGCCATCCGCACCGCCCCCGCCCCGCGCCCGCCGCCCTCCGCCCTCCAAGTGGGTGCACTAGCTGAAAGTTAAAAAAAAAGCAGCAAAACACCCCAAACCCCCTCAGACTCGGCCAGAGGGAGACGGTGGCGGTGAGGTGGGAGCGAGTTTCTCGGGGTGAGTACGGCGGCAGGCCCCCGGCCGGAGGATGCCCGACCCACGGCGGGAGCAGGGCCGGGGCTGCGGGATGCGCAGAGCCTCGGCAACGGAAGGGGCAGCATTTCGGGGAGCGGGAAAAACCCCGGCTGGGATGCTGAGCCCATAGAATCGCGGCGACACAGAGCTGGAAGGAGAGGCGGGGGCCAGAGCTGGCAGGAAGTTTGGAAGCATTTGCAGAGAGCTGCTGCTCCCGCAGGGCAGCGTGGGGTGGTGATTTATCCTTCTTCCCTCAAGTCCTCAGGGCCGCCGTTCAGTCTGGCAGAGGTGGGAAAGCTTTGCAAGGTCATCCTTGCCAGTGGCGCTGGGACGGGACAGAGCTTTCCTTGCGTGGCCCAGGCCAAGCGCGCGCCGCAGTGCTGGGCAGAAGTATTGCATGTTGGGGACTGCAGATGCAAAAATGAAGTGGCTCAGTGGTACCCTGGGTAAATAGGTGGAGTACACCCATGCTATGGTCAGTTCCCCCTCTAGAACCTGAAAATGTGACAATTACTGCTACTCTTCTAGCGCGGCAGGAGTTAGGACGGTGTTCAGTGATCAGAATCTTGCTTTTTGCCATGCACTGGCCTGGTAAGATATGTGGTGTTAAAAATATTGTCCAGCTCCAGGTATGCCAACACAGCAGTGGGCAGAATTCATCCCCTTCCCCTCCTGGTGCCGCTTTTGGGCTGTACTGCAGAGGCACAGAAGGTGCAGAGGCTTTATGGAGAATCCTGCCTGATCTGAGAAGCACTTAACTGGCAGCCATGCACTTTCACACCCACACAGACCTTCAAAAGCAGCTGGCCTGTGCAGAGCAGAATTGCACAGCAGGATTTCATGTCAGCTTTTGCTAAAGAGGCCTTTCTGATGTTTGAGGGAAAGGGATGAACTCATGTGCCAGGAAGAGCAGAAAAAGAATATTTTTTGTCCTCTAGCTGTCAGTACCACCCTGATAGTACAGCAGGAAGTAGGTTTGGGACCCATCCCTCTTTGTCAGGGCCTTAGAACTTTGTGATTGGGATTAAGATGGGGGGAAAGCTGCCAGGAAAATGAGCATAAATTTCATTGTCATATCTCTGAATTTTCAGAACACCCCCATTTTCAAACTGTACATCTCTGTCTGAAGTGCTGCAGTCACATCTTTCTACCATCCTTTATTTTTATTTTTCAAGATGTGGCTGGAATTTTACAACTTGTGCTGCCACGAGTTGGGATTTTTTTGCAGAAACATCCATCAAGCAAGAAAACAGTAGGGTTCTCAGAAAGCCAAAAAAAAAAACACTGGGGAAGGGAAAATTATTTGAAGAGAGGCAGACCAACACAGGTGCAGATTACTCAGAAAGGGGAACTTTTTAAATTTAACTGGATTTGTGTGTGTATCGTGTGGCTACTTTCTCTATGCATTGGACACAGAGCATATTCCATGAGCTTTCTTTATGTTTGTGAAGAGAAGTCACAGAAGACTGAAGTGTAGTAAGACCAAGGCCAGGTAGTTGTGTGCCTTTCCAGGAGCATTTTCAGAGATTGCCCAGAGAAGGAAAGTCTTTCGTTGCTTCCCTGTTTGTGAGTCTGCTGAAAAGGAGCACAGCTTGACATGTGAAACTCATGAAAGCAGTGGCCCTCGCACTCTACTGAGCCAGTGTCATCAGCATTCCTTACACTGACTACAAGGATGAGAGGATGTCCAGGATGTCTACTGGGAGAGTATGTGCCTGGGCCTTTGTGAGCAAGAGTGCTGTCTTGGGCAGGCTGCTTTCTGGATAGCTGGCTGAAATTGTGGCTCTGGCACCTACAGAAGGCTATGAGTAGACATGGAACTAACCACTGAGCTTTGAAGTAGCTGTCTGTGTTGATGCTCTACTCTTTTTCAGCTGTAGTCACCATGAAGAGTAATAAGGATGAAGTGGGAAAGCCCAGCAGCAAAGAGTGAAGACTTTGGATGAGCTGACCTTCCTAATGCCTCGATGTAACTGCTCTGGCAGGCCTGGTAGTGCAGCATGATTAGGATGAGGAGGAAGATACTTTGGGCATCTTGCTTCTGCTTTGCAGCTGCCTTTTTCCTTGTGCTGACACTCCAGGTAAGGGGCAAGGGGGTGGGGTATATTTGAGATTGCTGTCAAAGCAGGAGATAATTCTGTCACATAAGAGAGGCGATGGGCATTTTCCATACTAGTCAGTGCTTCACCAGGAGTTACTCTGTTAGCAGCGTTGGCCTTGTGGTGATAGCTGACTCTGGAAATGACACAACCCAGAGAATACTTTTCTTGTATATATCCTTAGCTCCCGGAGGAGTTTCTCAGCAATGTTGCAACATACCATGCCGTGTTGTCTTGCCTCTATCCAGCATTGCCTCCTCTTTTCACGTGTTTGAACTCCTTAGGCTGGGGGACAAGGCTGTAATGGGTATTTTAACAGCTAATTTTCAGAAGAAACCTAGCTATTGAAGGGCTGTTTTCTGCCCTATGCATTTTCCAGGGAGAAAACAGAAGTTGTGTTGTTAAGTCACATACGATGTGGCCATGTCTCTGTACAGAAATGTATTTTCTGTCTTCTCCTTACAATTTAAAATTAAAGCTTTTGCTGTTCTGATGTATGACCTCATGTTTGCAGTCGGTGAAATGCATCCCATTTGACTGACAGAAAGTTAACATACTGACTTAGTGCTTGATACCTTAATTCTGGATTGCAAGCAGATGTCCTGGCTAGTGGCAGTGATGTGTTGTGATATGTATGTTTATTTCCCTGAAGGTTATCACTGAACTGGGCAATTCAGAGAATCAGGTGTCAGTAATCTCCAGTATGCACAGCAGCCCATTGAAGCCTGGGGAGAGACATGCTTTTCAGTTTAAGAAGCAGGAACTTTACAGCAGCTTCAAGACAGAGTCTGATGTAAATCACTATCCTGTCCTGCTCTGGTGGTCTCCCCTGACTGGAGAGACAGGGAGATTCGGTCAGTGTGGAGAGGATGTTTGCTTCTTTACTATAAACAAGACCTACCAGCACAATCTGATGACAAGAGCATTTCTGTTCTATGGTAAGAATCTATTTGTTTCTAAAGAAGTAACTTTTACTCCTGCTTAGTTCTTTCCCCATAGGGATTAAGTATTATTGGTGGCAATGACTTTGAACAGGAAGTTTATGCAGCTCATTGGGTTAAACTTTGTTTGGTGCTGAATACCATTACAAGTGCTCTGTAAAACTACTTTGAAGAGTGACCATGTACATCTGTAATATGACTGATGCCTTGTCTCATGCTGCTTTCCAATCACATGTACTCCCTTTTCATGGAAGAAAAGATAATTTCATGTCATTGCCAAAGCATTTAAAGACAGTCTGAGATTAAGCCAATTTTTTCCAGTCTTCTGGCTTGTCACCCCTAGCAGACACTCTGCAAGGCCTTTGTTGCACTTTGTGGCAAGTCTTTTGTCTAAAAATAATGCATTCTCTGGTAACAGTGCAACTCCCCTGCCTCAAGTGCCAAGAAATTACTAGCAGACTCTAAATGGAATGTAGTGAAAGAAACCTATTGATTCCATACAGGGAGCAGCAGTTAGTGCAATCTTCTGAGCCACTTTGGCTCTGCCAGGGACTTCCCATTACATACAGTCTACAGAGCATGAAAGATGCATCATTTAAAAGTAGATCTTACTTCATCAACTTTGTTCTTTTCCCCCATACAGTTGTTTTTGAAAGAAAGCATAAGTTTTAGGTGGAAAAATAAATTCAAACGCTTTTCCCTGACTGGTATGTTCAGATATTTTGTCTGGAAATAAAATAAATCAGGATACTGAATCTCATTTACTCAATCTGAATATAATTCAAACGCTTTTCCCTGACTGGTATGTTCAGATATTTTGTCTGGAAATAAAATAAATCAGGATACTGAATCTCATTTACTCAATCTGAATACAGGTGAATCTGAATATAGGTGGAAATATAGGGAAGAAGGGCCCTAAGCTTTGTGGTTATCAGTGAAACAAAAACTTCTTATCACTGATCTTTTTAGATCTCCAAGTAGGTCAGCTTTATCAGATAATATGGTGGTTAATCATGAAAGCAAAGGAATAACAGCAAAGGAATGAGAAGCTGACCCAATTAAAGACAAAGAAAACTGGATTGCATGACAGGAAAGCTGTAAAGTCTGGTGTTTTGGTCTCTAGTAGTAGTTTCACTTGTCTTTTTCAGTATTAGAAGGATTGTTGCTCTTCATTTTTAGCAGGCTTCTGGACATAGTTTACTCTCACATTTTTAAAAGACAATTTATACTGGGAGTAAGACTCTCCCTGTAGATTTTTTTTTCTTTTTATAGTGATGCTGCCTATAAATTTTGTAAAGGAAAGTGTCAAAATATGCAAAATTGTTACTTATTTTTAAACCACAGTAAATGATCTCACAATGCCAAAACAGAGAGTTTTTCTTTCATTCTCTCTTTCTCTCCCTCTCTCCCCCTGCCATGATGCAGTGAGCTGTGAGTCTACAAAAAGGCATATTTTACTTTTACAGATTTTTCCCTCTAAAGAGCCTGTCGAGTGAAAATTAGGTATCTGCATTTCCTCCTAAGGCTGGATCAGAGTGCAGTTTCACCTTCCAAAAAAATGCAGTAATTTCCCAAGTACTGGATCAGTAAGCTAGTCAAGAGAAGAATGATCTAAAGATTAAGAAAAGCACTGTGCAAAAATACAGGATATTGATGTTTCCCAGCACAACTGCTTTGTTAGGAACACCAGCTTTTATGCAGCTTGTCCCGACTCACTGTCCTGGCCTGGGGAGCCCCTCAGTGTAGGTGATAACTTTGTCAAGTGTCAGTGTCTTTTTTTTTTTTTTTGAATGAAATGTGGCATCTCCTTGCTAGACTTTGTTTCTGCTTTTGGGAGAGATTCCCAGCTCCACCTTTTCAGTGTCACATGATTCATAGAATATAGTATTTATCATGAGCTGTCAATGTGACTCAGTCAGCATGAGCTGGAACTGTCAGGGCCTCAGGGATGTTGTTCCTGAGAGAGAAGGAATGTCCAGCTGTTCTGTACTGGAGCACTGAGTCCTTGGAGGATGACTTCTGAATGGAAGATGTCTTCTAAAATGCATAACCTCTCCTAGCAGCATATATATTTCTCTTCTGCATGTCTAAGATTTGCAAATTAATAGTTAGGAAGTGAAATTGCTCATAATTCTAGTCTTGTGGTACTTTTTTCTGTTCCATCATGTGCTTCCTTATTTCCTTCGTCTCATGGGGTAGGGGGCATGCTGATGTTATCTTTCTTTTAATCCTTTTTGTCTTCTTGCTGGACTGAGGTCGATTAAGTGTTGTATTAAATTCAGTCGTTCTGATGCACTCTGATCTGTACTGTGTCCAGTTTTGGGCCCCTTATTTGAAGAAAGACATTGAGGTGCTGGAGCATGCCCAGAGAAGGGCATCAAAGCTGGGGAAGGGTTTGGAAAAGAAGTTCAGTGAGGATGGCTGAGGGAGCTGGGGTTGTTCAGCCTGGAGAAAAGGAGGCACAGGGGTAACCTTATCACTCTTGATGACTCCCTGGTGAGAGGCTGTAGCCACGTGAGGGTTGGCCTCTTCTTCCAGGCAACCAGTGACAGGATGAGAGGACACAGCCTCAAGCTGAACCAAGGAGACGTCCAGGTTGGACATCAGGAGAAATTTTTTCATGGAAAAGGGTGTTAAACATTGAAGTGGATTGCCCAGGGTGATAGTGAAGTCGCTATCCCTGGGGTTGTTCAAGAAACAACTGGTCATGGGATTAAGTGCCATGGTCCAGTTGACAGTGTGGTCATTTGTCAAAGGTTGAATTTGATAATCTTGGAGGTCTTTTCCAACATAAATGATTCTGAGATTCTGAGATTTTATAGTGCATTTTTCTTTACATTTCTCTTTGCCTGACATAACTGTCTCCTAGTTTGGTAAGTTTTATGTGTTGCTTTTTTGTCTTTCTCTCATTCTTGTCTGTGTTTCCATCCCCTTTTCCCTGCAACGCTACCTGAAAGAGGGAGCACCCTTGTAAGAGACCGAGCTGCAGTGCTGGGATTTCAATCCACAGCATTTCATTATTGTAGGTATGCACTGTTTCTTCTCTTGGCATCACCTGTAACAAAGTGTTTTCAAAGCCAGACAGACTATGAATTTCTACATGAGGATTTGATTAACTTTCAGTTTTCTTCACCTTCTTCTGTCACAAAATAACACATCAAAAACAAGATGACACATCAAAACCAGAAGAACCAAATAGCATTTTTCTTGAGTGGCATACCCTTTCATCCTTTTAGTGCTGAGAACTTAGGACCTGAGCAGAAAGACAGAAGGTCAATGTTTAGGGGCCTTAAATATCCCCACCTGATGTTCCTGAAGGATCTTGCTCTATAGGAGATTTTTATATTTCTGACAGCTAACTTCTGTCTCTGCTGCAGTAATGAAGTCTCATATTAGTTTTATAAGGTTGTCCTTGGAGTCATTTTGGCAAGCTCATATATCTGCCAGGACCACTGGGCATTTTTAAAAATATTCTTCATATCTTCGTTTTTAGATCAGTATTCTGTGTAAGACTTTTGCCAGCACCCCCTTCTTTTTGCCATCAGTGGTTTGAGGTCAGGGGTAGACCTCAAACCATTGTAGAATGGAGAGTGAAAAGTTACAAGTGTAAGTGAGATGGTGTTTGGACCCACCTCTGAAGGATGGTAACTGAGGTTCCTTTTAATAGATTCCTTGGGTGAATTAGAATGAAACCACTCTGGATGACTGGTGTGTATAGATTAGCCAGGTTTATTTCAAAACAATTTAATTGCAGTGGAAAGGAGGTATATGGCTCTTCTAATTCTTTCCTATAAAAGTATAAAAATCTCATGAAGAAAATATGTAAGGAAAAGAAAGAGAAAAAGAAGAGGAAGAGATAAAAGGAAGGAGTTAGATAGTGAAGAGGAAAAAGACCACCTCTGATGGATCCAGTGATGATTCCTGATCATTGCAATTTTGATGTCCAAGATAGGAGTGATGGTTGCAGTCTTCATTCATTGAGGGTAGGGGCCTGCAAAACAAAGAGTGTACTGGGTTATATACTTTTAAATTGGCATGGGAACACCTAGATCCCTTCCCAGGGATGGGAATTTTTTGTATCTGCAACAGTACAAGGCATGTGCAGCCTTCTTATGGAGAGTTCCTGGTCAGAGTTGAGGTGCTTTGCAGTTGTTTGTGGTCCATAGCCCCCTGTAGAGATATGGCCACTGTTTGACCCTGCCTCTTGTGGCTGTGCATCTCTGTCTTATGGTGAAAGAGCGAAGCTGGCATGGAGAAAGCATTACTCTGCCTCCAGAGAATCTGCTGCTTACTGGCCATTCCCCTTAGTTGGTTTAATCACAACTTGTTTAAGACCTTATATTCCCAATTGTCCCAGATGCAACCATCCATGGAATTTGCTACACAAAGTTTAGGCTGCCACAGATGGTAATTTATCTGAAGATAAGAATTTGTGATATTTTCTGAACCAGCTCTTCAGTGTGATTTTCAGTTTTTGAACCTGTCTTGCTTGGCAATATTAGCTAAAAGTTTTGTATGTTCAGTGCCTTTTCTTAAGTAGAAAACAGATACGGTTCTAGGACAGTGAGGAAGTATCTTGACAGAAATGGGGCAAGTTTGCATATAATCTGCAGTAAGGCTGGTCGTGAGAGTGTAGTGCAGTAATAATGAAGGGAGAGCAAGCAGTGCATTAATGAACTGGTACTTTCAACTTAGTTTTGTACAGACCAGCCTTTGATAAAAGTCATCTATGTTTGTCCTAAGGTTTCGACCACACTTTTCCCAATTTCTGCTGTTGACTGTTTTTAGAGTTTAGACATTATTCTTCTTCTATTGTTAGCATTATTTTGAGGATCTGTCTTCTGCCAGAGGCTACTTCTTTATGTATCTGGTAGGCAGTTGTGATACATCACCTCTTAATTTCCTCTTTGAAAAGTTAGTAGTTCCTAAGTCTCTACAGTACGATGTCTTTTAAAAACTTGAAGTAATTATTTTTATCTTCTTAATCCTGTCCAGGATTTTAGCATCCATTTAGTTGTTTAATTACTAGAACCAAATTGAGTTCTGTGGTAACCATTTTCTTCACATCACAGAGGAAATACCATCTGTTCCCCTGTTTAGAGAACCAGGGGATTATTAAACATCTTTCTAGTCTCATTTCAGTGCATTAAAATATGGAATTCCTAGTGATCCTTTGAAATGAGAGGCCTTTAAACTAATATGACATGAAAGGAAACCACTTTAATATTAACTACTGATCCCACTTCTCTAGGTTCTTCTGCTATGAAATTCATTTTTATCTGTCATTATGCTCTTGTGCCTTTGCATTAATTGCATTCTTTGAAATAACTGCCTTATAGTGTCAGAAATGTGATGGTTGTAGCACTGATACTAAATAAAAACTAGACTTCTGTCATTGTAGTTAGTGTCACATGATACATAAGAGCAGGATGAACACTGTTGGCTTTTGTCTAGGTACTGACTTCAGTACAGACAGATTACCTCTTCCTCGTAAAGACTATCATGACTGGGCCCTTTTCCATGAAGAGTCACCGAAAAACAACTACAAACTCTTCCATGAAGCAACCATCACCTTATTCAACCACACTGCGACATTTAGCCGCCACTCTCACCTGCCACTCACCACTCAGTATCTTGAGGGTATAGAAGTCCTGAAGTCATTGAGGTTCATGATCCCTCTGGAGATGAAAAACAGCCTGAGGAAAAGGCTTGCACCGCTTGTGTACGTGCAGTCTGACTGCAACCCCCCATCTGACCGGGACAGCTATGTGCGTGAGCTGATGTGCCACATCGAAGTAGACTCTTATGGGGGATGTTTGCATAATAGAGACCTTCCTCAGCATCTCAGAAATCCAGCTGCCATGGATGATGGAAACTTTTTAAAAATACTGGCACAGTACAAGTTCATTCTTGCTTTTGAAAATGCTATCTGTGAAGATTACATCACTGAAAAACTCTGGCGGCCACTGAAGTTGGGAGTAGTGCCAGTGTACTTTGGGTCTCCCAGCATTGTAGACTGGCTTCCTAGTAACAAGAGTGCAATCCTGGTATCCAGTTTTTCACACCCTCGGGATCTGGCCCGCTATATCAAAACACTGGATACAAATGATGAAGAATATGAGTCCTATCTACAATGGAAACTGAAAGGGGACATTTCCAACCCAAGACTGCTTAGAACAATGAAGGAACGCAAGTGGGGAGTGCAGGATATCACCCAGGACAATTACATTGACACCTTTGAGTGTATGGTTTGTAACAGAGTGTGGGAAAACATCAGACGGAAAGAAAAGGTATGTGTGAATTTGTGTTTGTGTCCCAGAGAGGCTTTAAAATGGCATTAGGGTCAGATTTGTCCCAGGAAGTTTGGTTACCAGATTTCCAGCTAGCTTACAGCCATGGTATTCCAGTGCCATTGGGTTGTACATCCTCATGTAAACAGGTGTTGAGAATGTGTGTTCCTCACAGTGCTGCAGTGCAGTGTGTGAGCACATAACATTGACCACTGAGCTGCAGGCTTAGCTGTTCAGGGAGGAGATTTTTTTCATGTTGCAGAAAGTAGCCTAACATGTTGACCTTCTTCAGATGATCTGGAACATTTGGAAAGACGTTGCCCAGAAAGGTTGTGAGATCTCTACCCTTGGAGGTGTTTTAAGACTAAACTCAATTTTGCCCTAGGCAATTTTATATGATGACACCTGTTTAGAAGGGGGAACTGAACTAGACATCTATGTCTTCTGATCTGTCTTAAGCACTCTTATCACTGTCAGTTTCTTTATAGGTGTGGGTACATTCACATGCCATTGTCTGTGGGCACATTTGGTGACTAAACACTGAAACAGTTTCTAAGCCAGGTTGTGTGTTTGTGAGAAGCCATACTTTAGCTGATGACCATCTGAGCAATACATTAAATGGTCAGCCAGTAGAGGGGAGATAGAGAAATCTTTTGAAGTTATTAAGGTGAGCTGAAGTGATGAGAATTACAAACTGGCAAGCATTACACTTAACCAGAGTTTTCTGTTTAAGTCTGGTGCAAATCTGGACATATGTTCTCTCTTTGAGTAAGGAATGCAGCCATGGAAAGGTAGCGAATAGATAGATACAGGTATTCCTTCCCCGTGCTTTTGACGCTTTCTAGTCAGTAAAATTATGAAGACCAGTTTACTCTACTGGCCAGATTCATGGCCTGTTTTTTTTCCCTTAGAAAAAGCATCTCAGTAAGTGTCTGCATATTTAAGAGGGAACCAGAATATAAATATGAAAATATAACTCCTTGTCTTGTAATTTCATTTTGTGTGGGCTGGTGCTGCTCATTTGCAGCCAAACCTTATCTGAGACTCAGATGCATGACTTGTCAGCATGACTGATCTTGTCTCAGACACTTAAGGGGAGCCTTCCACAGGGACATGGGTAGAGCCTGCAGCAGGAAGAAGAGTATAACTGACATGATTGGACTGTTTACTAATGGCATATCACCTTTCTTCTCTGTTTGCCTGGGTCCCTGAATAACCCCTTTTATTTGTCTTCATTGCCAGGGATGGCTGCCCCGGAGGTGGGAGGCTCAGGTTAATCATCTGAGCTGCCCCAAACCAGAGGCATTCTGGTTCTCATCGTCAAACCCTGGCTGGATTTCTCTCCAAAAGATGTGGATACCAAGCTTCGAGCAATCCAAGAAAGAAGCCTGGGCACTGAGGCACCTGGTGGAAAGGAACAAGAATTTTACAGCTGAAGAATTTTGGATGCTTGTATTCAAAGAATAAACACAACAGACCTGTAAATCAGAGTGAGCGCCTCAGAGGAGTTCTGTGGAATTTTCTTTTGCAGGTGACCTTATAATTTAGGATTAGTAGCCATGGGAAGTAGACCTGTGAGAGTAAATTTAGTATGTTCAGTGCTCAAGGGGCACTGAGAAATGCTAAACAGTCAAATCATTCTGCCAGGTAATATATGCACATATATATGCATATGTTTATATTTAGAATGATTCATATTAATTGTCATTTGTTCAACTGTTTGGGCATTAAGGTCCTGGTTGTCAGGATTCTCAAAGCCCAGATTTAAGCACACAGCTAATTACCCTGAAGCAGATGGCTCTCCCTTCATCTTTAGATACATACCTGCCTAGTCTCAAGACCCCTTTTTCCCCAGTCCACAACCCTCTTTTGCTGTATTGATAGTCATAAAGTGCAGAGCAGCTGACACCATTGCAGAGGTACAGCTTCTGTGCTGCTTTGAAGGTAGACTAAAAACTTGGGACTGTGTCCCTGCCTAGCTGTTTATTATCAAATTTCCTGGCATCAGCAGATTTAAGCAGGGACTTGGCGGGCTTTGTGTCCTGACACTGAGTGCCAATGTAACGTACATTAATGGTTGGCACGAGGAAGCACCATCTGTTAGTGTCCGGGGACAGATTGAATGAAAACGTGCTGGCTCAGATTTACCCACCATCTTTTGCTAAAAATAAGCAGAGCACACGAGTATCTCTACAACCCAGAAGTAGGGTTGGCTTAGATCTGACTTATCTTCTTGCCTTTCTGATGATGTATTTGTATTCTGATGGAAGTATTTGTATCGTGTATAAACAGGAAATTATACGATTAAAAGGGTAGGGATAATACAGAGTCCGTTGGTACTTAAGTCTTCAGTAGGTCCAAGGAGAAAAAGGCGGCCTTCCTGTTTTAACACACAAAACCTCAAGTTACTTAATCTGATGAAGAATAAAATTTAGTGATCTTAATCATCACTTGCCAAAAGACACACCTTTGACTGGTATTTAGACTGTTGCAGTTTTCTTTCCAAGTTCTTTCAGCTTCAGTCTGTGGAGGAGTCAATTTTCAGAGGATCTGCAAAATGGCAGTAACTGTGTGAAGCCATTCAGATGAGTGACACTCATTTGTACACATGCTCGCATATGATGATGCAGGCAAATGGAATTACTAATCCAGGGTTCTTTACATTGCTGGAAAGGCAGAGTTTCACCTGTGTGAAATTTCCATGGTATTGTTCATTGCACCAGGCTATTTTAAAATTTCTGTCAAACACACTTCTGTTTTATGAAGGAATAGCCAAATAGTGGCAATGGAGAAGGGTGTGAATAGCTGTGAAATTCGGCTGTGAAATTTACTTACCTTGGAAAAGTTTCCTCACTAGAAATTTCCTCAACAAATAGCTGGTGAATTTTTAATTACTTTTAAATCTGTTAAAGGAAAGATGAGTTTTGTGGCCATGAACAATAGAGTATTGGTCATTAGTATCAGGTATTGTTTCTATGAGAATGTATTTTGTTTTGATGAAGCAAAATATTCCCACTGAAATTTTTCACCACTAGTTTTTTCCTAGTGTGACACACAGCATCTTAAACACTTTCCCCAGTGGTCTGCAGTGCAAATGATGACTGGGCTCCATGAATGAAGTTCTTCAGGAAAGTGACATTAACTAAAGTGACTTACAGGGTTTCTTAGATCAGGACTGAAAACTGGACATAAACACCAAAACATTTGGAAAGGGAACTGCTGAATGCCTCTCTGTTGCCATGAATGTCTGTTTCACCTCCCAGGATGATAAAGAAACATGAAAGACTGCTTCTTGTTGTTACTGTTTTTTTGATTGCTTTGTTTTGTTTTGTTTTGTGATGTTCTGCTGTCTCCTTGGCCAAAACTCTCAAGCCATGTTGTTTAAAGACCTCAGGAACTGCACAACTGGATTTTTGCTGTGTTTTCATGGTGGAATCTGTCAGATTCTGACCATCTTGAGCAGTCTGGATAATATAGATATTACCCAAAGATATAAGACATATTTATCTCAATTTTTAGTATTTTGTTATCCTTCATTTTAATTTGGTGGAGTGTGAGGGAAAGAAGGATTGCGACCCACATTCTGATAGTTCAAGTGGTCAGCAGTCTGTGTTTCAGAAGAGGTAACATGTTCATCTGTCCGGTTAATCTCGGCTGTTTGAGGGGCCTGGAAAGGCCCGGGGCGGCCTTGGGGCAGCCCGCGTATCGAAGGACGAGAAGAGGCTTCAGTTCTTCTTTCGGTTTTTATGTTTATTAATTGTTTATCTAAAAGATGGTCTTTCAGCCAAACAGAGATCTGCTCAGCAGTCAGCCATGGGCACACTGTCTGCCCTCCCGGGCAGCCACGTATCTTTATACCCACTGTTACGTATACAATATTTATCATTTTTCCCCAATACCATCTATTCTTATAACTCGGTTACTCTCAGTAATAACCAATCCAAAGGTGCCACCGTGGCCAAAGAAGATGGAGGAGAAGAGGAAGAAGAAGGAGGACAGGACACACCCCAATTCCTCCATCTTACTCCTCTAAACCCCCCTGTACATAAATCCTAAACCTTGTGTCTCACTCTCTAATTAACTAATCCCTTCACCATTCACCCTGTGAAGCCCTCATCCTTGTCGTCTCCTGTGTGGGGTTAAAGCCCAGCTACCAGACACTTCTGGCAACATTCCAGGAGTCCCGAGCCCCCCCAGGGTCTCGGTGGCTCAGCATCTCAGGACTGAGATCTTGAGATCCGACATTCATCCACTGCTGTACACAGTAGAATGACGAGTCTCCAGAGCAGTTGCCTAGAAGTGTACTGTGGCTTAATTGTTAGTCCTCTCACAGTGCATTCTTTTTACAGGATAAACTCTTGAGTCCCACAAGCTAGTTCAGAGCAATCTCCATTTGGCCTCTTCATTTATAATTACCTTCTAGGATCTTTTTTCTTGTGCTGGATGGAGGGTTTGTGAACATCACTCTAGGAGATTTATGGCAAGAATTTGTGCAAACTTACCAAGTGTAAGAAAGACTGACCATCATGAATTCTAGGTTGATCTCTTCTCTCCCTCCTCTGCTCTGAGGAGGAAAAAGCAGAATTTTTTATTTAGCAGATTTGCTAGCTTTCCTACCATGTACAGGTTTGTAATTCTAGCCAACAGAGGGATGCAGTTTGTTTCACACACAGATGGTTCAGTCCCTTCTTTTTTTGGTTTCTTTTTGCCCTAGAAAGACAATAGCAGAACAGTTGTGAAAAACTCTGTACTTCCAAAAATGAGAGCTGATTCTGTATGAACATCTGATCCTGTATGAAGTGCATGCTTCCCAACCTCTTACATGATGGTGACAAGATGTCCTGATTTCCTCTGATGTGGCATATTGACATAACAAGGACAGTTCCTTCTGAGTTTGCATTTATTCCACTGAACCCACACCTGTCAGCTACAAGGCTTTCATAAATATTTGTGGCCTTTGTATTTGAAGTACAGTGACCTTTGCATTTGAAGTACAAAACTTCAAGACCCCTTCAGAAGATGCCCGCATTCAACTTGGAGGTGTCTCAGAAATCTGCAGCATCTCCCTGGTGAGACTGGGAAAGTGCAGTGGTATGTGGAGTCAGGCTGCAGGGAAACAGCTAAGGTGAGTGTGAGGAGGAGCTGGGAGAAGCCTCATCTGGGCCCTCCCCTGTTGTACCTTTTGAGGTCCCAAGTCCCTGTCTGGGCTGTGCTGTACCCATGCCTGTACCTGTTCCCATGCCTGTATCTGTTCCCAGTCCTTCTGTCTCAAGCTTCGTCTGTTCCATTCCCGCAGACCTGCTGGGTGATTGCTGGGCTGTCACTGACCCTGCCCCCCACCACACCCCTGCCTTTTGTGTCTTGCCTGTGGTGCACCCCCATGGAGGTACTGCCCTTTTGGCACCACTCCCAGTGGATTTTTTGTACCCCAGCACAGGGCCTTACCAGAAGTTACAGCTAGTGGGGAGTGTCACTTGGAACACTTGGCCCTTCCATAGTGAAGCTTCCTCCAATTTCGTAAGAGTTGCACCACCTCTTGTTGAGGTGGTCTGCAGCAGATGCCCCCATGCTATCCCTTGTGTTTGGCAACCCCCTGGCCATTATCCATGAGCCCTTAACAGTGCCCTGTCTAGTGGCAGAGCGCTGTGCAGCTGAGCTGCCCATTGCCTACAGTGCTCTGCCTCCACCATGCCCTCCGGCAGCACTCCAGTGATGGGGCCCTCTTGCCACAGAGCTTTGATTCCAAGTATGCACAGAATTGAGGTTTAAAATTTTTTTCCTCCTCTGAACTCTGATCACTTGACCTGCTTTTCCCATATTGGTTCAAATTTGCATATTTCTTAGCTTTTCAAAAATCTCCTTAACATTGACGCTAACCAACACTTTGGAAGGGCCTAGTGGAGTGGGGGTGTGAACACAGCAGATCATATGAGATTGGTGTGCTTGGAATACGTTAAAGGCACAATGGAGTATTTGCCCTAGAAAATTAACAGCAAGCTGAAGACTGAAGTAGTAATTAAAAAACATGAGGAGGACTTTAACTGTGTTCATTTCAGTGCAAGACAAACCTTGATCCTATACTGTGGGCGCACAACTGTGCATTGTGTTCTTCAGAGGTCAAATCCCAGCTTTCCTTCCTCATGCAGCATTTATAGAGAAACAAAGCCGAATGCTTGCTTGTGGCAGACATTAAAGAAAAGCAAAGACGCTGGTAGTGCACATTTGCAGAGCACGTGATGCTCTGTTTTGTCAGCAGCATGACGTCAGCCTGACATGAAATACAATGAGGGTGGCTTTGTGCTTCTGTAGAAAAGTGTGTCGCTGCTGTGTATGCATGAGGTGACAGTGGGGAGGTCTCACATGACTGACACTGCAGTGCTGTGCTGCACAGCTCTGTGGGGACTGTTCACAAACCAGGCCACGGTTAAAGCCAGGCTCTGTAATTAATGCAAAGAGAGAGCTTGTGAACTACCCTTCTCAGATGCACTTCCTGCAGAGCACAAGGCATGGAAGGCTAGGTAGGGTGGGGTGGTATGAACATATGCTGCTCTGTCCTGATGGCTTACATTGCCCCTAAGTGTTTTTAAACCACAAGTATTGAAGCCTCATGTTTTTAGTTAGTTTTCTAAATGCAGGGTTAATTAATCAATTATTAAAAACCTGCAGTCATTTGCTGATCTCTTTACTCTCTGGCCTTGGAAGATAGGGTGTAGAGACATTATTTTGCATCTGATCAATCAAATGTCTTGAAATCAATCTTGTTTAATGTATGCACATATATTCTGCAAGAAAAGAACTGACCCGAAGATTGCTTAAGGTTGCAAGGCGAAGTGGAAAGAAAAACATCTGTGCTACTGGTCTTAAACCTGGGATTTTTCTTCTGAAACATTAAGTTTGGGCACCATCTAGTCCATGAAACCCAGTTCATTTTGCCGTCCCAGTTCCATACCAAAACTAAACACACGCACCAAGTTAACCTATTACATTTTCCTCAACTTCATATGCTCTCCATCCCAAACCTGGAGTGAAGTGGAAGTTTGGGAAAAGTGCTATCAAAAGAGACTTAGCTAGAAGTTTCATCCTTCGGCTCAGGTGCAGGGCAAGAGTCTGGGAAGAGGCTGCACATTGCTTTCTGATGGTTTGTGACAGAGAATAACCTTTCTGGGATGTGGGTCTCCTGGGTATGCAGAATTGTGGTTGCATAGTTACCTGGCCTGGGAGAAGTGAGTGGGGCAGTAGGCTGAGAGGACTGAAGCATGTTGCAGTCAGCATGTTTGGGGAAACCTAAGAAAAGCCTTTCCTGCTTGATGGTTTTTGTTGCAAGCTGCAGGACGGCTTGGGAGCTTTGTCATTCTCCTTTTCAATGCTGTATGTTGTCAGCAGAGAAACCATCTCCTTCTGGCCCACTAGCATGTGTCTGCTGGATGGTGGGATGTCCTCAGGCTTCCAGTAGATACTGGCTGTGGGTGTCCTTGGAGCAGGGCTGGATCTGCAGCTGCTTGAGATGCAGTAGCTGGAGAGACATTGCATCAGTTATTACTTGTTCAGAGTCATGAGGTTTGGAAGGTAATTGTATGGTGTTTCCCTTTTGTTGGCAACCTTTCTAAATATTTTGCTGTGCTGAATGCATATTTAGGCATTCTGGGTATTTATTTTGCCTGGGTAGGCCTCAAAAGACTTTTTAATTAATATAGATGAGACTGGACTCAGTAAGAGTCCAGTAAGGTGTGTTGAGAAAGACACTGTGCAAACAGTATGCAAAAACTGTGATGGAGCCAAGAGTTCTGGCAGTCAAAGGCTCGCTATAGATTTGTTATCCCCAGAATCATGTGGGTAACTACATGCCTTTAGTAACTACACCACAAAACTCACACTTTGTGTAAATTAAACTTTTTGTGGAATGTAAATTATTAATGTACTAAAATGTGCTGCTAACAGTTGTTTGCATTTGAAGCTATTACTCCCTGTTCCTGACATATACATTTGGTTATTTACCATTTTCCCAGAGTCAGCAAAAATACATCCTTTCTCTCTATGCCATGTGTTTTGTACAAAGACTGCAGAAACCCAAGATGATTAATTCTGGGGGTGAGAGCAGTACAGAAAAAAACCCCGTGATAATGGAATTAGATTTAGACTCTCGGACCCTTCATTGCCCCAAAATATTTAATCTTAGAATTAAATAAAATATTTTCTCCTGTCTGAGAGGTCAGAATTGGACTGCCTGGTCTGATGACTAAAATCAAAGCCCACAGTCAAAATTCCTACTGGCCAGGAATTCAGGCAGTAGGCAACAGCCACAGTGACATCTTGACTGTCAGTGTTGGTTTTGAGTGACTCATAGGGTAGTGTGACAGAGGGACTGCACTTTTACACAATCACAGAACCAGTAAGTTCCAACCAATAAGTTGAGAAAGATCTCTGAGTTCATAAAGTCTAACCTATGACTGAACACCTCCCTGTCAACCACACCATGGCACGAAGTGCCGCGTCCTGTCTTTCCTTAAACACCTTCAGGGACAATGATTTCACCACCTCTTTGGGCAGCCCATTCCTATTTCTATTCACCCCTCCTGTGAAGAAATTCCTCCTAATCTCCAACCTGAACCTCTTCTGGTGCAGTTTGAGGCTGCGTCTTCAAACCTTACTTTTGTTGAACAGCCTTGCTGGGGGTCAAAGAAAAGTGAGTCTTGGCCCCCTTGCTGTGGAACATTTTAACTGATAACCCCCTGCTCCTGGCCCCTCCTCAGCCTCCTGTAGAAGACCAGTGTGCCCAACAGGGCACTACTTACCGTAGTGGTGGATAGGAAATGCCATTATAGAGATGACATAAATGTAATTTTAGAGTGTGAAAAAAGCAAATAGATGCAAGCACTTGAGAACAAAACCTCATCTTTGCAGCTTACCCTGCTCAGAGATGATGGAAGATGACCGTCTACCCAATTTACTATTAAATAAGGTTTTTAACAGTCCTTTTTCTAGCTGCTGTAGGAAGAACTTTCAAAACTCTCAGGTGTGGTGGAAATTGCTGCTACCCCATCCCCACGCTGAGTGGGAGATTGTATATACATATCTTCCCCTCTGGACATAGTGTTACTTTATTCTCACAAATACAAAACTCAGTTTTGCTGTTGTGACCTGCATTGTGTCATCTGGTTTAGGATTGCTAATCAAAACTAATTAAAGCTTCATCCAAGAGCAAATTTGTCCAATAACCTGGTGACGTAGAACCAACCATGAAGGAAGCATGAGTCACTGGATCCTCTTTATACAATGGAGGCATTGCAAAGGGGCTTGTACTAGGTGTAATGTAATGTAATCCTACTCAGGAATTGCTGTACCTCATCAGAATAGCATAAATGTAAATCCATGGTAAAGGCTTAATGCTTGGAACAACAGCTCACAGTGTGGGAGCTGGTGAGAACTCCAGGACACAGAAGACTGCAGATAATGCAAATGCTTGGTGGCATTGTTGGAGAATGGTGGTGACTACAGACCCACCCTGTCTTATCAAGTGGGGTTACTGGGGTGTATCTGTAACCACATGCTGCCACTTTAAAAGTCCTGTTTTCAGAAAACGGCTTCTGTAAGGGGACCAAACAGATTTAACTTCTGGGCCAGAAACCAACTCAGGAAATTCTCGTGAGCACTACAGGAGCAGCAGCTGTGATTTGGGTGCTATAGAAAGCTGCAAGACTATTGAAATGTTTTTACTTGTGGAGAATCAGATACAGCTCTCTGAAGCCAGACTAAGGTGTGTGTGTGTGAGACTCCTTTTATCTTCAGCCTTCTGGGCAGTATTTTGCCTTTGAAGTACACTCCAGCATCAGTGGAGAGCAGCCAGAGGCTGTACTGTGCCTGCTCTACCTTTTCACAAGCAGCTATTTGATGGTACTCCTACCTGTACTCTAGGCAAAAGCCATCAGAGAGATGTTTCTCATTTCTGTGGAAGTGCTCAGCTTCCTGATAGTGTTTTCTCTGCCCATGACTGAAATGTATGGCTAAGATGCCAGAGGACATTATCCTTGTCGACATTTCTTTCCAGGCTTTTTGCAGACTCAGATAGTTGCCCTGCTGGAATATCCTTTGCTAGGGATGTCTTTGGAAAAGAGACCAACTAATTCAATACCTGCAATTACCGGAATACTCTGCCACTTTAAAAGTCCTGTTTTCAGAAAACGGCTTCTGTAAGGAGACCAAACATATTTCACTGGCAGATGTGTCCGTTGATGTGTCCCGCTGTCCTCAGAGGGAGCCCTAAGATCTGCCCTGGCATGGGCTGGTTGGCAATAGTGGTGCGTGAAGGATATCTGGAGTGGATGGGTGGAGATTGTCTAATTTGGAGAGATGGGGGGTTCTGTCCCTTGGTCTGACACAGGTACTAGGGACAGCTATGGGTACTAAAATGTCCCAGACAGCAGCAGGACTGACTGTAAAGTTGTCGAGGCATGCGGTAGCAGATGAGGCAAGATAACCTTGAGAGATGACGGGACTGACTCAGCCCTGCGGATGCATTTCACGGTCAATACATCCTGTGTCGATTAGCCTGAATTCACATCCATGATGCCTCAGCCAACCGCATCCTCAGAATCAATATCAATATTTAACAGCACCCATCCCCTGCTGCCCCCCGCAGCAGAAAATATCCCGGCAGAGCCCCGCGGGTGAGCGGCGGGCTGCCCGCGCCGCGGGTGCAGGTGTCCTGCGGGGCCACCAGGTGCCGCTGCAGGGCAGGCACTGTCCCTCTGCGGGCACCGCTGCTGTCCCGGTGCTGCCGCTGCCCGCGGCTCCTCCTCTCGGTGCTGTGGGCCGCCTCGGTAGCTCGCACTCTTCTCCAACAGACAACGTCTCTTAAAGCAGTGTATGAGCTCTGCATCTTACTCACCTGTAAAGAGACAGGAAACAGTCCTCGTGTGGGTGCTATCTCAGCTGAGGCCTTGAGCAGGAAAATTAAAGTGCATGGTCCTTCATATGAGAAACATCATCTGGCATAGTCAGTTGTGGTTTCTGCCCTGTCAGCCCAGGGAATCCTTCATGATTGCTGGCATAACAAACAAGCGTTCTCTAGTATGCTTTGAAGGAGGTACTCAAAGCACTGTTTTCCTGTGACATGTAGTCATGGGAATGATGTGTCCAAATACTTGTGAGGACGAGAAGTGAGTTAACTGTTCAGATTTCTAGAAGAAGCAAGCTCAGGCAAATGTGAGCACCAGTGAGAGGCTTCTAGTATGCTGCACTTGTGGACTATTTCCTCACAATCCTCTTTGTACAGCAAAGGCAAAAACTGCCATTGTATTAGGTTCAAGAAAGCATGAATTGCTAGCTCATGAACCATTTCATGGTTTATTTACAATTTCACACCAAACTGTGTGTTATTTAAATGTTCTTTTAAAAGACAGGTGTGAAGAATGTTACCATTCCACAATACCACTCCTGTAACTGACCATAGTCATGAGAAGACTTCTTTTGCCATGAGCCTTCCATTGATGGGGATGCCTCTGGCACAACACAGTGAGACCTAACATCAGACTTTAGACTGGATTGAGAAGACGGCTGTCTCTTCAGGACATATTTGTGGAGAGATGCTGATGCTCTTTCCGCTCTCTACAATGAAGTGTGATCTGCTTTTGTGATCACCTGATGCTGCTGTATCTCTTGGATCCAGGACAGTACTCTGTGACTGTATAAATAGCTCATATGACCCTTAGGCTGTGCCAGGAAGCTTTCTGAGGCACATGGAGGGTATATGGCCTGGGCAGTCCCAGATAAGTCCTGTCTGTGATGTACACCTGCGTTGTGTTGCCCAACGCAACAGAGGACTCTGTTCAACAGCACTTGTGGCATGCAAAATCCTATGAATGTGGACCTCCCCTTACCATCCTAAAAAGCATTATGCTCCAAGAGATAGCAACAAATGGAAATATTGCCTTTCAGTCCACTGCAGATTCTTTGGGATACAAGCATGATAAGCTAGCTGCAAAATGACAGTATCAGTGACAGCCATGAAACACAAAAAGGAGGAAAATGAAAACATTAAATCCATACAACATGGAAACACATCCCATAGTGAGAGGCCATATTTGCAAACATCTGGGCTCACTCTGGAGCAATAGTTATCTGCAATTTATTGACCATTTAAATAGTACCCCATCAGTAGTTTTACTTAGGAGTACTAAATTAATAAAAATTTGTATATAATAATATAGTTTATTTGCACAAATTAAGAAAATGGGTAGATGCTGTTTCACAAGCGTTTATGCCATTAAGTCAGTAAGTCCTGGCCCATCTTCCCAGACATCTGCATGGTGTTCTGGTTGGTGACAAAACTGTTACTTTTGCCTTTCCACAGTCAACTCAGTCATTGAGTCTGGGAGTTGCTTGTCTGCCATTGTAACCTGCACAGTTCTCACTGGCAATCACCCTTCTGCCCTGCCACTCTGTGTCTGCTACCATGTGTGTGATGAAGAAACCTGCTATGTACCAGGGATTCTTCATACAGTTTTTCTTAGTTGTTACCTAAAAGCAGCAAAACCTCAGTATAATGGACCCTTGGCAAATAAAAGAAAATGCCAGAAGCGGCATGATATAGCACAACTAACAAATGGACCATTAGAGATTATTAAAGGAAAAAGTGTTTTAGTAAAAAAGTTGCTATTTCCCTCCTCATTTGGTTTCCGACAGGCATATATAAAATCATTCAAAAGAATTACTTAAGATGAGTGAAGCACACTTTACAGTGTGTGAAGGAGAGGGCTGTATTCAAATGAACAGGGCTGGGGAGGGGAAGGGCTTCCTCCAATGGCCGCTCAAGGGCCAGAGCAATATTGCATTGAGATAAATTCCTGTAGGTTTGGCAACATGCCTAGAGACATAGGCTGTGTGGGCATGGGAGTGCCTCTGCAGCCATTCCCACTTCCATGGAGAGGCAGTTTTGTTGATGCCATGCGGCTGGGCCTGGGTTCCCAGATGAGAGGATTGTTTTGTGCTGTAAGCTCTCTCTGTGCCTAGGTGTTATGGTGCTCAAAATCAGGCAGAGAGGCTCGAGACACACTTGGCTGATGAAGTGGCTATTGGAGAAAGCAAGCCTGCTTTCTCCTCAGCTCCCAAGGAACTGACAGCTTTTGCTCAAACAAAGGGTGATGATCTTGCTCAAGTAAAATGGGTGATGACATGAGCTCAGAGGCAGTTGTTTTCTCCTGCTGCAGCAGGGACCTGCTGGGTATTCTGGAAGGAGTGAGGCTGCACAGGGAATCTTCTGTCACAAGTCTATCTGGACAAATACACTGGGTCTTGTTTGGTCTGAGTACCGTGAAACAAAAACCTGAAAAGCAAGGCTGAGGGGGAGGATGGTCACATCCAGAGGATGGTAGTCACATGGACACAGACCCTAAAAGAAAACCAGGATAAATATGACCTTCATCTGCATTTGCTTGATAAACATCTTTACCACATGCTCTGGGCACTCTCTAGCCTGCTTGCCATGATTTTAACTGCAGGTGGCACCCCTTATGACAAAGAAGCCACGAATCTGTGATAATAACGGAACAAACAGAAGAAAGGGGAATTAAATGGGAAAAAGGGGGATGGGAAAACAGGATTAAGCTTTCCACTGTGCCCCTCTTCATCAAGGGGACCTGTGTTGACTAATAGCTGAGCTCCACTTCTTTCTGATGGAGAATTTAGATGTGTCAGTTTAACAAGCAGAGCCCTGCTAAGAGGGGAAATTAATTTATCATGAAGATTTAAAGCATCATGTTTAATCATGATTTAAATCAAAAAGCAGAAAGCTTGAGTTTAAATTATTGCTTGCATTTTGCTATGTGTTTCATTTTTTTTTCTTAAAAAAAGTCTGATTCTCATTTGGAGATAAAATCCAGCATATCTTTTGACTGAGCTAGGGATACACTCAGGACCCACAGCTATTTTTCACTCATTTGCAAGGTTTAACATGTTTATTCAGATAAAAAATTTTTACTTTCTTTATAATTCTGGAGGCTGATGAAGACCCATTTGTTTCTCCTATTTAGTTGTTCTTATGAGCTTGATTAAACTTCTGGAAGAGAACTGGGATTTAGTTAGCCTCCAAACAGCCTTTTAGCGTTGTATGTGTGAAGAATGGTACCTAATTTCTTCTTTTTGGTTTCATATTTTCACAGAGTGAATAATGTGAAAGGGAAGGTTTATCAAAACATGTCCAACATTTGAAATTAAGTGATTTGTTAAACAAAAGTAATATGATCCTTAGCTAGTTATTTGAATTTAGCTCCTGGTCAGAATGACCTCCAAGATTTTAACAGTAATAAATCTCATTTTACATCTTGTTTACATTCATAGATTAGAAGAGGAAAATTAAACTTTTCTGCCCTTCCTTTTGCCTTCCATTTCACAGCTCTGACCAGACAAATAAGTAATCCTGAATGAGGAAAATATTCTCTGTGTGCTTTTGGAAGTGATTGCTCTCCCAAACTCAATTTACGTTTTCAAAACACCACTTTCTCCACGGCACAGCTAAGGATTTCCACTGGCTCAGGGTTCCCTTTTCTCTTCAAACATCAGGTCTAGTTTTTAAACCAGACTCACTTAATTTGGTATAAAGAGAAATTACTCATATTTTCATGTGCATAAATGAAAAAGAGGTAAGTCGCTATATTTTCTACCTTCTGGTGAAGAGAAGGAAGGACTGGCATTTCTCACAACTGAGCTCTCCCAGAGAGGTGGATACGTTTTTCCTTTGAGCCTTTGTGTGACCTGAGCAATGACTAGCTGCTGTCCTCACTGCAGAAGGGAAGAAGCTGGGCTGGTGATGGTGGCATGTAAGGTGGAGGCAGCTTGGCCATGAGGAGCCCTCTGCGCTGTCACCCCTGACAGCACTAGACTTGCTTCAGGTGAGCAATCCTCAAAAAAGGCAAACCTAATGTACTCCAAGTCTCAAAATGCTCTGGCTGTGTGTGTGCTGGACCTGGGGACTGCTGCAGGGCAGGTGATTTCCGTGGCAGAGCCACAGCCACAACAGCATGGCAAGGACAGTGGCCTTGGCTCTCTGAAGCCTAGCCATTCATTGTACTGCCCACAAGTAATATGCCTCCCTGTGCTTTTCTAGCAGAGATCACACATCCTGGCCCAAACTTTAGTGAAAATCTGAAACCTTAATGTGAAGTGGGAAGTGGCACTGACTGCCTACCATGACCTGTTACTGGGCTGATGGGCGAGGAGTTCATAATCCAACTCAGTACTGCCACAAGATGTGAGCCAATGTCCCAGCTCCTGGAGTCACAAGGTAGGAGTACACCAGGTTTTCTTTTGTTTATTTTTCTTTTTATGTAAAGGTTTTGAGAACATTCTCTTGGAGAGGAAACCTGATCTCCCCTGTGGTACAGTCTTTCCTTCTCCCAGGCAGAGAAAACACACGCGCTGCATTTTGAGAAAAGCAATGAGTTATTTTTAGCAGCTGATGTTGAGAAAAGCCATTTCTCCACTTCCTTTAACAAAAACATGTAGCTTAACTTCAGTGGAGGGTCATGTGTAGAACACAGAGGAATCTTTTCACCAGTAGTTCACTGCAGCAGCAATAATTGCTTTTAAATTTTAGTGGTTGTATTAAAAGAATATCAGGCTGAAACAGAAAATGTTTATCTGGTGCCCAATGATGTAACTTTTCCGTTTTAAAAATTTGGATTATGAAATATGAGTTAATTGAAAGAAAGAAAGAATGAGAAGGATCATACAGAGAATCATAGAATGTCTTGGACTGGAAATAACCTTAAAGACTATCTAGTTGCAACCCCCCTGCACTGGGCACAACACCTTTCACTAGACCAGGTTGTTCACAGCCTCATCCAACTTTACCTTGAGACACTTCCAGGATGAGGCATCCACAACTTCTGTGGTCAACCTGTTTCAGTCTGTCAAAGAATTTCTTCCCAATCTCTAATCTAAATGTACTCTCAATTTGAAGCCATTTCCCATTGCCCTGTCACAATATGCCCTGGTAAAAAGTCTTTCTCCATCTTTCTTGTAGGCTCCCTTCAGATACTGGAAGGCCATAATTAGTTTACCCCTAAGCATTCTCCTTTCCAAGTCTCTCAGCCTTTCCTCATAGCAGAGGTGCTTCATCCACCTAATCATTTTTGTGGTCTCCTGTGGACTCACTCCAGCAGTTCCGTGTCCTTCCTGTGCTGGGAGCCCAGAGCTGGCTGCAGGTTCCAGGTGGGCTCTCCCCAGAGCAGAGCAGAGGGGCAGAATCCCCTCCCTGCCCTGCTGCCCACGCTGCTCTGGATGCAGCCCAGGGCACGTTTGGCTCTCTGGGCTGGGGGTGCCTGTGGAAGAATGGCTGGAGGAAAAGGACCGTGGGTCTGTGGAAATGTTGTACAAGTAAACCCCATGTTAACTTATCATACATGTTAACTTAGCAGCTTAGCATAAGTGAGCCGTACTTAGCATAACCAGGCAGCACACCGTGATAGGAAGATGCCGTATCCTGCCTGCTGACAAGGCCAAAAGGGCAAGGACAGCGACGAGAATAGAAACCATAAAGTATGCATAACCACAAAGTAGGAGGAATATGTAAATGTAATCCCTTGCTTTAAACCAATAAACTCATGACATGTATGAGCAATTAAACCAATAAACTAACGACAAGTATGCATAATTACTGGAAAACAATATAAAAGTACTGGTGTCCTCAAAATAAACCAAAACTTACTTTACTAATCATATTGATTGATTGCTTGTCTTCCCTCGCCGCCCTCAAGTGCCCATGGCTGAGTCATGTCCAGCCTCTCACCCACAACTCCCCCAAGTCCTTCTCACAGAGCTGGTCTCCATCTGCTCATCCCCAGTCTGTGTTGGTATCAGGGGTTGCCATGTAATAGACCAGGTGCAGCACCTTGCACTTGTTAAAAATCATGAGGTTCCCATGGGTCCCTTTTCCTATCTTGTCCAGGTCTCTCTGTATGGCATCCCATCCTTCATGTGTGTCAACCACAGCACTCAGCTTGGTGTCATCTGCAAATTTGCTTAGACTGCACTCTATCCCTTTTTTATGTCATTAATGAAGATACTGAATAGCACTGGTCCCCGTATTTACCCCTGAGGGGCCACTTGTCATCAATGTCCATCAGGTAGCCATTGACTACCTTCCTCTGGATGTGACCATCCAACCAATTTCTCATCCACTGAACAGTCCACGCATCAAATCTACCACTCTACTTTTTAGAGTTGTGGGGGACGGTGTCTAAGTCTTTACAGAAGTTCAGATAAATGACATCTCAATTCTTCCCTTGTCCACTTACATGGTCACTCCATCATTCAAGGCCACTGGGTTGGACAGGAAGGACTTGCCCTTGGTGAAGCTGTGCTGGCTGTCTTGAATCATCTCCCTGTTCTGCGTGCCAGAACACAGCTTCTAGGAGAATCTGCTCCATGATTTTCCCAGGCACGGAGGTGAGGCTGAGAGGTCCCTGTTTGCCAGGGTTTTCCTTTCTACCCTTTTAAAAGATGGGTACAATGTTTTCCCTTTTCCAGTCACTGGAGACTTCCCTTGACTGCCAGGACCTTACAAAAACCATGGAGAGTGGCTTGACAACATCAGCCAATTCCCTCAGGACTCTGGGATGCACCTTGTTGAGTCCCACAGACTTATGTACTTTCAGATTCCTCAGGTAGTCACAAGCCTGATCTTCATATTCAGTGGGAAGCACTTGATTTCCCCAGTTCCCCTCTTGCAGTTCATCCACTTAAGAAGTGTAGGAAGAGAGGTTGCCATTGAAGACTGAGGCAAATAAATTACTGAGTACCTCAGCCTTCTCTTCATCCCTTATTATCAGTTTTCTGACATTATTCATCAGGGAGGGTACATCTTTTTTGACCTTCCTTTTCTGGTTAATATACTTGTAGAAGCCCTTCCTGTTATTTTTTGCATCCCTTGCCAGGTTCAGTTCCAGCTTTGCCTTGGCCCTCCTCACTTCATCCCTATATAATCAAATGTCATCTCTGCACTTATCCAAGATTACCTGTTCTTGTGGCTGTTCTCTGTAGATTGCCTTCTTTCCCTTTAATTTAATCAGCTGTTCCCTCCCATCCCAGTCTCTTGCCATCCCTGCTGGATTTCTTGCCCCTCTCATTAGCACCCTGTCCCTCTAACCTTTGCATCTCATCCCACAGCTCACCAGGGACAAATCAGCCCTATTAGTTCCTGAGACTCCTCAGTGATAATGTGTGGGGGGTGAGTCCCGTCTGATGACAGCATGCCTAGTGCTGCATAGGCCTTTGATTGTCAATACCACCAAAATTTTAGCAGTGGCACCAGCCACAGAGCCAAGTATTCACAGACTCAGCCAGTGCTGCTACCTTCAGCTGTAAGTATAGAGGAGAATATAACGTGTCTCAAATTTCTAAATGTCCCAAGATCCCAAAGATCTTTTTGACTTCCCTCAAACTCAATGTTGCCACTTCATCAGCCCCAGTGATGAAGATCAGTATTGAGTAGTTGTCATGGGACAAGTGTAAGCTTCAGACAAGCCTTGTCTCAGTCTCAGATTTTGGCAGGAGTTTAAATGTAAGAAATTACTCTGGCCCACAAGTTTTAAGACTGGCATATCACGTCTATTAAAAAATGAATTATTTATTAAATAGATGAGAGATAACAGATGAAAGGACTTAATCAGACTTACTACAAAATACAAAACTAAAAAGAACTATTAGTAGACTACAGCATAACATAAAACAGTGCACTCTATCAAGGTACCCATATTAAATCCAGCAAAAGAAATAGTATTAATTAGGAGTAAGATGTAGTTTAACACTGTAACGACAACAATGTACACAGATTCCCTTCACTGAACCCCTGGGGAGTAACTGGTAAGTAAGCATCCCTACACATGGGAGAAATTCCACACATTTCCAGGGAAATGTGTAGAAGATTTCTTCTTTGTGAAAGTTTGGTGTCACTTTTATAATCATAAAGGGAGGGGTCTATTAGTTGGAAATCCAGCGTATCTTTCCAGATCTCACTTTAGCAGTATGATGTTTACCAGCAGCTGGGAGATGCCAGACCATTGTTAACCCCACAGCACCAAAATAACTCACTACAGGACAGCTTGTCCTGTTTGAGTTATCTGACCAGTAAACAAACAACAGATAAGCTCCTGTGGGAGGTGAGATGCCCTGCTCCAGTAGTAGTCTGGGTGCCTCACCAGGCTAGGAAATTTCCTGCTGATGTCCTTAACCCAGAGCCTAGAGAGTCATTAGGTACTCTCTAGGGGTTGGGCCCAGTCAGCATATTGGGTCCTCTGATCCCCTTGGAAAAGAATCACCTACAACTATAACCCTTGTTTTATTCCTCTTGGAAGTTGTTGTAATACGAGGAAGTACACATTTCTAATTGTGGTGTTGCCTCTGGTGTTACCAGGCTTTCATCCTCCTCATCCTTTGGCTGGTCTTCCATGTACAAAGGCTCATAATTTTTGTGCAGATGCACTTCACTGTGGGAGTGAGGTAGGCAAAGAATGATTTTTCTTGTACCCCAAGCATGGACTACACTCCATTTGCTCCTTTCTTTACAACTATTACCTCCTTGCTGGAGGATGGACAGAGGATTCCCTTGATCTTGCATTATTTCTGGTGGCTGCTCCTGTCTCATGGAGGCCAGAGCTTGGTTCCAGCGGTCTATCACACTTTCTGGTGATGTAATACTCCTTAACCTTTCTACTTCATCATGCAGCTCTGCTACCAGGCTGCGCAGGTTATCCACCTGATCACATCTGACACAACTGCTATCTCTGCTACAATCCAGTGGAAAGCTTAGGCATTCCCTATAGCCTGATGCTTGGACAGCTGTGTGTTTTTTAGTGAGCTCTGTCTGGGTCCCTGCCTCCTTTTTACAAGCACAGATGAGTGGACACCATTGCTGAGCTCTTCCCAAGAGAGTGATGGACACCAGCTGGAGCTCTTGACACCTTAGAGTAACTGAGTAAGCTTCTGCAAAGCAGGTACTGTAGAGACCAATTATTCCTTTTCCAGGGTGTATGGACACATGTTTTTAGCAAAACCAATAAAGTACCAGATTACTTCTTTCTCAACAATAACACCTTAAGACTTGCAAGTAAATGCTGCTGTTTTTTCTAGCTGATTTGCATTTGTCTAGCTATTCCTTTAAGGAGCTCCACTCTCCTCTACCTCTCTGATGACTTCAAGCTTGTAGCTCTGTAATTCCACAGTCACTGTTGGGTCAGCTTGTGCCTTGTGCAAGACCGTGTAGAACCACAGGCAGCCCTCCTCCGTGTAAGAGTCAGCAGCTGCTTAGCATGAAAACCTGGCTTAAATTTAGTAAAAGAAAAGGATCAAGGAAGCTTTCCATCAACAAATTAGAAAAAAAAAAAAATCAGCAGAAGTAAAGCACCCCAGCTTTAGACTAAATTAATCAGAGAAGTCTGTACTCCTTTCCTGTGCCAGTACTTTACAAAGTCCCAGGATAAAGCAGATCAGTTTCCTCAGCAGATCAGAAATATTGATGCAGTTGCCTTGCTTTTCTGGGAGTAGTCTTTTTTGCTATTTATCTACAGCTGCCCCTTCTTCTGCCAGCTCTCCTGGCTGTCCCTACAGCACTAACCTGCTGAATGACTTTTCCTCCATAACCCCTGGGGTTCCTTAGCTATGCTGTACAGCATGTGCAGCTCAGCCAGCTTTCTGGAGATGCAATTTCCTCCTGTAGTTTGTTGTGAGAGTATAAGGAAGAACTCACAGAAATAAGCGCAAGTGACAGGCTTGATATTTAGGTGTGTTTTTTTAAAAATTAACTCCACTCAGTCCCTATATTTTTCAAGAGCCTTGAGGGTACTGCCAACACCCTGTGTTCTTTAAAACAGACACACTGAGCTAGGCCCTGCTTCTCTGTCGGACCCATTCAGATCACAGTGTTCTTCTAAGGTTTGTTAGAAATCCTGTTAAAATGATCCATGATGTTATGAGCTATGGAGCTAAAGAGGCCAGTAGTCCTTTTGATGGGACTCCTCACATAGTGCTAAAATC
Organism: Zonotrichia albicollis; assembly: GCF_047830755.1. NCBI lineage: Eukaryota > Metazoa > Chordata > Aves > Passeriformes > Passerellidae > Zonotrichia > Zonotrichia albicollis. The sequence goes on along the minus strand of NC_133860.1, from coordinate 62,679,167 downwards.
TCCAAGTGCCTTCAAGTTGCTGTCACAAGGATGTCAGACACCATGTCTTACAGCATGCTTGAAGAAATCTGCTTGGACATGCAAAGCACTGAATGGAAAGATTATCTTTGAGGCCAGACCTCCATTGCCAGGGTCAGATCAAGAATAACCAGGAGGTTCCTGGGTGCCTGGGCCACTCCTAACACCCACTGATCATAAGGCAGACCCCTTTGCAGCACTGCAGTGGGCCTCACCTGCGAAGTATAGTTTCTCTAGGCTACTTCTGCCTTTGGAGGAGAAATTTACTACTTTAGTGCTGAAGCTAGAGACTGGGGGCTGTGACCTCTCTGTCAGCACTGTTTGAAATCCTGTCTTGTGTGAGGCTGAGGAGCCAGCAGAGAAATTCAGACCTTCAAATTTTGATGGGTGATATTATAAGAAGTAGATAGTAAGAATCCAGGACACCTTTCAGGAGAAGAAGAACACATGCAGAAAGGATTGGCTGTTGCCCATCATAATGGAAGTTTTCTGCTGGCACAGGAAATGAGAAAAGTTGTAGATGAGTACATTATCTCTGAGCTGGGAGCAAGCACTTTGTTTGACTGACATGGCCTACAAAGAGGATTTGATTAACTCTTGGTGTGCCTAAGTGTCAGTAGAGAAACAGAGAACACAGTCACACTGAAAAATAGGTCACCTTCACTTCCAGCTGCTTGGAATGTGCCAGGAGACGGACCAAGGGCAAATTTTACAAGTGCCAATCCGCATCAATGCCAGGAGCCTAAAAGCCTGAAAGGTGTTTAGCTCCATGGTTAATAAGATGTTAACAAGTTCCTATGACGAGATGGCATTCACTAGAGAACTGAATGGGAGTTCTGGTGTGAAGCCCTTGATCTGCTGCCTGAGGTGCATAAACTGTCATTGCAAACAGCAAGGCTGTCAGGTGGCTGCTGGAACTACCAAACAGTGACTGACTTACACTCCTGAGAGGATGCTAAAAGTCTACAGTCAAGAATAAAATTACAGAGCACATGGGTAAACACTGTGCATTGAGAAAAAAAGGCATGGTTTTGTAAAGCTGTGTGCTGCCGCATTTGCCTGATGAGTCTTTGTAGATCATCCTCCAGAAAAAAAGTGCTGGCACCAGTTTATTCAGCATGTCCATCAAGATGCTGGAAAATGATGTAAATGAGAAAATTTAATGCACTTTGTGCAGAGAATGCAGGTCTTGTGTCTTGTCTCCAAGAAAGCATGCTGGATACAGAGAATGGAAAGAAAAGAGTAATTAAAATGTCTGTGGAGATGAAAAAACTTTCAAAGGACACTAAAAAGGCAGGAGCTATTAGTCTGGGACTGAACTGAAGGATATCGGACTGGCATATCCAAAATCAGTAAATAGGAGCCCAAGCTTAAAGTGGAACCATAGCTCATCAAATCTTACAACACTGGATCCAAGGGGGTGGTTAAAAACAGAAAAGAAAGAAACTGCTTCTGCACGGAGGAGTATACAGAGGGGAAGGGAATTCTTGGAACTTGTTGGCATAGGAAGTTGTGGGAGCAGTCTGTGTCACAAAGAGCTGGAGTAACTCGTGTAAGGGAATTGGCTTGTGCTTTATGCTGACATAGCTTTTCCTGCTGCCACAGCTGGACACATGGTATTAGCTGAAAGAACTACTGTGCAGCAGCAGTAGTGTATTTTTTTTCTCTCTTAACCATGTCTGCTCACTCCTGATCCCATATATTTTCTCCAACAGCTCAGTCCCCTTTAGGAGGCTCCTTCGAGGAGCTGTGTGATGGACAGTGTCAGATGGGACGGAGAGAGACACCCATATTGGACAAGATCCTGTCTGGTCCCTAGCTGGATGGGGTGTCTCCCATGGGGCTCTGTAGCTTTCCCAGCCCTGCACTGCACTGCAGCCGTGGATTGATGTGGTGTGGGCATCCCAAAGCACGTGCACCATGCAGCACTGGAGCAAGGCCTGCAGGGCAGCGTGCATGAGCACACGCCGGCTGGTGCCACTCAGCCCCTGAGACAAGGCAGGCCCACTTCTCTTTGCGACCTTTCCTGACGAAATTGCTTTCATTATGGGGCTAAGAGCTGACCCAAAAAGAGGGTCAAGTTATTAAAAATAAAAAAGTAAGGGAGGATGAAACAAAACAGAGGAGGAAAGAAAGCTCTGGTCTCAAATGTTTGAGATGTCAGCCTCATAAATTCAGCATCAGCTTCCTTTGGTCCTCAAACCAAGTCAGCTCTAATGCTATTTGCAGATATAGATTGGTGTCTTTTTCATTACTGTTATCAAATGATGCATTTGTGGTGCAGCTTCAGAGCCCTTTCTGCCCTGGTAAGTGGATTATGCATCCTGGTGCCAGCACTACTTGAGCTGTACTTTTAATACTAAAAATAACAAAGAAATAATAAAATACCTCCCAGGCTTTTAGATTTTCTTCTTTTTCTTTTTCAAAGATCAAATTAAGATATTTATATCTTCAACAGGCAGAAAGGACCTGACCCCTGCTTTGTTAGCAAAATGTGACAAGAAGCACTTTCTTAGCATTTGCAATCACCACTATCGTCTGCTAAACTTCTGGGAAATGGTGACACTGTTTCTTCTTGCTGCTCAAAGCTGAGCCAAGCTTCACAAGATGAACAACCCCTCTGCAGGCTGGCTGGTTGCCTGATGTCACTAAGGCATTTTGCATCCCCCTGCCAGCACTGAGTATGAGGGAGGAATGAGTTGCTGCCCCTTCCTAAGAGTGCTGGAGTGGAAGTAGAGAGGTCCATTGTCCCTCTCCCAGTGCACATCCAACCACATCGCATCCACACTACCAGCCACAGGTGGCACATTTTGTGTTTGGCAGGCTCACCCGCCTGGCAGTTGTGCTGCTTGGAGATGCCCCAGGAAGCAGTGCATTTCTTTTGGAGCCCAACAACAGTGTAATCTGTTTTGCTTCATATGAGTAGTAAACCTGACTGTGGCTCTTTAAAGGAACACTTCTCTCCCTTTTGGGTTAATGTCACCATTGCCCAGTAGAGAGGAGACGCCAGCAGAGGTCTGAGTGCTCTTGAGTCTGATGAAGAATGGATAATTTTTCTCTACCAGAAATATATTAGTGTGACAGTAGGTATTTCTGAGCCCATTTTTCACATTTTTCTGGGTCTGTCATTTTATTTCCCTTCTTATTATTTGCCTGCTTAAATCCTAAGGATATGGAAAGAAGCTGGATAGTTCTGAACTCACGTAGTAACATGGAAGCACATGGGACAAAATCTCATGTGTGATCACAGGCACAAGCTGGTACAGGAGTCTCTGGGTCCACTCTGTCAGCAACTGTTCAGCCAGCAGAGGTAAACCTCAGCTGGAAGGATTTTGGGAGTTCATTATCTTGCTACCCATCTGAAGCTCTGTGAGCCTCATGGTTTTATGCTTTAGTTTTTTGTGTTTCTCCTCAACTGCCTATGATTCTTCCGATGCATGTGTGAGATTCACCTCAAATCCTGATTGCTGCCATGACCTGTGTTCTCTCCACCCTCACTACTCTCCCCTCTTTCCACAGGGACAGCATGTGCTTAAGCACAGAGTGGGGGCATATTCACTTATGTACATGCAGTTACAATATTACTAAACATCTGTGAAGCAAGGATGAAAAGATTGCCTGAGATCAAAAGTGGTGTATAAAAATAACACCAGAAGAGAAATGCAGGCTCTGCAATGTGCTCTTCCAGTAATAGCGGTATTGACCAAAGAGTGAAATAAAAGGTGGAAACATGAGCTACAATCAATTTTTTGGGTTTTTTTAAACTTTAAAAAAAGGAAAGAGACTTAAACACTTGACAGCTGCTGAGTCAGGTCTATAGCACCCAGCATGTCTGACTCATAGTAAAGAGAGAGCAAGTGAGAAGCCAGGCAGTTCTGTAGGTGCTGCATAAAGCCCTGCCGAAGTCATTAAGCTGGGATGAGCTTATCGTGATAGTCATGAGCTTGCCTTATCAGTTCAAAACTATCTTGACTTCAGATGGTCTTGGATCTCTGTAACACTGTAACTCTGTAACACTGCACTGTGAGAATGAATCCATTTAACATGCTAAACATTAAAGTTTAAATCTGCAAAACAAATAAGACATTTTGCTGTCTTTCTACCATTAGTGTTGGTGAAACCTCATCACCCTATGCACTTCAGCAGGTTTGAAATCTCATCCTCCTTCATTCTTACAGAGATTCTGATGAGAAGGCAAAAGAAAAAGAGAAAAAGATGCAGGACCAGAATTTCACTAGGCAGAAATCTGTGTTGCTTAACTGAAGACAATGGAACCACACTGAGCTACTACCCCAGTTAAGCTTTTGTCCATAATGGCTGCAGAGACCTCAAGAGCAATAAATGGCCAATAAATTGAATGCCATAACTTACAGCTACTGACAAGAAACTTGGTGTCAGATACCACAGAGCACAAAAAAGTTTGTTATATTAACAGGTCTGACTTTCTGCAGGGGTGTGTCACCTCAGGTTTTCCAGTGGTCTGCACTGTTGTGGTCTCACCTTGAATGTTGTATGAAATTTTGGGCTCCTCAATGTAAGAAAGATATTAACATCTTAAAGAGTGTCCAAAGGAAGGCAACCAGGATGGTGAAGGGTCTTCAGGATAAGAGAGGGGTCCTGAGGGAAGGCCGTATGAGGAACAGCTGAGGTCTCTTGATCTGTTCTGCCTGGAGGAGAGGAGACTGAGGGGAGACCTCATTGCAGTCATCAGCTTCCTCATGAGTGGGAGAGGAGGGGCAGACGCTGATTTCTTCTCTGTGGTGACCAGTGACAGGACCTGAAGGAATGGTCAGAACTTGTGTCCAGGAAAGTTTAGATTAAGTATTTGGAAAAAATTCTTCCCCAGAGGGTGGTTGGGCACTGGAACAGGCTCCTCAGGGAAGTGGTCACAGCACCAACCCTGACAGAGATCAAGTGTTTGGACAATACGTTCAGGCACATGGTGTGCTTCTTGAAGATGGTGCTGTGCAGGGCAAGGACCTGAACTTGGTGATCCTTGTGAGTCTCTTCCAACGAGCACATTCTGTGTGATTATTTAACACGTTGATCAGGTGGCCAGGATAAATAGGGGTACATAAAATCAAAGGCAACATATTAAAAATCAAGCAAAAAGAGCAGGGGGCACAAATACACAGTCTGCAAAGACATTGGGATCTAGCACAGGGGGAATAGTAGGAGATATTGCCTTTGATTTTAAGAGCTTGGAACTCTGTTTATTTGAGGGGAAGAATGACATCATTGTCTAACTATGTCAGCTAGAAAGGTTTAATGTGAGGAGAGATCATTACGGAAAAATAATGGAGTCAGCCACCGAGTCCATATCAGCTAGAAAGACACAGCTGTCAGCTTTTCTTCACTTAGACCAGGAGTTAAGCACACACAGGAAGAAGACAAGTTCGATCTCCTGTGCTCATGCAGCTCAGATGTAGGTTGACTGGTAGCTCTCAGGATCAGCCAGCCAGCTAACAATCAATCCTAAAAGCAAATGCTCCATGAAGCAAGGAGATGAAGGTTGTATCTTAGGTCAACCCTTAGCTCGTGTTTCTCCAGGCACAGCATGAATATTAAGTTCTGCTTCTACAAGCAGACAGTGGCTGAGATGAAGAATTAATTGCCTTGGGAAGAGATTTTCAACACTTTTCAGAGGTTTCTGCTTCCTTTTGGCAGTTTTATAGTGGAGCAGATACCTTCTTCATGAAGAGATTGAATTTTCATGAATTCTCATGTCAGATGACAGTCTAAGGTGGCCTGAAGCATTCACAGAGCAGGACACGATAGCCTGCCCCTGCAGGTTTCTTCCTAGCCTCAAACCACTGATCATTCTTAACAGTGGTGACTGATGGGGCTCCTCAGTATCACCACCTTACCATGCCCTTTACCCCTTCATTGACTGTGCCTTCTTTCTTGGGTTACTATCTCTTGGCTTTGCTTTAAGTCTTGTTTGCCAAGACCCAAGGAGGGCCTTAGCTCCCCATAGTGAAGGGAGATGGGTTTAACCAGTACAGGTGGCCATGGGTTGCTCAATGGACTACACGAAAAACTAGGGGGAAAAAAAAACGGGAGTATGTAAGCATGAAAGTGCTTGAAAGTGGAGATTTATAGTGTTGGAGCCTTGAGCCAGGCAGTTAACTCACAGTGTCTTTGTAAGAACGTTGCCTTCTCCTTTTTGCCCTTCGTCCCCTGAGTAATTAAAAATCCAGTGGTAACTGCTGTGACGGTAGCTGATATGTCAGCGTTGTTAGTTCTCATTGCAGGGTATTCGCTGGGCTGCCAAGCCAAATGAGCACTGCTCCACCAAAGTCATTCAAATGTCTCCAGATTACAGCAGCTGAGAATCATTTTTACAAGTTGCAATAAATAACAGTCCTGACAACCTGGCTTGGATTCAAAGTGCACTGCAAAATTTTATGCAAGTTGTTGGAATGAAATTATTCTGGAGGCTCCAGGCACTCCTCTGGGACACAAAAATTAATGACCAGCACTTAAGTTTATCAGAATTTAAAAGAAAAATATCCTCCAGCAGCCTCCAGTAGTGCCTCTTTGTTTTATTAATCTTTGGAGATTGATGCAGATTTCAGCTAGGAAGACAAAATTTAGATGAGAAAAAATACAACCAGAGGCTTGCCAGAAAATGACCATCAGCTTTCAGTGCAAGGGCAAGGGGATACTGAAAAATGTATATTTATCTATATAATTCTATATAATGCTAATATACATATCCATCTATCTATGTACACATAAAGCTATTATGTATAATGTATGTTATGCATATCTGCAATGTATCTTTCCATTGCAAATATGTGGAGTGAATGTTCAAAACAAGTTCAAGGCAGCTCTTTTTGAAGCACATGTGGTGAGAATGGGAAATCTGCAAGCCAGGAGAATTCCTTGGGGCTGTTGACTTCAGAAGTTTGAAAATTTGTGTATTTGTACATAGCAGAGAGATGGCCGTTATAGCGGCTGTAACACACTGGTAGGAGAGAGGAAAATGAGGAGAACTTATCTCTCCTTTGGATGTCTTACAGTCAAACTGCCTCTGATGCATAAGGATAAGTAGGTAATTGAGATTATTATTCATGAAATCCAGCACACTTGCATACTGAGTGCTGAGATCAGTTGGTAAGAGAGGCCATGAAGTCTCCAAGGAAATTGTAGTGCTCGTGTGGAGTCAGAAATGCTGTTCTTTTTCTGCCCTTGCAAGACCATTCTTGCTCACCTTGCAGTCAGGTGAGCCCTTTCCTTCAGAAGGAAAGGGATGACTGGGGAAATGAGGACATTGCATAGTAGGAAGGAGGGAGACTAGAAATGGTGAACATATATACATATATATATGTTCACTTTCCCACTGGTTTGAACACTGTCTTCCTATATCACTCACAATTTAAACCTACTGCATGAAGGTAGGCAGCCAGAAGTTGCTAAGTCATGATGTCAGTTATTTGAGGAATAGCTGAAGGAGCTGGGATTGTTTAGCCTGGAGAAAAGGGAGAATTATCATTCTCTGCAGCTACCTGAAAAGAGGCTGTAGCCACATAGGGGTCAGTCTCTTCTCCCAGTGACGGGACAAGAGGAAATGGCCTGAAGCTGCACCAGGAGAGCTGCACGTTGGATGTCAGAAGCATCACTGAATTTCATCACTGAAAGGGTGGCTAAGCATTGCCCAGTGTCTCAGTCCCTCTGGGAGCCTCTCAGGAACCCTGGGCCAGTCCCGAGCCGGCAGACACGGGGGAGCAGCCCCGACACGGCCGACAGCAGGGAGACACTCTCTGTGCCCCGAGGGTCCTGAGGGCACCCAGGCTGGTCGCCTTTGCAGCAGGAGAGGCACCAGAGACATCGGTGGAAGATAAAGGGTTGACTCTTAGCAGGGGTTAATCCGAGGTTTTATTCCAGGAGTCCCGAAGGAACTCCTGCACCTCAGGGCCCTCCTGCCACAAGCGCCGGGAGATGTGCCAAGGTTACATTTAAAGGGAGGTGGAAACTGAAAATAGATAACATTTTACTAACCAGTAAGTGACCCTAAGGGATGGGTACTGGGGATAGACATACAGGACAGCATATGGGGCAAGGCTTGGGGGCTGACCCCTGGCTTCTGGCTGATCACTCGACAACCTGGGCCGAAGCTTCTAGAGGGAGGGGATGGGATGCTGAGTGATTGACAGAGAGCCAGGGTGGGGGTTTGGGGATGATCTCATCCAGGGAGAGGGATAACACAGGTAAAGGGAGGGGGTACAGTCTGAGATAAACCATTTGGGAAAAATATGGGGATACAAAAGAAAACTACTTCAAAGTATTACAAAGTATAAAAACACACTACAACACCCAGCAAAGTAGAGAAATCACCATCCCTGGAAGTGTTCAAGAAACAACTGGCTGTGGCGCTTAGAACTAGAGTTTAGATGACATCAAGATCTTCAGTCAAAGGTTGGACTTGATCAGGAACGTTCTTTCCAACTTTCATGATCCTGTGTTGTGAAAATACACTCCTTGGACAGGGCAGATTGCACATTCTCGTATCTCCAGGCAAACAGGATTTGAACACAGCTCCTTGTGTGATGTGCTATTAACTAAGGAGTACCTTTTTTGGTATAGGCTTGAACATACCCACAGTTAAGAATCACACAATCACGGAATGAACTACATTAGAAAAGACCTTTGAGATCATCAAGTCCTACCTATGACCTGACACCTCCTCATCAACTAAACCATGCTACTGAATGCCAAGTCCAGTCTTTCTTTAAATACCTCCAGGGATGGTGATTTCACCACCTCCCTGGGCAGATGATTCCAGTGCCCAATCACTCTTTCAGTGATCAATCTTTTCCTAATGTCTAGTCTTTTCCGGGCGCAGCTTAAGACTGTGTCCTCTCATTCTGTCAGTTGTTGCTGGGGAGAAGAGACTGACCCCCATCTGGCTATAAACACCTTTCAGTCAGTTGTGGAGAGAGGTAAGGTCTTCCCTGAACCTCCTTTTTTCCAGGCTAAACAAACCCAGTTACCTCATAGGGCTTGTGTCCCAGACAATTCACCAGTCTTGTTGCCCTCTGCTAGACACATTCAAGCATCTCAGCATCCCTCCTAAACTGAGGGGCCCAGAATTGGACACAGCACTCAGGGTGTGCCCTCACCAGCGCCAGTACAGGGGCAGAATGACCTCCCTGCTCCTGCTGGCCACACTATTCCTGACACAGACCAGGGTGCCCTTGGCCTTCTTGGCCCCCAGGGCACACTGCTGGCTCATGTCCAGCCAGCTGTGGACCAGCACCCCCAGGTCCCTTTCTGCCTGGGCCCTGTCCAACCACATCATCCCCAGCCTATAATGCTGCAGGGGGTTATTGTGGCCAAAGTGCAGGACTCAACACTTGGACTCATTAAACTTCAAATTGTTGGACTCAGCCCATCTATCCAGACTGTGCAGGTCCCTCTGAAGAGCCCTCAGAAGAACAGCTGCAAGATGTTGGATATGCCCTGGGACACACAGACATGTGTGAGTGTACTCTTTCAAGGCCACATATTGCAAGGACCAAATCACATTCAGGATTTCAGTTGCTATTATCCTGTGGTCTTGACTACCTGTTGCCAGAAGCTGGAGAAATCATGGAAGCGTATTGCTGAAAATACATCCCTAAGATTCAGACAGCACCATCAAGTTCACTTTTTACCAAAGGTAGCTGTGTGAGCATATGTTGGCAGGATAAGCTTGGTAAGGGCTAGATTTTGAAAGTGTGCTTATGGCTTTCCATGAGATCTTAAGTCTGCTCTTGGGAAAGTCATCACTGTTTGAGAAGAAGAAATTTATCTGCAGTAGCAAAAGGCTGGAATAAAGTTAAATTGGGGAAACTAGGCCTAATACAACTTGAATCTCACTGAACTCGCTGCTATAGAGGACTGGGCTTGTACACTCTGTCAGAGGTGTAATTCCTTATTTAGGATTGTTGTTCTTTGCAGATACACATCTAAAACAATTATTGTTCTTGGGCTGATTGCCTTGCTTGTAAACCTGGCAGAAACTCACTTCAGATCAAATTTCTGATCTGTCAGTTCAAGAAAAGGGGACCTTTGCACTCTGCTGTTTATTGCCTCTAGCTCCTCAGACATTCTCAGTGCTGGAAGTGGCAACATCTTTTATGGTAGGAGGAAAAACATATGTAATTAATTACATGAGAACACCAAATTGTAGAGAAGGAAAGCAAACAAGAGCCGAGGTCCTGGAGAAGCAGTAGAGGCAAGGAAGGAGTGGGGAAGTGGTCTTGAAAATACAGGTGGGACTGGCAGGACAACTACATGTGACAGGTAATGAATAATGAATGACTGCCTTGTCCCAGCATGTTGCCTCTGATGTTACCAGCTCACTTCACACTATGCAGTGTCACATGCAGGCAGAGGAAAATTTTCCAAAGACCTAAGCAGGTCATAGCTAACCTGAGTAAGGATATTTCACCTCTTTCAAGGGTCTGCAGATATTCAGGTTTCCTCTTCTCAAGTGCCCAAGAGCAGCCGCCAGTTTTAATCCTTTAAACTCCTTAAATTCCAGAATGTCTGTCAGGCTGATTCATACACAGACTCCTGGTGCTATCCTCTATTGATTTCCATCCATCCAATTGCGTTGCCCTCTCCACCTTGCAGTGAATCTACAAGCCAGACATAGTTGCTGTGTTCATGCTGATCAGGTTCTAAAGTCGTGCAAGACCAAGCTGATGGAGAATGGTAATCATGCATAGCTGCAAAAATGAGGGTAAGGGACATGCCTACAGGACAGCCTGAAGTGGGAACTGGTTGGGCAAAACTGTATCTTGTCTGGGCAGAAAGTGCATTGTACATCAGGATGTTGTTACCATTGCTGTATATTAATTGGAATATGTTTTCCTTTAATTAACCGAGCCTTGAAACTGCCATGCAAGCAAAACAGTGTCACCAGTTAATGCAAGACCTTGCCCTCTTTAGATGTGTGCTTACCAATACCCCGCTGGTCTGGTTAGTCTCTTTGACAGCTAACAGGAAAATTACCTCTTTCAACTTCCGTGGAGGACACTGTCACATATTCCACCAGCCACTGTTCTCTTGCATGCCTCTATGCCAACCCTCCCCCCATTTCCTTTCTGGAAAGAAGAAAGAGTATTACTATTCTCTGCCTTTCATCTTGAGACAAAAAGAAAACAGCACACATTTTGCTAGATGACTTTTAAATGCAGAATTGCTGGATGATTAATGAGAATTTTATAAGAGACTTAATAGAATGCCTATGCTGTCTTTTATCTTCTAGTTTTCCTTTAGCTACTGCAAAGCTGCCAAACTTCCACAAGGTGCTGGAGGAGAAACAGTATTTGGAACAGATAGAAAAAGAGTTATTTTAACTGCTGATTCCTCGTACGTCTCAGCTGTTCTGTGTAACTTGTGTGCTTTGTGTGTCTCCACATTTGTGGAACTGCTGTTTGCAGTGGAGTGGTGGTGGGTTGATCATGGCTGGATGCCAGGTACCCACCAAAGCTATTCTGTCAGAAGGTCTATCCCCCTCATTAGCTGGATAGGGGAGAAAAAATATAATGAAAAGCTCAGGGGTTAGAATAAGGACAGGGAGAGATCATTCATCAATTAATGTCATGGGCAGAACAGACATGGGGAAATTAGGTTAATTTACTACCAATCATATCAGGGTAGTGCAATGAGAAATAAAGCAATAAAAATCTTAGAACTCCTTCCCCCCACCCCTCCCTTTTTCCCAGGCTCAGCTTTACTCACAAATTCTCTATATCCTCCACACCTCCCCAGCGGTGCAGGGGGACAGGGAATGGTGGCTGTGATCAGTTCATCACATGTTTCTGCTGCACCTTCCTTCTCAGGGGAAGAACTCCTCACTCTCTTTGCCTGCTCCAGCACAGAGTGTCTCCCATGGGAGACAGTCTTCTATGAACTTCTTCAATGTAGGCCCTTACCTCAGGCTGTGGTTCTTCATGAATTACTCCAGCATGGGTTGCTCATGGGGTTGCAAATCCTGCCAGCAAGCTTGCTGCACTCTGGGCTCCCTGAGGGGTCACAGCTTCCTTCTCCATCTGCTCCAGCGGGGGTCCTCCACTGGACTGCAGGTGATCGGTGATCCCTGCTCCGCTGCAGACCCCATGTGCTGCAGGGGTACAGCTGCCTCACCATGGTCTTTACTCTGGGCTGCAGAGAAACATCTGCTCTGGTGCCTGGAACATTTTCTGCCCCTTCTTCACGGGCCTTAATGTCTTCAGGGCTGTTCTCTCACATACTCTCACTCCCTCTGTCTGCAATTGCCTTGCCCTGTTGTTACACTACCCCATCTCCCTTCCTTCTTAGATACATTATCCCTGAGGCTCTACCACTGTTGCTGATGGGCTCAGCCTTGGCCAGTTGAGGCTCCATCCTACAGCCAGCTGGCACTGGCTCTGTTGAGCACAGAGGAAGCATTTAGCATCTTCTCACAGAAATCGCTTCTGTAGCTCCTCCACTAGCAAAACTTGCCACGCAAACCCAATACAATGATACAGCTTTAGCTGGTGAGTATGTGCATTTATGGGCACCAAAATGTTGCAAAGACAAAATATAGCACAGCTGTAACACTTCTTTATCTTGAGTCCATGCTTTCTAGGCATTTTGTGGGGCTGAAAGGTACCTTGCAAAAAACAAAGCTTCTCTTGAGTGTTCCTAAGGGAGGGAGAGTTTTATAATATCTCACAGTAGTGGCAGGGAAACATTTCTTTTCCTTTTGTGATGCTCATTTCCATTCTTTCACAACTACTACTGACCCTTGGGCTCCCATTTACTGTGTTTTTATGACCTGGTCTCATAGGGGCTCCCTAAATCAAGGCTCTGCTTCTGTGACTGCCATATGTGGAGAGTAGTAAAACCAACCATGCAACTGGTTTGTTGGTAAAATCAGCTGGTAAAATAAGCCATGCAACTATAGCAAACAAGGAGAGGCATGGAGAGTAGCATGGAGTAGTAGTAGCATGGAGAGGCTACCAAGACCCTTACTGTGCCAAGCACCGAATTAGCTGTTCAACAGTGCAGAAGATCTGCCTGAGCAAAAAGGATCTGCTGACGACTCAGGCTGATGTATCCAGGGCAAAAATAACCCTACTGAGTTTTTCTGTACAGTCCTATGTAACCTCAGAGGAGTTTAATGTCTATACAAATAAAAAGGACTACTGACTCCGTCCCCAAATGCACCGTGGTATTAGGCACAGTACTGGGAAGAAGGCTGGAGCAGTGCATAGCAAGGGTAGGAGCCAAAGATCTGAGGTCAAATCCTGATGACCTTTGCAAATCAAGTAGACTTTGGTCTTGTTGGGGCATAACAGAGGACTTGTCAGCACAGGACACTGAAGAAAAATCATCCAAATTTAACAAGAGGTGTGCATTTCCACTGCTGTAGTTGAACTGCTAAGAGCACAGTGTGGATATTCTCTTTCAGAGCTGAAATGGTCACAATTCTGTTGAGTTTAATTGACTTAGGGCAAGAATTGAGTTAAACGAATTAATGCCAAATTAAACTAAACTGAGGTCATAGGGCTTTAGAGGAATTTAACAAATCCCTTTTCAAAGTTATTTTGAATTAATTTCCTCAAATGTTCCTGTGCCAACAAAGAACAAATGTTTGTCTGCAAAGGGACATTAATTTCGTTAATGTTATGGGATTAACATAAAGAAAAAGAGTGATTTGTGACTTACTCCCTGTACATGTGCCTTTCTCATGCAGGCCTAAGTGTACCAATTTAATCTCATCTGCTCTGGAGGAAGCGCTGTTGTAGCTGTAGCGCTGTTGTGGACCATCAGGGGTAGCTGTTCCAGAAGAATCCTGGTACAGGAAAATGCTGAGTGCTGCAGAGAAATCCATTCCAAACTGTCAGTCCAAATTTAATTCCTTAATGTGCTGAATGGCAGTCCTTTGTTACCTCTGCAATTCAATAGCTCAGAAAACTGATATCTCTTTCTCAACACACCATTACCTACTCTCTCTCTCCCTTCTTTTTCTTTTCTTTTAAAGTGCTAGACTTGAAACAGATAAGGAAAAAAAACCTAAGGCAATGATTTAAATTCTAAAGGAGTATTAGGAATGTATTGCAGGCTATGATATATGTAATTGAAAATCTATAAATACATCAGGCTGATGCTGGCTAAATCAAAGCCAGGTTTACTTCTATTACTGTTAATCTTTGGAGTGGTCTTGCTCTCTCTCCACTCCCACACCCTCATCCCTTGTGAGAGAAAATTACGCATTCTTTTTAATGAAATTACAGCAAAGACCACCACATGTGTAATTTTAGCAACACTAATTATTTAAATGAAATCCAGAGTAGTAAACTAAACAAACCAAATGAAACATTGCACAGCCAGATATGAACATGAACGTGAAGAGAGGGAGACAGGCACATTCTGCTTGCTTAAGAGCAGAAAGATATTTTCAGACCAATTTCTTCAGAAAATGAATGTTATGCAGTAACAATGTGTGTGTCCCAGCAGTTCTAACAAGTTGTGAGTATCTTGGCCAGGTACAATCCAGTTTGAAGAGCAGGATCTCATGATAATTACATTACCCAGTCCTAGGAGAGAGCTAGAGAAGTCTTGACTCACTCTTCTGCTGAGGAGAGGGCTTATGTAAAGTGTAACTGAACCCACACAGCAGACACACTGGATATGTGCTTTGTTCTTTCCATTGCTCAAGGAATGGCTTGGTTTTCCAGAAGCACACTACCAGATGTTCACAGATGTGTTCAGATTATGAAAGAACATGGAAGAATTGTCAGACAATGAGAGTTTCCAGTCTCCACTTCTCCACCTGGAAGGACATAAACTCTTTTCCTCAGCTCATTCCACTTCTTCCACCCTGACAAAAAGGAGTTGGCTGAGGACAAGGAACCAAAGCACTTATCACCTGCAGAAAATTTGCATTTTACTGTCCCCAGGGGAGGAAATTATTCTTTGCCCTCAGAACTTCAAAATACTGTGCTGTGGTAACCACAAATTGGGTTGATACAGTGGGGTGAGAGCTCTTCCCCTTTAAGAGGGGAAGGGGTGCTGTTGCAGAGCCACCAGGGATGGAAAGCACAGCAACATTTAGCAACATTTATCCCATCCCGTGGCAAGGAGGTCTGCAGCTCACCCACCACAGGTAGGTCACCCACCTGGTTGCTAACACCAATCTGTCTCTGCAGCCTGCCTTGTGCGGCCAGGGCGAGCTGCTGAACACACTGTGCTCTGCAAGCTCTGGGCAGAGCACCACTTGCCTCCAGAAACTGAAGGGTATGAGCAACATTGATTTGCACAAAGTGGTGTTTCATTCTGGAGCTTTTCTGCCCCTTTTTGGCTTTTGTGTGGCTGATGAATTATTTAGTAAACAATTGGCTTTCTTAAGAAAACTGCTTTAACTGCATGTGTCCACTAAGATGCTCTGGTGACATTCAAGAACAAAAGCAATTTAGAGAGGGAGAAATACCAGAATTAGCTCTTAGTAAGTCTAGAAACATTCACAGTGCAGGCCTTGCATTGAGATCAGAACATTGCACAATGAATAAATTGTGGCTGACATTTGATCAGTGACTCATTTTCCAACTATTTGGAGAGGAAGTATTGATCCCAGTGTGCTGGAAAAACCCAAACACTTTGCTAGAAAATGCCCTTTTTAATGTAGCCTTTTGGAGGGTGGGATGAGGGAGGAAATAAAGAAAAAGCATTCAGTATCTTTTTGTTATGGCTGCCAGTATATTCTTGACATTCATTCTGGACTGTCATCCCAAGTTTGCAAATATATTCCTCTTATTCTCTCATTATTTTTTTTTTGCTTGACAATGGCGTTATTGTTTGATATTTACTTGTATGTAAACAGATTTGGAGCAGATGACTGAAACTGCCCTTGAAGTTAAATATTATTTAAGTACACTAGAGTAATAATAGGGTATGAAACCAGGGACATTGTAAAAAAAAACTTATTATAAAATAGATATTACATTATTGAAATTAAAAGACAGCTTTGGACCCTGTTGATGCCCTTATTTAGGCTGCCCTCAGCCAGCTGGTTGATGATCTGGATCAACTGTAATGCTGAAAAACTGACCATAGGATTGAGTGATAAACTGTGAGTGATAAACCATGTTTCTACTAGTGGGTAAGGTCAGGTCTTGGCTGCCACCTGCCATGAGAGTTAAATCAGTCAAGACTCTGGGGAACATTGGGATGTAGCGATCCCTGCTTAAATATTTTGGGAGATTTATTTTTTCTCCTCTGACCACCCTGTTATTAGTGTTGTGGAGGGGAAAGTTGTTCTCCTCACCATCTGCATGACGAGGGAGCTCTGATGAGATTCCCTCATTTTCTGCCTTCCTTTTGAAAGCTAGAGTAGGAGAAGGGGTTTGGGCTGGATGTCACTGGCTGATGAGGTAGTTAGTCTCCCCTGGCATATATAGCTCTGGTCTGTGGGCTTTTTCCATGGTCCAATGTCTCCTATTCACTTTTCAGTGGAAAGTTCTTGTGTTCTGTGTCAGGGTGAGTGAGGTGTCCCAGCAACTCTTTCTGTATCGTCTATGACAGATGTATCCTTTTTTGTTCGTGCCACAGAGAGGGCTGTTGAAAAGATAGCTCTTCATACCTGGCATCTGACGCTATCTTGCTGAATTTCTGTGTTTAGAGAGGGAATCTTGAAGCCAGGAAGGCCATCAGAAAACCTTGCTAGGTTTGGGGAGCAAAGTAAAAATGAAGATTAATAATATGTATTCAAAGTTAATCCAGAGCCCATGGCCATTAAGAGTAAGACAAATTACATGCTTTTTCTTTCTTCAGACACAAACATTTGTGTACCATAGGAAACCTGTGTTGGTCTTTGGCTTTGACATGACTGCTGTCTGTAGCATGCCACCTGTTAGCTCCCTTGAGGGGAGCAGCATTAATGTGGAGCCTTACAGGATGGATATTCAGCATGCACCATCCAGAATGCCATCACCCCTCTCTTATCCAAATACTGTTGCAAAAAGCTCTGTTTTGTGCAGCTCTGAGCACTGGAACAGCATGCTGATTTCACCATTTCACAGCTGAATGTTAGAAGTCATCACTGAATCAGTCAAAACAGGCCCACAACCAGCAAGGGCTCTTCTGGAGTATATATGGTGCTGCACTAGTGACAGGTGGTTTTTCTGCCCAACAAGTTTTTTTCTACTTACAGTTTTTGTACTTGCAATTATTTTAAAACCTCCTCTCAGCTGGCAGATCCCTTTCATCATTTGGCAAGGAAGGGAAATCTTGGCATTTTCAAAGGAGAGCTGAGGGATGTGAATAGGTTGGAATTACAGAACTGTACTGTATGCCAAAGAGCAGTACAGCCTTTAATCATCCAACAAATTCTGTGTGCTTTATTGGAGAAATTAATATGAGAAATTAAAAGTCTCTCTCCTTAAAAAAAAAAAAGAAGGGACAAAGAAGAATATTTAATTTAAAAAGTGAGGCTTCAGTGCCCACATCTTATCCAGAAATAGCTTTGAGGTGAATAAAACACAGGTTGAGATCAAAGGTCTGTGATGAGGCAGCATTTTGCTCCTGTTCAGGGTATTAGCTTGTATTTCCTTTGGCATCCACTGTAGCATGTCAGGCTGCCAGGGCCAGGCTGAGAGCAGCCCCAGCAGTGCCCAGCAGTCAGACAGCCCCCACGCACAGACAGCTTTTCCCTGCTGCAGTGAATGACTGCACTTTGCCCTCCAAACATAGATGGGTGGCTTGTGGCTGTGAAGAATAGAGCAGTAAGGTGATGGGGAGGTTTGAGTGCTTGGCAACGCCTCTGCTTGGGGGTTAGCAAAATTGTACCCACCTTACCTCAATCACTGCCTACTTTATACCTTTCTCTTTTAGTACAGCACTTCATCTAGACTGTTTTGTTCTTCATCAATTTCTGCTCCAAAAGTGAGTTGAGGTAAGCCAGGAACTAATGGCCCCCTGTAGTTGTCACTGCATGCGCAAGTGTCACTGCATGCACGGGTGTCACTGGGACAACATAGCACCTAGAGATGTTGGAGTAATAACTCAGAATATGAGACACAGCCTTGCTCTTTCTCCCCTCTCCCAGTCTGAGCAATGGAGAAGTGGGATAACAGCCAGTTTGTCAACTATTTTGCCAGCTGCAGAGAGTTCTCTGTAGACTGGGCTGAACCAAGGCAAGGGCAGAGCACAAAGATGCCTCAGTGTGCAGGAGGCAGGGGTTGTGTGGGTGCAGGATCCCAAGTTCCCATCTCCAGAATGTGTAGGAAGACATGCATGGATATCTTGCTGTGTAGGGAGGTCTGGCTTTTTGCCTAGCAATCATCTCTTCTTTCAGGGAGATGGTCACACACCAGGGCAGAAATGCTGAAGTTTGAACTCTTATAGTCCCATGGAAAGGAAGTGCTTTTGCATGTGGGCACTGAATTTTCACAGCTGACATCATTAGTATAAAGACTCTGTCTGACAGTGCATAAGCCAGTCTTTTTCCAATGGAACAAAGGCTGGCATTTTAATGCACAGCCATTTTTCTCTGGCTTGTCTTCACTGCTTATCAGACTGGGAAACACCATGGACAAGTTTAGTGTGTTCCTGGGACACTAAAAAAAAAAAAAAAAAAAATTAAAAATCTTCACGTCTCTGAAGGTGAGAAGCAGAGAGGAATCAAGGAATTAATCTAAAGAAAGTGCATCAGAAAACACACAGCACAAGAACAAGCAAAAAGGATGACCTGGCCAAAGAAACTCTCTCTCTAGTTTTTAACTGAAGAAGAAACCATTCACTTGGCCAGGACTCCACTGAAGTAATTTAATGGAAAACACATCTGCTCCCTTCTCTTGCACATTGTCTTAATAACTTTTTCTCTCTCCTTTTTTTATAACTCAGTCAAAGATTGTGATGTTTAGAAAAACATAATCCGTGATAACTGACCAGTCTTCAGAAACCTCTCAGAATCAGGCGCATCTCTGGCAAAACTGCGGTCCACACAACTTTTCACCAAGAAGACAGAATTGTGTTTTTCCCCCCATTTGATTTTGTCAAATCGGATTTACTTTGCTAAGTTGACATTCCAGCTGGAGAAAGACAGAGCAACCTTTCTGATCCAAAGGACAGATAAATATAAAAAGTTTAATGTGAAGTAGTGTGTGATGTGATGTAGGGTTTGGTATTCACTTGGGAGTAAAGGTTCCTTGATTTTCTCCACACTTTGCCACTCACCTGATGTATGATCTTAGGGAACCATTTTGCCTCTATGTGCTTTTCTTTTGTCCAATTACTTCATTTGTCACTCTAGGAAAGGCTCAGATCTGTTTTCAGGGTGTGTGCCACATGGGACCTCAATTCCAGCAGGGATCTCATAGAATTGTTGCAGTGCACTGCACAGACAGGTGCTGCAGGAAGAACCTCACTGAGGCATGGAGCTCTCTCTCTTCAAAATAACAACCATAATATGGGTTAAACAGTCTGACTGCTGTCTCCAAATGGCCTGCACATCTGAGAAAGGAGAGGCAGAAAGAGAGGCACCTCCAACACAGTCCACTCATCTTAGTCAGCTTACTTTGGGATAAATTGCAGGCTGGAGGTGTCCACCAGGTTGACAGGCATGATGTCTTGTCTGGATTGGACATAAGGCTACAGATGTTTCAAGTGAAACACAGGGACTCCAGCCCCATGAAATAACCTGGTTCTGGGGTCAGAGAAGGAGAGAGAACCAATAGACAAGGTGATGAAACTGACAAAATGCACCTCTAACTAGAAAAAAAAAAAATTCAGTAATAAAATTTTTGTTTTCAGTATTGTGTTGTTTTCTGCAGCCAGTACATTTCTATGGTGCAGCAGAACTTTCTCCTTGCTGTTAATGAAATATAAGCAAATTCTTAAACCCTTTCAAAGTCTCAGCCCTGCCTGACTGAGGAAATAATGAGCAGTAGAGTGGACTCTTCTATGTCTGGACTGGGGAAACCTAAAGCGATAAATGAGCCTGTTGACTAAAGGTTAATTTAACTACCTGCAGAGTACTAAAACATTATATTGATGAAATTGTAGGTGAGAAAAATCTAGAGTGAGCACAGAGCAGAACTTTTTATAATTTTGTACTATTCTGTTTTGGCTTTCTTTTTTGCTTTCAGTTTAAGAAGAAGAAATTTTTGACATGTGAAAGAATCAGGAGAATCCTGGACCAATTCACCTATCCATAACACAGGATTTGCCAACACAAGTTTATCACAATGAAAAAACTTTGCAGTAATATCTTCATATACCTGTATCACTGGAAACAAACCACAAGATATGTGGTTTCACCAAGAGTTAGTGCTTGCACATGTGATTTAATAGTGATATCTTCTTTGTCTCACACACTGCTACTGTGAATTGGGCATTGCAGAGGTACTGCACTGGATGAAGTGTGCTCCTGAAATTTCGTTGAGGTTCCACCTGGATGTGTTGTGTTTATCAGGTCTCATCCTGATTTGCAGCTGCAAGTGTTTTAAAAAGCAATAGTGTCAATAACAACTGAACATTCTGCATGTTCTGTTTAATCTGACTGCGGAGGGCAGTGAAAGATAGCTTAAAAATGTCGCATCCTATTTCACTGAAGGAGCACATTGTTCTTCCAGTTTAGGTGATTTGATAAACTTTGGTACAGAAAAGATTTGACAGCATTCCAAAGAGATGTTTCTGAGAAACTTTCCCAGTTTCTTGCAATCAGAAACAGCACATTTTTTTTTTAAGACTGCTAACACAGTGCTGTTCAGTAAGCACATTGCTATCAGAAGATTGTGAAATCTCCCTCTGAATCTGGCTCATACAAGATGTAAATGATGGTGGAAAAGCCCAAATGTGGAGAATACCCAGAAAAGAGGTGCATTACTGTCCCAGCCCTTGCTCTGAGTAACAGCATACATAGAATCATTCTGAGATCTGTTCAGAAAGCATAACGAGGATCAGGGCTGTTGAAAGCATCTGCCTTGTGTGTGTTTCATATCCTCAGTGCCATCTGGTCAGCCTCCACTGTCCTCCCCAAAGTGTGTCTCAGAGCTAGAAACATGCATGAAAATCCTGCTAGCACAGATGATGAAATTTCTGACATTTCCTTGTCTTGCCATCCATCAGAGTATGTATTCTTTCCCCTCAGGGAATGATGTCCAACATTGTGTCAGTGTTTCTGTGCCCCATCCCCCTTTGGGAAGCTCCTGCGCAGTTCTCAGTCTTGGCTGAGGTTGTCAGGCTCCACAGAGGGACCCAGCTGTGGGCTGCTGTGGGCACAGCCCTATGAGAAGCAGGTGAGCACGGACTGGAAGAAAACTTCCCCAAGCAGCATCCAAGCACAGGCACACCAAGCTAACGGGTTATTATCCTTGCATCCGCAAAAGAAGTCCAGCATGTGGTGGACTTGATTCACCTAGACGTGTCTGTGGCTCAGTTCTGTGCAACAAGGCAACAGAAGCACAGACACATCTCTGCCTGGTATTTTCCTCTCTGTGTTAGGCGTATCAAAAAGCAAACACAGAAAAAAATTCACTTTG
Source organism: Zonotrichia albicollis (assembly GCF_047830755.1). Taxonomy (NCBI): domain Eukaryota; kingdom Metazoa; phylum Chordata; class Aves; order Passeriformes; family Passerellidae; genus Zonotrichia; species Zonotrichia albicollis. The sequence goes on along the minus strand of NC_133860.1, from coordinate 62,657,646 downwards.
CTCCATATAGGAAAAATACCACTGTGAATTACCATCTATCCAGTATGCATTTTGTTGGTTTAATTTCAGATTTTCTGCAGCTTTTCTTTTTTCTCCTCTAGTACTGCTGTTCTTTTTTTCCCCCATTTAACTGCTGCTGTATTGTCTCCACAATCACACTTGAAAAAAAATCTGCTTTCCATCCTATGAGATGCAGGGCCTTGGCTTTAAAAAGCCATAGTTCAGGTCAGTAAGAGCCTCCTAAAATTCCAGCTAAATCGCTTGGACTTGACAAGCTTTTCTGTTGAAGCTGAAATAATCACAAGCTCATGTTCAAGTAGTTTGCTTCATCTAGCCTTATGAAATAAGTTAATTATGTTGAAGAAGATAAAATCCTCTGCCTAAATCCTAAATTATACCTGGGCTTAGCACTACATTGCTGAGAAAGGGCTTGGTCCCAGCTGGTGGACATGGACAGAACAATAATAGTATCCAGCTTTATGATAGCTGGGCAATATGCATGATATGCTGCCAGTCAGGAGGTCTGATCCACAGGTAAAGTGCAACTGTACTGAACAGACAAAGCAACTATACTGGAAGACAGAGCTAATAGCGCCTAAGATTTTATTTAGGGAAGGCTTGCACTTTGTTCAAAAAAGTATCCTCCTATGCCCTATGCATAAGATATTTTGGCCACTTTTCTGCACACCCTGACCTGCAACTGGTCCAAAGCAAGGCAAGGGATAATTGGAATGTTAAATTCTTACAGGATGGGAATCTATCAATTCTGCTTGAAACTGAAGAAAAGAAGTTTAAAGATAGCGGACAGTTGTGATAACTAGGTCCAAGAATATTCCTAATCTCTGGTTGTCACTTTCATGTTGCTGGTTTTATGCATAAGGAAGTTGTGCAAGTCCTCCTGCCAGATATCCAAAACACTGGTCCCATCAGTGAAACACTTGATCCCAGTATAATCTGATGCTCCAAGAACACTATTTTAAATAAAAGAAGAAATATGTAACTGGTATAAAAAACAATAATATATTGTTTGTGAGCCCCTAGAATGTTATGTCTCCTTACAGCACATCTTTAATCTTACCACTTTTCACAATTTTTTCACTCCTCTCTGCCTGCGGGAGATCAGCATGTGTTAACTTAATCCTGCTGAAAATCTGAATTTTGGCTTTGAAGACTGCTGATTACAAGACACAGAAAATATCTTTTCCCATCTTTTTTTTGAAACCACAGATTTCTGATCTGAAGTATGATCACTGCAGACCCAAAAGCGGGAATACTGCTAAGAAAAACCTGGAGATTGCGTGTGTCCCAGTTCCTGTCTTTCACAGGTGAAGAGACTCCTCTCTCCTGACTTTATGCCTTGGATCCTGTTGCAGAGGGGAAACAAAAATAGGGCTGCTGTCTCCCCTGGTCTACTTTTGATAGTGTTTTTTTTTTTCTTCTCACAGGGGCTAAAAAGAACTGAAGAAGGGAGGGGCCTTGTGACTGACATAAATGCTGGCTGTAAAGAGAGAAGAACCTGACTGGGAGACAGGAAGACAGGTTTACAACATCTCCCAAAATAATAAAATACTTGGTTAACTAGAAAGTGGTTGGCCTGGACCTGGTCTTCTTGCATGTGCTTGAGCAGTGGGAAAACCAGTTATTGAGATGGCAGAAGTGCATCAGAACTGTCTGTGTGTTGGTGCTTACTTCCTTGTCTGGTCTGTATTGGTCCAGCCTAGACAGGCCCTGATTACTTTATTAGTTTGTCGCTTCATGAGTGAGTCAGACACATGCAAGATTTGGTGGTTTGTACCCAGCAAGTTCCAGCAAAGGAGTTCTTGGTTATTTCATTGCAGGTCCAGTCCTGCAACACAGTCCTGTCAATACAGTTTCAACAGGGAGATATTCTATCTAACTGCACCTGGGATTTATGGATCTCTCTATGCACTGGAATGGCAATATGGCTTGAAAGGAATACATACCCATATAGGAGCCTATCACTCATACATGCAGGATGAGCACAGTCCCAGACAAGCTCCAGGCAGATCACTCTAAGGAAGGAGTTCTGCACACTAATCTTCTTTCACACCCCTCCCCATCACTTCCAGGGTACTAAAACTGCTGGGAAATTCTGTCTCTGGCACATATGATAATCTCCAGCTTTTAGCAATAGCTGTGCTCAGTAATCACCAACAGGAATGGTGGAGGATGACAAAGGGCAATACAAAGTCAAAGTGAAGGATCAGCTCCTCACACGGTCTCTTTCACAGCTAAATGTTGCCTCTGTAAAGAGCTCAGACATTTGAAGAGCTCAGACATCTATTTACCTCATTAGAAGAGGTAATCATACAGGGACCAAATCTCTGGTCTTTCTTTCTCACTCATTTTCCCCAAGCAAGTTCTGTCCTTAACTAAGTCCCAAAATAAGATGCAAGATAATGGGATTTATTAATGGGAGAGAGTGGTATCCCAGTCTACATGAGCGAATGTGCAGCAGGCATTCGAAGGGGTAGAAATACCAGTCCACTATTGATGAGTTTTGAAAATGTGGCAGTAGAGACTATGATCCCAGTATGTAAAGCATGGCTTTGGTGGTGCAAATCACACTGTGAGAAAACCAAAGTTTTTGCCTGAAAGGTGATGTGCAGCACCACACAAGAGAGCTTGCCTGGCCCTGGTGCTGCACAGTACATTTTCTGGAGGCAGAGAGGACAATCTGGCCATCATCATGTGGTTATGACTACGATACCTGTTCACCTTTTGTACAGGAGGATCTTGTCATTAGGACAGTGTAACATGTTTTTAAAAGGGTAAATTTTCTCTGTTTTTTTTACAGGCAAAGAAAAAGAGACAAAGTGAACCAAGATACCTGAGGCCAATGAGAAGCTTAGTAACTGAATCAGACGTTGGGCTGTCTAGTGGGTCAGCGTCAAGTTAATCAGGTGTTCATAAAGCTGTTATTTACTAATGTAAATGTGTCCACACTAGAGGGTGCTGCACTGCTTTTCTAAAGTAATTTCCTGTACTTCTTTTATTTAAGCTCATGCTGAACTCAAGTAAAACTTCTTTTTGCTTGACAGTGAAGATCTAAAGAACAGGAACTATTCTTGGGTAACTCAGTGTAGGCATGCAGTTTTGCTTTGGAGAATTAAGTTCCTAAGGAGGAAAAGAATCTCCTTTTTAGATCAATGAATTTGCAAAGGCATTTTCCCAGGAAATACTGTACGCATACATAACTATACATATAAATAATCTCCTTTATTCATTACAGCAATATAAAAAAAGAAAATAGAATAAGACAGAATTTTAGCAGATACAGTGGAACAGAACTTGTGTTTCTTAAAAAAAATTCAATCAAAATATTGACATTCAAAGTTTTATGGTAGAATATGTAGATATAATAGACTGTTTTATGAAAATCAGTTTTACCAGTAACAGTCTGACTTTAAATATCTTTTAAAAGTGCACAGACAGATTAAAAAATCCAACCCAAACACTCATTCTCCAGCAAACTCGAGAAAATTAACTTTAATTAAATTAACAAAAAACTCTCAATCTGAAAATGATGTGGGATGAATTGATGTAGCTCAGAGACTGTGAACACAGACTAGGCATGACATCAGGATCAAAGACATTCCTAATCAATCAAGGGAGTGGCTGAGACTCTGCTCCTTTTAGAGGGGAATAAATTCAGAGAAATGTTGTTGAGGTTAATGGTGGCGTGAATCTAAGATTTTAGCACCAGTGTCATGCTACCAAAGGTGTGTCCTTAGCAAGGAGCATGCATGCACAGATATGCATGTGTGCACATATTGAGAATGCAGACATCAGCATGTCTCAGCTACATTCTTTGGAACGATTTTCTTTGGCCAGAGAGAGGGAAATAAATTTTGCTGCTGGGAACATAAGAGCCCAGAATAGCTATTATAGAAGGAGTTAAAGGTTAGTTTTCTCAATGGGCAACTCAACAGACTCTAAATCAAACACCAGTGAGAGAAGCCATACCATGTGGAATTGATATGGATATAAATTATTCTGCTGTTTTTCTTATGTTTTCCTCTGTACTACAGTTACCTTATGCTGGCTTTAGCCAAATTAGTGTATCTCTCATACTTTTAGATACCAGACAGCGCATACTTGTGAGAATTAATACACTATCTGCATATAGACCTGAGAAAGGCATGATTTTGAGCTGCTTTCATCAAACCATGGCTTCTTCCAGATCGTAGGTCCATAAGGTGCACAGGCATACTCTCTGCAAATTTGTGTTCAGGATTACAATTTGCACTAGCATCCTTCATGAAGTTTGTGGGAATGCTGGATTACTCTGCTGGCAAATTTATGAGACAAAGAGGAAGGTTGTCAATAATTCAATTAAGCTGCTACTAATAATTTTTCAATATATTAATATATTTTCAATATATTTCAGTGAAAATGTATATTCAATATATTCCAGTAGCTACTATTGTAGGTCCTTTTAAAATGACTCCATAGCAGTAGAACTTGTTACATGTGAAGCTGAAAAGGCAATATGGCTGGGAAATTATGGTATGTATTGATTAATGCTGACAAAAAAAATCTCCTACGTTCTATCTGAGGGGTAGCTACTGGAATTGCAGGGAAGAGATTTCCAAATTAAAAAACACTCTCCACAGCATCCAGGCAATGCTGCACTTGATGCACATGCTGCAGCTTTCCACTGTGTTGAATTATCACCTGTCTTCAACTTCAAACTCACATGAAACTTCTAGTTTCCTTGTTCCCTGACTTTGTGAGGAGTCCCACTCTCCTTGACACATGTGCTCCATGGCACACTTTGCTACAGCAAAAGCTCTGCCCTCACACTTCTGCTGCTTATGGTGCTTTCCAGCTGCTATAAAAACAATTGGTTTTATGTTTGGATTAAAACAGTAAGCAAACGCTCTGAAATCAGAGATGACAGTTCTATGAGAAACCCTAGTAAGTTCTCCTGAAATTCAGAGGAGGCTTTTTTGACAGGGGAGATAATTCCAAGTGCATGAATTAGGTTTTATCCTCTGGCTTTGCCTTGCATGGCTCCATGTGGCTCCTCAATGGACCATGACAACTCCCTCCTAAATTCCCCTTCAGCAGCAGACACTTCAGAAAACAAATTCTGGATGTTTTTTGCGCTGGTACTCTGCACATGCCAGGGCTCAGAGTGCAGGGCTGAGCAGGGCCCCAGCAGAACTGAGTTGCCCAGCCCAGGGAAGGTGGGAACGATGCTCTCCCTGCAAGGAGGAGCTGCACAGGGCAGATCACAGCAACCTGGTTTTGAGCCTGGGTACTGGAGACAGACCATGTGAGGTCTCTGAGTTGCACCTACCATTTCAGCATTGCACACTGGAGATGCTTCATCCTATGAAAACAGATGGAAAGGAAACAGGAGGAAAAGTAGTACAGATAAAGCCAGACAGGGGCAAAACGTGGTGCATGCTTCCCTTCCAGTGGCATAAAATGCATTGGAGTCCCATTATCGCTGTGCCCTCTGCACCTTCTTCTCCAGCATATGGTATATAGATTTCACGGATGCCAGATGATATTGCAGAACCATTCTTTGAAACCCAGATGCACAAACTGTCACTTATTCTTTGTATTTAGTGGACTACCATTGACCAAAGAAGATAATACTGGACTTTCTTTGCATTTGCTGATAGTAGAGGAGCTCTGCACGTCATGGGAGCTTGACCTTGTGAGGGATGAGATGCCCAGGTGCTGGAAGAATTGCTTCACACCAGGAGAGTGAGAGGGACAATGTTTCTGTTGCTGTTTTCCTCACCACTGGTACTAGCACAGTGAAGCCTGATGGCTGGGGTATCCTAGCCATCTAGCAATGCAATCAGCTGCATTGAAGCAGGGAGAAGGTGTCTGTGTGTTTCTGCTCTCCTGAGGTGGGGTGCAGAGGTAAGAGCCACAGTATTGGCTGCTTTCAATAAGAGTATAAACTCTTATTGAAAAAGTATCTTTGGACATAGGAAGGCCAGGTAGAGCATGCAAAGCCTCAAGAAAACACTTTTGCTGTTTCACTCTGAAGAACCTTTTCTCATTAAACCAGCTATAATTACTTTGAAGGTCTCCAGTAACTTTTGTCTGCAGATCAGTAGGAAATTCACAGTGAAGTTGAGAAAATATTCATGTTCCTCTGTGGCTCTTTACTTACCAGCTTTTCATGCCACTCTGATCTTTCTCTATGTTGCTCTGTCTGAAATAGATGACTTTTTATCTTTTTTGTCTCTAAGTAACTTCTGTCTTCAGACAAGTTGTTTTATCTGGTCCTCAGCTTATCATTTAACCTCCCCGTGAGATGTGCTTTTCCTCTATTTCTTACCATATTATTTGTAGGGAGAGAAGAATCAGAAGAGCCCAGTCACATCTTTTACCACAGAGGAGGAATAGGATCACTGGTGATCCAGGCAGAGCATGATGCAGGGAGAGATGTCATTTGTGATTTCTCAGGCTTACTTTCAAGCCAGATCTCCTAAACTTGTGTATTCAAGCATGCATAAACCACACACTTCTTCTCCCACGCTGTTTGATTTATGATTCAGCGTGGTGCCTCTCTTCTCCAAGGCTTGTCTGCAAAGCCAAACCGTGCCGCAGAGCAGCTAGCTGGCGACCCTAGACCTTTAAACCCATCACCAGTAATGTCTGCTGATTCTTATATTTCAAATCCTGATGGATCACGTGGGTGGGCTTGTTTTACTTGCACGTGGCACTATTTGTATCTCCTTGTGTTAAAAACCTAGGAAACTGCATATATATATACATAAATATAAATATACATATATTGCACCACATGTTGCCAAGAGAACATAAGAGGTAAAAGCTGAGTACTTGGGAGTTAGGTAATGCCAAAAACACTTGAACTCCCTCGTGTGCGTACATTATGAAACAGTCTCTACTTACAGGATCACATTACTCCTGTTTCCACAGGTCAAGAATACTAGGTGCTGTAAGCTGGAGGAAAGCCTTTATTCTATGTCTCTCCTGCTCCTGTGACAGAAATTAGGGGGTAAAATGCGAAACAGAAAACTGTGAGGAATAGGGTAGTTTGGCAACAGGTGTAAGCAAGAAAATCATCTGGTTGAGATGTAACACTTTCAAGGTGTGTGGCAATATTTAGCACAAATGTCCTGATAAAAGATTCCATCTGCATTCATACTGTTCTCATGTGGTCTGGTCAGTCCTTGGGACTTTAGGCAGAAAATTGTAATTACGACCAGCAGTAAGATTCACCATCATGGGAAAATAGAACAGAAGGGAAAGAACCATAGAGACAAAATATGTTTTTCTTTCTGCTGCACATTGATGTTCCAGAGGTGTGAGGAAGGGAAGGGATTTCATAAGACTAAATTGCAGAGTTATGTGACAGGTCAGCAGTTCCACTAGGTTTGTCCTTCACATTGGTGTGGAGTGTCAAACTCCATGCATTCAGGCACTTTACAAGTTTTTAGTTGTGTATTCCAGAGAGCACAGTGAACCTACTCTCCCCGGACATGTCTAGTGGTCTGCTGCATAGTAACCCTTTATCTCTGTAGTAAAGAAAAAAATTATTTAGAAAAAGAAATTTAAAAAATGCAGGAAATTAAAGGGGGAAAAAAAGAGTGTAGACACAACCTGAAAGTATATTCACTTTGCCAAAACTTCATTCATAACAGTATGAACATGTTTATTGATGTTGAATTAACTTCAAACAAACACTCAGGACTGAGAAAAAATGGGTGTCGACTAGAAAAATGGCATAGCAACAGAATAGATGAAAATGTCCTCAAGGTCAGTTTTAGGACATCTGTTGTTCATAACATGTGTCTATATATAAATATAAAATTACTTGGATGAGGGTGTTGAAAACCTAAGCAATATTCAGCTCTAGTTTCCGTTTGCTCACTCTGGAGTAATTCCACAGACCTCAGTGGAGAAGATCCAGATTTACCCCAATTAAAAGATGGAGAGCACAGTCTGACTCTGAGAGCTCAAAACTCTGAGAGCTCAGAGTTTGCAGATGATGCAGAGGATGAACAAATATCAAGGAAGAGAGTAACCAGATTCCAAGGGATTTGGATTATATTGAGAATTGGAGCCAGCAGATGGGAAATGCAGTTCATTGTCAAAATGATAAAATAATGAGGCTGAGTTCAAGGAGACAATCTAGGGAATAACTGCTACATTTAGCAAACATCATAACTAGAAAAGAGATTAAGGCAAAATAATTGAATCCCTCAGTCTGTTACATAGCTACAGTAAATAGAAAGGCCCGTGAGGTATGTGCTTAAGTGCTGTAGTAGAGGTAAAGAATATTAAAGAAGATGCACAGTAGTCATAGTATCTATGGCACTGCCTAAGAAATTGTCTCTCTGCCAATTATCAGTGTACAGAAAAGCTACCCTACCATTTTTCTTTCTTTCCTGAGAAGGCCTAGCACTGATCTGTGCAATGCAAGTTAGGAGAAAGGACACCTTGGTGTGGTTTTGTCTCTGTCCTTTCTTCACCTATAATTGTGAGATCCCAGTTAGCAGATGGAGGTGGAGAATGCCTCAGTGACACACAAGCATTGCATACCCTCACAAGAGAGACTTTAAACCCTGAATTCCCCAAGAGAAAAATGTTTTAGGCTGATAGGTATGCCAGCATTTCAGGAAATCCCTCTCATTTGTCTAGGACTTCTATGTTGGTCCAGCTTTGTGATGAATTTGCAATAATCAGAGTGAACAGAAAGAACTCGAGCACCATATCTCTATCCCCACATTTGCCATTTGTGCTGGCACCATTCTCAGTCCCAGACTGAGAGGGACCAAGAGAAATCTTGTCTGAAAATCTGTGAGTGCCAAGGAGAGTGTACTCCTCAGATACTCAAGAAAGATATGCTGGTAACAACTGATTCAGAACAGGCAGAAGTACTCATTGAGTTCTTTTCCTGAGTCTTCACTGGCAATCAAGTTTTCCACTTTCTTTCAAGACCCCATCCTATGGGTAGGTGTGGGGGAAAGAAGTCCATTTCACTGTAAGCAAAATGCAGGTTTGGGATCACTTGATGAAGCTAAATAGCCACCAGTCTATGGGACCTGATGAAATACATCACAGGACTCTGGGGGATCTGGCTCACATTGCTGCCAAACCACTCTCCATCATATTTGAAAACACATGGCAGTCAAGTAGAAATCCCTGAGGACTGGAAAATGGTAATTGTTGCTCCTAGTTTTAAAAAGGGGAAAAAGGAAAGAAAAGGAAAAAAGGGGAACTACAGACTGGCAAGCCTCACCTCTATGCCTAGGAAGATCATGGAGTGCATCCTCCTAGAAAGTATGCTATGGCACATTAAGAGATGATGGGGTGATTCAAGGCAGCCAGCACAGCTTTATTAAGGGCAAAATGTGCCTGATCAATCTTGTGACCTCTGGAGTGATGGCAGTGGCCAACAGGGAAAGAATGAAAGATGTCATCTACTTAGACCTCTGTAAGGTTTCTGATGTGGTCCCACACCACATCCTGATGTCCAGACTGAAGAGACATGGATTTAAAAGATGGACTCTTCAGTGGATAAGGAATTGGCAGGATGGATGCCACCAGAGCGTTGTGCTCTCTGTCCAGGTGGAAGCTGTGACAAGTGATGTCCGTCAGGGCCGGGGCTGGTGCTGTGCAGTGTCCTCACCAATGGCACAGACAGTGGGATTGAGGGCATCCCCAGCAGGTTTGGAGATGACACAAAGCTGAGCAACAACACAAGGATGGCATGTGTTCCAGAGGACAAATTGGAAAATTTTGCCTATGAACTTCATGAAGTTCAACAAATCCAAGTGCCAGGTGCTGCACCCGGATCAGCAATCCCAGACAGGAGTGAAAACTGGGCGAAGTCATTGAGAGCAGCGCTGCTGAGAAGTGCCTGTGGAATCTTGTGGATGAAAGGCTGGACATGAACCATGCATAAAAAGCCAGCTGTATCCTCACTTCAGCAAAAGAAAAGTGGCCAGCAGGTAGAGGGATGAGATTTTCTGCCTATACTCGGCCTTTGCGAGACCCCACCTGGAGTGCTCTGCCCAGGTCTGAGGTCCTTCACACAGGAAAGGTATGGACCTGTTGGAGTGAGTCCAGAGGAGGCCACAAGGATGACTGAAGAGGTGGAGTATCTCTCTTATGGAGACAGGCTGGGAGAGCTGGGATGTGTCAGCCTGGAGAAGGCTTCAAGGAGACCTCATTGCAGCCTTCCAGGACCTTAAGGGGGCTTATAGATATTAAGAATAAAGACTGTGAGAACATGTAGAGACAGCACAAGGGACAATGGTTTTTAGGTGGAAGAAAGCAGTTTAGATTAGATGTTAGGAAGAAATTCTTTGCTCAGGCACTGGAACAGGTTTTCTATAGTGGTTGTGGATGCTCCATCCCTGGAAATATTCAAGATTAGTTTCGATGGGGCCCTGAGAAACTGGATCTAGTGGAATGTGTCCCTGCCCATGACAAGAGGTTGGAGCTACATGATCTTTAAGTACCTTGCAGTCCTTCTATGATTCTATGCATCTATTATGAGAAGGAATATTTTGAGAATTCACGTTAATACAATGGGCATATATTGCACTGTCCCTCTTCATAGAACATACTCTCACATTAATTAACTTACTTGACAGTTCCTATAAAATTTGGAGATGAAAGTAATATATTAATTGATGACTAGTTATTTCCTCCCACAAGGGAGTGACAGGACATTATTTCCTATACTATTAATTTATGGTCTCAGTTCAACAGTTTACCTTTCTTAATTTCATGATTCTGCCCTTTAATTCTTACTAGTCCTGCCAGGATCACTCTGGAGCCAAAAAACTGATATGTTGAACACTTTTTGTCGCAATACTATTGATTTTGATTAAATGAGCAAGATACTGAGGCTAAAGGTTTGATTTAATTTTCTGCCTTTTTTTTTTTTTTTTCAAAATCAACGTCCCTGATAAAACAACTTTTGGATATTTTAGTGGACTCAAGTTTTTTAATTTAACTGTGGTTTTTTTTCTGTCTCCTTTGATGTTTCCCCTGTGAGGGCAATTCCAGGTTATACAGGACACCACTGGCTGTAGCTTTTCCAGCATTTTCCTAGCTGGTAATTGCCTCATTCTCACTTTGGCAAGCAGGTGAGCAGGTCTGAACGCTGCTCTACCTGCACAGCTCTGGCAGGGAAGGGCTTTAATGCCAACAAAAAGAGTAGGTGGGGAAAATGCATGAGATAGCAGTGAACACAGCATACTTGCTGTGAATCAGCAGGTGTTTGCCAGCCACATCTCTAAGCCCTTGCATTTTATATGGAAGTGTCTTTGCTGTCACATCACTGACACCCTCCATCTCCTCTGGCAAAAAAATTGTTCCTGTCAACCCTTCACAAGAAAAATCACAGGGGACATCCAACATTCAGAAACGGAAAAAGGATCTGCAAGTTACTCCTGAAGAACCAACCCCCCTCTCCCACCCCCAACAAAAGTAGCTTTTAATGTTGAAAAAGAAGCAGAAGTATTGGAGAAGACCAAAGGTGTTCTGTGACCTAAATGAAGGATGTCCCTTTTGCAGGTACTTCTGTGTGAAAATGTCTGCACCCTATGTTGTGATCCAGCCTAAAAATCAAACAGGAGAATTTCTATCAGAGAAGTCCGTAACCAAGCAGTCCAAGAGTCAGTATTTCATAGATTTAAAGGTCAGGAGGGACCATTATCTCATTTAGGACTACATCCGGTAAAGCACACAGGCTGTAGGCTTCATCCAATTAACGCTGCATCAGCCTATAGCTTTTATATGCCTGTGGCACATTTCACTCTGGAGAAATGGTTTTCCCTGGTCAGCCAGCTTCACCACTGAAAGCATGTGGTTTCCTAGGCATTTGTATGCAAATCTGCTGGAAATGCAGCAGTTTGCAGCAGGTCACATCCCCTCTGAGATTGCAGCGCAATTTGCAGGTCACACAACTCTGGCGTCTGCAGTGTAGTGAGTGCTGAATGAGCAGGGAACAGTGACAAGAGGGAGGTGAATGTTTTTCATGGTGACACTGAGATGAGGCTCACTTGGACACTGCTGTATCTCTCAGATAAAGACCAAATTACAAGTTGTAGTTTGGTCTTTATAGTGGTATTTTCAGAGTTTTGACACGCCTTGTTTCTTTCTCTGTGTCAGACAAAAATGCTCTTGAGACAGCAAGTAGATTTCTAAACAAAAGACATACTAGTTTTTCAATTATTTCTTATATCTAACAATTTTCTTCCAATATCTTCACATTTAAGGAAAAGTATGGTTGTGTTTTCTGATTTAAACAGCTGATAGTGATCTCAAACTCAACTAAGAAACAGACATGTTTTAAAAGTCTTTTGAAACAAAGATGGTTAGAATTTGTTGTCTTTTTGTGCTTTGTCTATTTTCAATGTAGTTAAGAATAAAATTTTATTTCACATGAAAACTAAAAATAAATTGTTAATCTTGGTTAATTCTTTCTAAACAAAGTGATGTTTTATTTCATGTATATATTTGTTTAGAAAAAGACAAATAACTAGAACAGTTTAAGTATACTTCCATTTATGCAAAAAAGTCTGTTTTGCATCTGTTGAAATACAAGTTTTGAACCAAAAGGTTTTGATTCCTCAGGTAATGTTACCAGTAAAAATAAACCAAGCAATTTGCAGAAAAGTCCTGTTTGGGGGGCAGAAATAGAACTGAGTATCATAAAGGCATTCACACCCAGCGCTAGAACAAGTGCACTGGTCCAGGGATCACCGGAGGAAGGATCATCCAAAGTCCATACACAGATTTCAGGATTGGGTGCCATCCCTACCTACAAACTCCCTGTGACATATCTGATCATAGCTACTCATCCCTGGAAGACCTTCTATGCTCTACCTAGCCCTCAACAGACAGCTCTGCTGCCAGGGACTCACTCCCTGGCACAAGAAAACTCCAGCCCCTCCTGGTCAGGCTGGAGTTTTCTGAAGTGTTCTATGGCTAAGACATCACTGGCTGCTGTATACCAGTGCTTGCCAGAAAATGTGCCAGACTCTGTACTAGCTCTAGTGGAAAGATTTGGAAAAAAGTACAGAAAAAGAGGTGAAATGGATGAGTACACAGCAGAGATTTTCAAGGAAGTCTGTCTCCCAAGGACAAATTCAGGATGTTTCTGTGGACTGGACCAGGAGTGGAGAAATGAATTTGAAGGAAATGGATGCTGAACAGAATTAAACACTTGGAGACATAGCTCTTCCCAAGCTGGAAATCCCAACCCTGGCTCTGCCCCTTGCACCTAAGGAGCAACAGTCCTGAGACAGCAGTCTCAATCATTCCCTCACCCACTCTGGAACTTGGAGCTCTTCTGTGGTTTTGTGCTTGTGTGAGCAGTGGGTTGGATGAGCACACTCCATTCACGCCTGCTCGACTTCAGCACTATGTGCAGCTCCCTCTGTCATTCAGCACATACATCCTCTCTGCACTTTCCTCTTGGAAAGCAAGTCTGGTCTCGTTAAGCTCTGCTGTCCCAAGGCAGCCTCATTGTTTACATCAGAGGAGCAAATCTACCAAGGAGGCCAATTAATTGAGATGTGTCTGTGGCCAGTTTGAAGCATCGAGCAAAATTCTTAATAAAGAATAATAGGGGATGGTGCAGGCCACAGAGATTATTTGGTTTCCAGGAAACAGCCTGCAACTGGGAAACCAATATGTTCAGTGCTGGGTGCCAAATTGCCAGCACAATCCTCCTGTTCCATCCTGCAGGCAGCTAGCAATCGGCCTCTGGTGAGCTCAGCCGGCCTGAAAAGCAGTGGGAGGAGCTGCTGTGAGCTCCCCTACCTTGTCACATTTCCAGTAATATGTCAGAGCAGTTGACCCCTGGATGACTCAGCCACATCTCATAAGGGAAATGCCTGGCAAGAAGATCATGCTGGAGGAAAGGTTTTAACAGCTGGGAGAAGAAGCCCCGTCATTGTGGCAGAAGAGGAAAGTAAGACAGCATGAAAGCAAGACAGCCTACCTGGACACCAGCATTGCAAGGGTCAGGAGAAAATGGATGTCCCTATTGATGGTGGACTGAAGTTTTTGTAGGTCAAAGTCATCACAAAAACCAGAGGGATCAAGCTCTGGATATGCTACCCTGTAAATGTAAAGTGTTATGTACTTACATACATGTTTACTTGCAAGGATTTCAGATTATGATTTCAGAAATCATTGGCCATCTTACCAGGAAGATCCATCTGCTATGTTGCTACTTCAGGGGATGAAAGACATCAAGTGATTTCTCTGATGAGAGAGTGTGTGCACTGCTTTAGCATCCAGAGCTAATAATTTAGCAGTAATGGGGATGAAACATGCTAGGGACTCCAATCTCTTCATGTCTTTTCCTGGATGGGGCACATGGTCTGTCAGAGATGAAAAGGCAGCACTGGGAGAAGAACTACTGCTGTTACAGCTGGCAGTGACTGGACCATGGACCGTTCTCTGTAGCTGTGGAGCCTGTGTTCCCATGGCTTCATGTCCCATAGCTAAAGCACTCCAATTTGACACAGTGTCCCAACACTTCACTGTTTATTATACAGATACCCTCTATCATCAGCTGTGGCCTTTCGTTTTCTTGATCATTTAGCTTGCAAACCACCCTGAGACCTGAGCAGAGACGAGAGCAATGGTAATCCCACTTGTGAACAGTGAGACACACTCAGTGAACACATGGGCTTTTCATTACATGTGCATATCTTTTTCCAAATATTTCAGTCCTCTGTGCCATCTCTGGTGCCCTTAGGGCACATCTTGAGTTGCTGAAGTTCTCACACAGCAAATAAAGATCCTAGCCAAAGGTCCAGACCCTCCAAGAATGAAACCAAAAGTACCAAACTCTTTAAAAGGGCAAGTATCATGTCAGTATCAGTAGTAGTATTTTCTAAAAATAAGTCATGGTGGTTTAAACATCTATGAGTACATATTGTTTACATATATAAGCTCTCTTATAAGCTCTCTTAAACTCCTCAGGTGGGAGAAAATTCTCCTGTCCTGAAATGTAGCTCACTTAACTAGGCTTACTGATAGCAGGATTCTATAAAAGTAACAAGCATAACAAAACCTCTCTCTGAAGGTTTTGTTTTTCAGTGGCCCTGAAAAATGTCTTATTTAGCAGCAGTCTATATGCTGCTGTAGCATCTGTTTGGAGATAGCTGGAGGTTTTTTAATGTCTCTGAGTGAAAAACCAAGAGCCCTTAACCATGGTGCAGATGTGTTCCATTCCAAGTTCTTCAAAACTCCCATATGGCACAAGACCTGTGCATTTCTCAGACCAGTGTCATGATTTGTTAGCCATTTGTTAGGCAGTTCACACCTGACTTTTTGGGGTGATTGGAACACAGACCACAGGAAAAATATTAGGAACGCAGAAAAAACCAATTTCCTTAATACTAGCCATTTACGTCTTATCAGTGCTGAAGAGTTCCAAAAGACTTACATCTGTGTTTAATTTTCTAATCAGAAGTAATTGCACTGGGATTAATGGGATTGTTGACAGGATTCTGCTTACAAATGCATACATAACTTTGAAGGAACAGGATCATTAACTGTATAATCACCAGAGGTACAATCCATATATGTTGTAAATTTGTGCATTTGTCTTCCTTATCCCAGATAGGCATACCTAAGTGTCATTGTTTGTTCAGGCAATGAAATCTTGTATTTCTCTGTGCAGAAGTTCAGACAATATAAAAGAGTGTGTTTATCCCCTGGATCTTCTCTAGGATTTCCCCTGTGACTCACTCCATGCTTCTGAAAAGTTTGTAGTTTAATCCCAAATGTTATTTCTGTCACTCTTTTGGGATTAAACATTTCCATTTACCTTTCCCTTCAGTCATGAGTTATAGAGTAGGTGGCCCATAAAGACTGTTTATCTCTTCACAGTGTTTGAAGGCTTTAATTTCTATTTTCTTCCACAGTTGAAAGAGAGAAACCATTGTTGCTTTGCAATCATTTAAGCCTCTAATGTCACATCAGAAAGATACACTGCTCAGTAGAAGCAGTGATAAATTCATACCCAACAGCCTCATATTACCCAAAGGTTCATCTATGTGTCCCATGTTTGTTGTTTTTTGATAATCATGACCTGGATTGGAATGGACCTGAAATATCATCTAGTGTCAACATCCCTGCCATGGACAGGGAGACCTTTTTTTAGGCCAGTCTTTTCAACATTTTATCAGCTGACCTTGAACACTGATGGGAGGGGTGAGGGTGGTGGGGTGGTCACCCACAATCTCCCTGGGCAACCTGGTCCAGTGTCTCACCACCTCCATGGTGAAGAATTTGTTCCTAAATCTAGCCTAAATTTCCTTTCTTTCAGTTTGTACCCATTACTCCTTGTCCTATCACTACAATTTCTGACAGAATGTTCTTCTCTGACATCCTTGTAGGACCCTTCAGATATCAGAGGTTGCTATGAGGTCTCAATACAGCTTTCTCCTTCCCAGGATGAACAGGCCCAACTTTCTCAGTCTGTCTTCACAGGGAGGTGCTCCAATCCTCTTATCAATGTTGTGGCCTCCTCTGGACTTGATCCAGCAGTTCCATGTCCTTCTTATGCTGAGGACCCCAGAGCTGGATGCAGGGTTCTGAGTGGGGTCTCAGCAGAGCAGAGGAACAGAATCCCCTCCCTGGCCCTGCTGCCCACGCTGCTCTGGATGCAGCCCAGGATCCCATTGCCTTCCTGGGCTGTGAGTGCGCATGGCTGGGTCATGTTAAAGTTTACTTCAATCATCACCCTCAAGTCCTTCTCCTCAGCTGTCAATCTCCACTCAACATGTGGCTGTGTCTGGGATTGCCACAACCCAGGGACAGGACCCTGCACTTTGCCTTGTTGGACTTCATGGGGTTTGCACAGACACACCTCTCCAGCCTGTCCAGGCCCTTCTGGATGGTATCACTTCCCTCCAGTGTGCTGACTGTTCCACAGAGCTTGGTGCTGGTGCCAAACTTGCTGAGGGTGCCCTTGATCCCCCTGTCCATGTCACAGACAGAGGTGGTCAGCAGCATTGGCCCCAGAACTGACCCCAGAGGGACACCACTGGTCACTGGTCTCCAGGTGGACAGTGAGCTGGTAACAGCAGCTCTGTGTGTGTGGCCATACAGGCAGTTTTCTTTATCCATGGAGTGGTCCCCATTGTACCCAGGCCTCTGCAGTCCTTCTTAATGCTTCCCAGACTGCTGTTCCATACATATTTCACCGGCAACCACAAGGCACACTACTTACTAGTGGATAATAATCCTTGGGTTTAACTACACTTGAGACTGTCTCAGTACATCACTGATCTGGGCTCTCAGAAGACATCACATCTCCCTTGAAAGCAGGTCAGGTGTAATATCAAAGATTAGTTATATTTCCTTGTATTTCTTCTCAACAACAAATTGGGTAGCAGAAAGCTGCATTAATACTGCAGTGCTTCCTAATGCTCTGGATTTCCAGAGCAGAATTGCCTGCATTATCACACTAATGTAATATAATGGAGGAGCATTAGAAATGCTCCAGAGATTCAAACTGATAGTCAGTCTAGTCCAGGGACTGCCTAGAGCAGTGGCTGGCAACCAAATGTTTTGGAGTAAGCAATAAAACATGTGTAATGTTCCTTTTGTCGCAAGACTCTTCAGCACAAGGGAACTCCTGTCCTAAGCCCTGCTGCAGATCATTATATTCCCCAAACAACAAGGCTAAGTACCTCACAGAAAAGTTATCCTAAGCAGTGTAATTATAAATGCAGATTGTATATAATGCCATTTAAGGCATCTAATCCCTTTTTGGAAGTCTTACTGAGAAGTCTGCTTCTCTGCATGGCAGCACAAATTTAATT
The DNA here is from genome assembly GCF_047830755.1 of Zonotrichia albicollis. Taxonomy (NCBI): domain Eukaryota; kingdom Metazoa; phylum Chordata; class Aves; order Passeriformes; family Passerellidae; genus Zonotrichia; species Zonotrichia albicollis. The sequence continues at coordinate 62,639,821 of NC_133860.1, read as the reverse complement.
AGTCTCTGTTCAAGGGGAATTCCTCATCAGCCTGTGGTTGTTTTTGACTCCTCCACCTGCCCTCTTCTCCCAGGGTGCACAGGTAAATACCCATGGGTTCACAGCTTGCTTTGTCCCTTGCAGAATGAATCTCAATGGTTTCATCCTGGAGATGCACACTCAGAACACATTCCCTGTGAGATTTGCATCCAGTGCCCCATCCAACCTCTTCAATGTTCCTTTCAATATTTTCAGAAGAAAAGTGGCTATTCAGGAGTTGCACACCTTCTCCTCCCACTAGGGCACACCCATTTTCCTGACATTCTTTTCCTGAATTCCCTTTGGAGAAAAGCAGGTCTGGAGCAGATCCTTGGCAGGACCTGAGGACACCTGTCTGGAGGAGAGAAGGGAGGTCACCCAGTGGGGCAGGTGGGGAGCACGGCTGAAGTGGGCTGCTGATGTGGGAAGGGAGGATAACAGGCTGTATTTGAAGAGCAGGTTGCTCAGCATTTGGAGCTTTTTTAGACAGGCGGCTTGAAAGTGTAAATTGTCTTTTTGATAAGCCTTGCTTATATCAATTCTCCGCAAAGCTGTCCCCTACACAGCCCCTTTTAAAATTAATTTTTTAAGTGTAATAAAAATAATTTTATCAAAATGCAACATCTCAGCAAAGGCTCTGATTTTTCACCTCAGTGTTGCCATTTTGCATATCATAATGACATTCCAGTGAACGAAATGCATCATACCAAATATATAATTTTCACAAAAACTCACATGTTTCTGCGGAGTATTTCAATCTAATCAAAAGAGCATTTGCTGGATGGACAGGTGTCCAGTCAGAACATTTCAACCAGCTCCAATAAGATACTTAGCAAGTAGCTTCCAACACACCCTAGAGACTTGGGCACTCAAGGCTCAATGCAACTTCAAGGAGCTTCTTGCTCCAAAACCACTTGGTATCGATTTGTGTTAACACACTTCTTCCACTTAACACCAAAATACTACAACAGATAAACAAAAAGCAATCAAGAAATTGAGGGAAAGAATCTGAAATATCATCAGGGATTGGAGCTTCTCCACCCGAAGCAGAGCTGGCTGCCGTAACATATTTGGCCACATGGCTGCAAGAGCATGGAGGAAGAAAACAGCACTCAGGAGACAGCAGCACTAAAAAGAGATCATGGGAATTGGTAGTTATGCTGGCTGGGACTCAGTGAGCCCCATCAGCACTGAGCTCTTCTGATGGCCAGGGAACTTTCACAAAAGGTGTTGGAATGAGGAAACTATGAAACTGTCAAGACTCTGCCAAAGCCCTGTAACATTGGAGCTCTCCCCTTCTAAACTGACATCCTCATGCAATGGACCTGAAGCCACTAAGTTGAGTGAACAAGGAAGGAACCCACCATTTGCACCTGAGGCTACGTGTCCGGGGCAGTTTATTTCATTTCGCATAATGCTCTATTTCTATACTCTTGCAATCTTATTTGTTTTTCTATCTCTCATCTTGAAGATTGTTCTGTATAGAGCTGAAAACTAAATGTATTCCAAAACACACTGTTAATTACATATAAGACCTTTGACTGCTCTAAGCAACACATGGGATTTAAATATATATTGTCATTCCCCTGTGGATTAGCAGCACTTTTAAATCTGTCTCGAAATCAATATTTTGCATCAGTGACTAGAGAAAATTAGTCTGGGACTGAAATTGAAACCTGCAGCTATCTTCATCACATCCTCACAGCTCCATCCCTCTAGGAGACTGTGCCATCTGGTACATTGAGATCAGGATACTTGTCAGGCAACCAAATTGAGTTGAGAAGCTTTGGGTGCTAAGAATTCTTCCGTTCAGACTTTTACTGATATTAGGAATAGACCTTACACTTCACTAATTGCTGTGAAACCTTTCATGCATGCTCTTTCACACATCAGAACTTCTCAGGGAATCAGAAATGCCTTTGCACCCTGTTTCTGAGTTTGCCTCCCAAAACCAAAATTTTCCCACGGAAAGTAGCTCATCTGTAGTAGCTGCTAATGTCAAGTGAAGGTAGTACCTGAAATAAATTTCCTCAATGTGACCTTTCTTCAAGTCCACAGAGCACAGGTCCCAGAAGCATTTTAATTCTCAGTCAGGGAGATGCTGTGCCTGTTGCGTGCCCTGTTACACCTCCATCTTCATTTGATCTGCTGCAGGCCATGTGTAGCTGGTAAGTTAGCTTGCCTCACTCTGCAGGAAGACATGTAGCTTTCAATGAAACAATGATCTACTACTCCAGCAATTACTCTACCTGACAATCATTTCCATCCTCTTTTGTCTTTGCAGTTCCTGGATTTAGAAGGATTTTTCCCTCTAGTACTGTTTTCAAATAAAACCCCAATACTACAGTATTGTTTTATTATTTGCAAACTTCTCTTTTCCAAGCTTTTAAATTTACGTATTTCTGAGCATTTTCCCCATACAAAAGCTGATTTCAGGCCAGCAAATTTTGAACTTCCAAGTATACTTTGTTATCTTGGATGGTCCCCTGTCAGTGTATCAGTAACCACAGGATGAAAACAACTGCTTTTAAAGAGATCAACATCCCATCCTTCTCCCTCTAAATAAACCAAGGTGCTTGAAGCTGTTACTTTAAGACAGCATTTTCAGACCTTGCACCACTTATATATCTGTATTCTGAGTCCTCTGCTGTCCCATTTCATGTCGTTGCCTCCTCCAGCATCCTCTCCTCTCCATCCTCCAGCATCCTCCTCCTTGTACCAGTGACGCCAAGCTGACACAGTGGGGTAGGGATGGTGCCACCACAGCTGAGGCCAACAGTCTGTACCTCCCTGTCTCTGCTCCTTGTTCACAGCCCCTGTACAGAGCGACTGTGCTAACCCTTACAGCTGGAGCCTCTCACCTAAAATGCACATTAAGGAAGCCTGCCAGAGGCACTGCTTTCCAAAACTGTCCTTTCCCTCACCAGAAGTTGCTTCTTACTGACTTTTACTATTAGCCAAACACAAAGGACTACATAACGGGCAGTACACAATCCAGTAATCTGGATTTCCCCGAGGAATGCTTCCTTAGCCATTCATTATTCCATGTATTCCTGTTTCTTCTGCAAATTTTATCAGCAATGATTTTCCTGTTTCCTTCCAGATTATTGATTAAAATATTGAACAGCCCTTGGACTGAAATTTGTCCTTCAGGGATACGACTAATATCATCTGCATTCACACACTGGTCCACTTGAACAATTACCTTTTGAGATCTATTTTTTGGTCCATTTTTAATCCATTTAACAGGACTTATTGATTCCTAGACCATGCTTATTTTAAGGAAGAGGTACTTTAGAACACAATGGAAACCTTATTCATTTGGGAAAGCGCATTCATTCTGGTCCTGGCAGCCTGGGGAATTAATGTTGACCATGGTGCTGACAACATACCATTTCTTTGTGGGTTTTTTCCCCACTATTTCCTACCACAGTTTTTTGCTGTCCAGGAAAAGAGAGGTATGAAAATCACTGCTGTATTTCAGAGATGCTGTCCTTTACATCTTCTTCAAACCCCTGTTCTACAGAGCAACTTGCCTTCTTACTGGTAGGGGTTGTTGATTACCACTAGGGAGCACCGTTTTATCCCTGGTGTCCAGAATTACGGCCAGAGAGTTCCAGGGCTATACCCAAATCTCTTTGTTTTTAAAAGGATGCTAGGAGGAAAATGTGTTATTCTCCAGTTTGGTGCTTTTGAGATCATCCAGTTTTTCTTGACTGAGAAAATCTTTACGAATGCTATGTATGAGATAGCAGGCCAGTACACCTCTTACCAACAAATTACTTGTCTTTAGCTGCACTTAACTCCGGTTATGATCTTCATGCAGGGAGAATTAGCTTTGTTGTGCTGTGGATAGGTCCTTTTTGGAGAGAAGGCAATTGAATTGGAATATTCCAGGCATGCTGAGGATCCAGGAAAAGCTTTCATTCTGTAAAAAAAAGATTGGAAGAATATCTACTTTTAAGATTTGAAGCGCACAGAGTTTGTTTATGTAGGTTTTTGTAGTATTTGTAACCAAAACAAGCCCCAACACCCAGGCAGCTGCGTAACAGAGAGCCTGTCCTGACCCTGTCAGAGAAATCAACCACAAATGGAAACCAAGTAAACTGTCTAAACCAAGGAATAAATTAATGGAATAGTAGCAAAGAAAATTCATTTTCCTCTCCAGGAATGCCTGCAAGGCACAGGAGCACAAGAGATGTACCAGTTCACAGCTCATGCCATTGCTTGCCAGGTGGGTGGATCACTCCCCAGCTCTCACATGCAGACCCCTTACCCCTAGGTCTGGACCTAATCAGTGGGAAAGAGGGGTTTATCCTGGCATTTCTTGGACATGTCAGGGCAGTCCAATGCAGCTTTAGCAGTGCACTGCAGCTGTAAAAGGGATGAATCCAACTGAAAAAGGAGAGAAATGGAGGGCACATATTGCACAAAGGACAATAGGTATCCCAACAGAGAGCAAGTTACAGGCAGTTACAGTGCCTGCGTGTAAATAGCATGTGTCTGCTCAGGATATTGGAGAGGACTGCATCGAAACCTGCTTGGCAGAGGATGCAAAGGTAGTAAATTGCTCCCTGTGTCTAGACAGGCCTTTTAGGGACTGCTGGAAAGGAGGTGATAGTGATAGACAGTCAGTTGTGGTTGAAAAAGGGGTGGGAAAGAAAGAAGATTCTTTATGTAAAGTTTATCGCTTTTGACAGCATCATCTTTGGAAGTCCATTGGCCTATTCAAGGCCAGTCAGAGATGTGTTTTATTATTAATGAATAGCTGAGCAGATGATAAATGGAAGGTGTGAGGGGGAGATGTTCAGTTTCATCATAAACATTCAAATAATTGACTTTTGGAGTGGAATGTCTTCAGCTAATCCAGCATGGAAGTGGGCTGAGATGTCAAACAGCAAATCAGAAAATCAAAAAGCAGAAAAAGCAATTAAATACAACAAAGATATTCTTTGGAATGTTGTGTCTGTAAGGGTGAAATGAGAGAAACTGCACCCTCAGAAAAAGAAGAGTGAAGTAGAAGCTCATGGAAAAGAAAAGGAAAGGGGAAGGGAGAAGATATAAATTCTCATTTAAACAGACAATGGGCAATAGGAAATTAAATCATAGCATATAGATACGTACATACATACACATATATAAATATACATACATATGGTTGTCAAATATTGGTCATCCTAGAAATGTGTGGGAACTGAAAACATGGTTTTAAATGAAACTACTAATAAACAGACTGTAGCAGAAACTTGGTAGAAGAGTGATAATTAATAGAGTTCTGAAATGTCACAGCAGGTGACTACTTTGCTGCTAGCAACATGCAAGACTCAGCTCAAAAGAGAAAGGCTGATAGGATTGAACAGCAGGGTAAAGATGCTATCAGGAAAAGGAAATAAGAGTTCCAATTGGGACCAAATGAGGACAGCAGGAATCCTTCTGGTTAGTCAGTTGTGAGCAGGCAGAACAAAAACCTTAGAGAAGCAACATGCCAAGGGCATATCATGTTACTCCACTCGTCAGGAGAAGGATGCTCTTCACAGGCTGTGTAAAAGCTGTAGATGGTTGCAGAGGTCAAGGTGAGAAGATAAGGTCACAGCAGAAAACCAAATACATTCTTCATGCCTGCATTAATTCAGAATGAGCTCTCTGAGGTTCACGGTTCATTTTCAGGCATATCTCTTGGGATATGCTCAAGAATTTGTATCTAAATAAACCTATAGAATAACCTCTTAAAATAAAGAATGGAAAAGTCTCCATGAATTATGCCATTCATCCAAAACTTCAAAAGGAGCCCAAGTATGAAATTCCCACATCAGTTGCTATGGTGCGAGAGCTACCATTCACAGCAGCCCCAATGGAGGAATGGTGGGTGGCAGGTAAGGTACGTTTTAAAAGACCTGTGGAGATAGATGTTGTGGGCTGTGCAGGTTAGAAATTCTGATGTCCATGCTGAGCAATACAAGATAGAATTTATTGATATAACCAATAAGAGGAGCATACTCAGTTTTTGTGAAAGGAAGTAATGTTTCACTTATCTGTGGGGGTTATTTTGGAGAACAACTGAATTTGTTTGTGAGAAAGATCCAGGTTTTCTTAGGACATAAGGACTCTGCTTGACTGTATTTGTTGCATCCATACATTCTGTGGTTCCCCACAGAATTTTGGACACCTGAAGCTCTGATAGGCTACCAGCAAAAATGTATTGCCTAGCTAAAGAGCAGGATAAAATAAAGGAAAAAGTAATTGAATAAAAAGTAATAATTTACAGTATACAGGTTGTAAATGAAACAGATCCAGACAGAAATGCACGTTGCACAGCTTGTTTACAGATGATTTTTAGAAGGGGTAGTTGCCTAATGAGGCAATCAACTCTGGCAAGCAAAGTTGGGGTAGTGAAAAAAGTGGCAGTGAGAAGGGTTGTCAAAAAATCATAAGAAGCAAAACAACATAAGAAAAAGTTTTAGATTAAACTCTGGTATTTAATTCAAAGCAGTTACCATGTGGCAACAGCAGTGTCAATGCTGCATATAAAGTGGTGAATTGTGAATTATACATTTTCCCTAAAAACCAGATTATTGTATTACTGTGGGTTGGTCTGCAGAAACATTTGCTCAGTAAATAGTAAAAATACAAAAAGGAGCTAATCTAAAAGTTAGTAGATGGGAAGACAATAGAACAGGCTATATTACTATGTTAATCCATAAGGCCTAAGATATCCATATCCTGAACACCAACTCAAATTCATTCATCGCAGAATTTCGTGCAGTCAAAGGGTCATCATAGGAATGACTGGGGTGTGGAGAGGCTGCAGCATGCAGGGTGACTAAATATAAGCAGGGTGCTTCTTCCTGAGAAGAGCTGGCTGAGGGTGAATATGCTGGAGCTCCTGCTCACCTTGACGTGTGATGTCCAAACCCCAGGGAAGCAGAGCTGCAGCACTGGGAATGGACTCCACGAGAGGGAAATGTGTTTGGGATTTCTGAGCTGCCAGAACTTGTTTTGAATCTAAACTTTATTGTTGCAGAAGCTTGAGTTATTCGGCTCTATATGGTGAACAGAGATGAGGGCAATGAAAGATTAGTGAAAGAAGTTTTAAGGAATATACCTCCAGCTGCTGAAGACAAACTATTACCTGAAAGCCAACATGCACTGTTGTAGGACACACTCATTTCTCAGGAAATATACTTCTGAGACTCACACATTCCTCAGCAGAGTTTTCTTATAAATTTTTCCTTGCTTCTGAACAAGCACCAGGACTGATATACCTTGAACAAATTGTGCTGAACTGCCAGATCTCACACTCATTACCATCTGAGGGGCAGCATTTGGAAGTGGCCTCTCACTGTGCCAGATGCTGCACAGCTGTAGAAAAGAAGGGCAGCCTTGCATTGCTCTACAGCAATTTCTCCTTGTTGTGGGCGTCGAGGAGGCCAAGGTGCTAAACATGAGTGACATTAAGGATGGGTACTGTCAAGAGTGAAGGAAGCCACTTACAATAATGAAATCACAGGCCCTTATTTTTGAAATTCAGGAAATGTTTCATAATAAAGTTGCCCATGCAACCCACAAATAATGTTTTCTACAGCCCTCTCTCCATATGTTCCCCCCCGGCCTCTTCCACCCTCTTATCCCCCAGTTCTCTTCTTTTTGAATGATTCAGTACAACTAAATGATCTTTTCTCTTTGCAGCAGGGTAGTCCTCATCCACATCACCCTAACTTCTCCACACAACCTATCTTCCACTTCATCCACCTCAGTTTTGACTATGCTATGAAGCCCCTTGGATTGCCAGGTATCCTAACTGAGAGACGCTTTATTTAGGGGTGCCTGAAATTCATGGCTTCCTCTTATTACTTCTGGACCTTCTGCTTTAGCACTCCTCAGTTTCATGTTTCTTTAACTAGATTGCTTTACCTCTGCACTCTTTTCCCATCATTAAAGCACCATGCCTATGTTATGAATCAATTCAGCTTTTGAAAGTAGAAGCAGCATTTCGATCTGAGTGTGTGAAAAATCCATAATGTGAAATAGAAAGGCCCTTCTTTCTGATGGTGTGAGCAATAAGAAAAATTGCAAAGTTCAGAAATGAAAGAAATTGCAGAAGAGTAAGGAATTCTTTAAAAATTTGAAATTTTAGGACAAACACCCACGATGCAAAACCCACCAATGTGTTCCAAATATTTTTGTGCTAGCACAAGTTGGATCTAGTGCTGTTTGTGTGCCTGGTGTCACTGCTGGACATGGAAAAGACTGTTGGGAGGGTGTTCCTGATGTTCACATAAACTTGCAAGATTATCAGTGTTAGGCTGCAGCTGGCCAGAATTTATTACTGATGCTAATTTTCATCAGGTGGACCATGAAATTATAGTATCATTTCAGCGTAACATTATTTGTACACACACACACATTTACATATATGCAGTATAATACAATTTTATAATTAAAGCCCCATTATTATCCTTAATACATAGAGGAGCGCTGGACACATTTCAAGAAGGAAATCTTGAAGGCACAGAAACAGGCTGTTCCTGTGTGGCAAAAGATCAGCCATCGGGGAGGAAGACTGGACTGGCTGAACAGGGAGCTTTTGTAGAGCTCATGGAAAAAGAGGGTTTATGACCTTTATGAAGAAGGGGCAGGCAAGAGTGAAAAAACGTTGTTAAGTCATGTAAAGAGAAAATTAGAAAGGCAAAAGCTCGACTAGAACTCGATCTGGTCACTGCTGCAAAAGATAATAAAAAGTGGTTTTTTAATAGATCAGCAACAAAAGGAGGGTCAAGGACATCACCCTTCTTGGATGCAAAGAGGGGAATATTGTAGCTAAGGATAAGAAAAAGACTGAGGTACTTAATGCCTCCTTTGCCTTGGTCTTTAACAATACGACAAGGCATCCCTAGGGCAACCATTCCAGTCAGCTGTGGAGTAGTGGCTGAGAGCAGAGAGGGATAGGGAGCAGGATAGACCCCCTGCAATCCAGGAAAGAGCTGCTAGTGAACTGCTGGTAAGGCTGGACATCAGGAGGAATTTCTTCATGGAAAGGGTTATTAAGGACTGGGATGGACTAGCCAGGGAGGTGGTGGAGTCACCAGCCCTAGAGTGTTCAAGAAGTGACTGCGTGCGGCAGACAGTGCTGTGGTCCGGTTGACAAGGTGGTGATTGGTCAAAGGTTGGACTCAATGATTTTGGTGGTCTTTTCCAACCTAAATGACTCTGTGATTATAGCACCTTGAAGTTGGAAAGGCATTTAATATCATCAAGGGAAATCATGTACTCAACACCTCCAAGTCTATCACCAAATTATGTCCCTGAGTGCCACACTTCCAGGTCTTTTAATGACTCCACAGCCTATTCCAATGCTTAAGAATCTTTTTGCTGAAGAAATTTCTCCTACTATCCAGTCAAAACCCTAGTGCAGCTTGAGGTCATTTCCTCTTGTCCTACTGCTTTTGAATTACAAGAGATTGACCCCAATGATGCTGTAACCTCCCTTCTGGCACCTGTAGAGAGTGATAAAGTTTTCCCTGAACCTTCTTTTCTCCAGGCTAAATACCTCCAGTTCCTTCAGCTGTCCCTCAGTCTCATAAGACTCGTGCTCTAGACCCTTCATCTTTTTTTGCTCTTCTCTGGACTTGACCATCATGTCTTCAGCAGCACCTTGTTCTGCCTTTAAACAGCCATGTCTTATGTTTCATTCAGTCTGCCAAATGGAAAGAGGCAATGTATAAACAGTAGCAGGAGAGGTTTAACAATCAAAACAATCTCAGCAAACGGGAGAAGCTCTTCACCGAATACTAAGAAGCCATAGTTGAGTTGCACAGAGGGAATGGGCAAGTCCTGTCTCAAAGCCAGGTCTCCATAAGGGATCTGCATCTAAATAAAGGTTGTGTTACAGACTGGCACCCTAAAAGACATTAATTCAGTTTAAAAAGGAGTGCCCAAGGTGGGAGGCCTTAAAAAGCTTCTTGGATTGGCACCTGACAGGGTATACAGGGCTATAGCTGTGCTTGCTCTGAGGTGTGTGGTGACACAGTTGTGTGGACTGGCTGCACGACCAGTCTCTGAGGGGCCAGACTTACTGATAGCACAAATTCTTAGAGCATGATCATAACTGCTAAGACTCAGGATGAAAATGGCCAGAAAAATCCTCATGTGGAGTCCTGACCTTGTGTTTTCTGAGTATTTACATAAAGAAAGTGACTAAGGACTAAGTTGGAATCAATAGTGTTTCCCCTATGCCTTCTCTCTATCCATAAACATACTGAAGAAAAGAAGGTATCAGAGGAAACCCAGAGAGATAAGAGCTATTTTCCCTTTACTCTAGTTGTTTTCACCAGACTATGTAAGACTAGTCATGCAGCATGTGTGTTTTTCTTTTAGTTTTTGTGCCCTTCTGGGTTGTGACCTGTGCAAATGCAGGACATCACCTTTCCTCTCTTGGAAGCCAGAATTGCAGCTCTTCTCTTGGGACCACAACTCCCAACATCTTCAGTCTCCCTTCAGACCTCTCTTTATGGACAGCATTCCATCCAGTCCGTGACCTTCCTTGCCATAGCTTGGGGAAGAGTCCAGCATTCAAAGGTCTCCAAAGAAAAAGAGGTAAAGCAGAAGTATGTGAAGTTTTGAAGGGGAGAAAAAAAGGCAAGGCATGGGACTGAGGCAGTTTTCTTGCTGTGCCTTTCTCAGCCAGTAGACATCTGGGATAGGCCAAGTCCCTTGTAAACAAAGGGACACAAAAAAACCACACAAAGTCAGAGTTCAATCTGCTGTGAAAGCTCTGCTCTCATAAATAACTTTCAGGTATTTTGTTTAGTAGGTAAACAAAATTCAGGAAGTCCGTCTGTCTGTCTTCCCAGAGAGACTCATGAGATGGGAAAGTTGTAGGAAAAAGCTACTAAATTACTGAGAAAAACACAGCAAAACAAATTCATGAAGCAAGAAAAGGAAGTCTGGCACAAATAACAGTTTGGGTGGATCAAGAGAATGACGAGGTTCAATTCCTCATCAGTTACAATTCCTCCACAAGGATGTATTAGTATAGCACAAAATGCCATGGGTTAAAAGGGCTATGGTTTCTTTATGGAAAACTCATCATTTAGGGTATGACCACACACAGTAAATTAGTTGAATGAGAGACAGTTCACACACCAGCCTCAGAATGGAGTTTGGAAAGGAAAAATAAGAATGAGAAACCCACAGTGTTTGAATTAAGTGGAGTAAATCCTCCACAATATAGGTAGACAAATATGAAAGTTATCACCTCCTCTGGTAGCCTGGATTTCACATACATGTCTTGTTTCAGGAGGGATATGCACAGCAGACAACCATCTCATTAAAAATCTAATGACAAAAAAAAAAAGCCAGCTTGCTGGCCATTGTCTACCAGTTAATTCCTTGAGTATAACAAATGCAACTGAGATGTCCAGCCAGGAGATGGAAGAAAATTCAGTATCCAGTTATTACAGTGGTTGTTTTGGAGGGCATCCAATGTGCCAGCTGAAGTTCTCCGTCCTATCTGAAGGAGACAAATAGTGCTGCAGTGGCCCTTTCTTGAGTCTGATCTCAAGTGATCCATGTCACTGAACACCTAGGAAAGGAATAGGGCAATTTTGACTCTTCACATCAGATGGAAGAGACTGAATTTTCCCAGACCCTTCCTTCCAGAGAGGGGTTAAGGTGTTGGCACAACAAGTTTTATAGCCAAGAATGAGCCCAGATATGCCTTGTTCCCTTTTGGCCCATGAAACTCTGCCTGCAGTAACTGATAGGATGGCCAGACATCAGGTCAGGAGTTGGAATTGTGATCCTTGTGTGTCCCTTCCAACTCAGCGTATTCTGTGATATTTACTGGTGTTATGTACAGGCCAAGGTCATGCAATTTTTTGTGAACCTGAGATGGGCTGTCTGATAAAACAAATGGCCAGCACTTTGAATCAAACCTGGATAGTGATTTAGCATTTCAGGACCTTAGCATCTTCAGCATGCCCTTTGACATGCTTAGAAGAAAACCTGAAATCAAATTTGGGCTACCTGTCCAAATGGCACAGAGCCTGCTGACAGTTTCAGGTGGATTCATGTCACTGCACTGCTAAATAAGCCATATCCAGCCAAGAGGAATTCACATAAGGCCAAAACTCTGGGCCAGTGGGGGTTCTTCCAGTTCCGTGGCATGTTTGACTGCTGAATTGACAAACCAATCTTTGAAGGCCCAGTTGTGCCAAGCCATAAAGGCAATTCAGGCAGCAAACCTGAAAGCAGTATTTTGGAGAGTGTCTGTGCAGGGTTCTGCACAGCAGAGTAACTCCCAGCCTATGAGCAGCAGGAGCTGCTGAGGAAAGGGGTTTTCTGCAGCTTGGCTTCTGCTGCTTACAACCTATCTCCCCTTCACTTCTAAGGAAACCAGTGTGATTACTTCTATTGGAGCAGCAGCAAAGACCAGGATCAAGGAATGTCCTAAAAATCCTTAAGTTGCTGTAGCTGACTCACTGTAATTCACTTGTCACGGCTCTAAAAACATTTTTAAAAGCTCCCCCAGAGAAAATGACTTATCCTGGGTTAATTTCAATTGATTTGTTTAGAGGTGCAAATCACAGAATTTAGTAAAACCACTGACAGTTTTTACAGACAAATTTGCACAAAGGGTCAATTTCAGTTGACTTAGCACAATGGCTGCATACAGAAAAGGTCAAAGAACCAAACAAGAAAAGTGTCAGAACTTATTCACAAATCTAAGTATTTCTTTCATTCTGATAATTGCACTTGCCAGGTTCTATGTTTGTAGAGTCAAGAAAGAATTTAATTGCTCCATGAAAGGACAGATGGATTTCATGAAAGCTGGAAAAAAACAATTAAAACAGCCTCCCTATATTTTTGAGTTCCCAGTTTCAATGAAAGATCTTTTAAAATGAATCTGCAAACATTTTGATGGAAGTTGCACCATAGCATGATACATCTTTGTTTTCCTAACAACTCACAGTTGTGCTGTTGCAGATCACAGGCAGTCTTGAGGAAACTCCTGAGAAGTGGTGGAGCTTTAGATCACCAATGGCTCCACGAGAGAGTGATGAGCTGATAGTCAAGGCAGAAAATTGTCATAAATCAATGGGAATACAATTTCAGCTTTAATGCAGAGCAAGGCTCAAATCTCACCTGATTTGAGCATTTTATGCTAGATGACTTAACTGCTCTTCCATCATACTCTGTTAGCAGTCAGAGGAAAAAAAAAAGGTTGTATGCCTGCAATATTTGTGTTCTTAGCATGCTACCACTCAAGTTCTCAATGGATAATGAATCACAGTTTGCGATACTGCTAGGACCTTATAATTCCTTTTTGGGCTGAAATAGATATTTTTGTCTTTTGTCCCAAATGCCTAATTCAAGGTGACACCTCCATTGCCCACCAAGAGAGTTCCAGATGTGTCCTTCATCTTGGGACCACAGAGGCAATGGGAACAGCTGGATTTCTGCATTTGTTTGCTCAGAGCAGTAATGAATTAGAGGAAAAAGGCAATTTGTCTGCTTGCTTTTCTTATCCTGGAGAGGTGAATGAAGAGGATTAGGGTATTTAATTCCTCTCAGAAAGTGTATCAAACTAGCAGAACAACTAATGAAGGCAATTTTTTCACAACTCCAGTTCACTCTCCAAAGAAGATTCTACAGGATTTCACTCTACTAGGCAGCACTGCTACTCTTCCCCACTTTGTCCCCATACACTACTTTGTCCCTTCAGCTGGCCCTCAGCTGCCAGCTGGGAAGGTGACATAAGCCAATGAGGCAGACCAGGGGCCACTGCTGAACTTAAATCACAGTCCCTTTTACAAAGGATTAACTACCCAAGTTTTGGCCTCCACAAAACATGGAAATATAATTCTCTGAGATACTGGTGAATACCTTCAATGACTATTATAGAACAGAGTGACTGATGGCAAGCAAGCTGCATATTTTTATAGATCGATTCTTGACGAATATCAGATCAGGGTGTTTTTTGAGAAGGCAGTTCATCTTCATCAGAAGATCCATTTTCTGATACTTAAGGATTTTGACAAGTGAAAATAATTAAGAAAAGGGGAGAGAGAAGCAAAAGTAAATTTCAGTGCTCTCAAAAGGCCCATGTCCACATTGCAAGAAATGCTATAAGTATTGAGAGTGAATGCAGAAATTTCTGAGTAAGGGTTTCTATTTTTAATCTCTGCCATACCACTTTATGGTTGGAACAAATCAATTTTCCAACTCAATCTACAAATAACCTCTTCTGCCTGCTGTCATCTTCGTTTGCCCTCCAAACTATAGAACTAGCTGGAAGTCTGCAGAGTTCCCAGCAGCAACAATGCATTACTTCTTAGTACTTGATTATTGTGAAAGTGAGCTGAATAGAAAGAGCTCTGCTCTGACAGTGATTTGTCACTGTCAGCCCATTATGGGTGCACAGCTTTGGAGAGGACAGTCACCTAGCTCCTGATGGGAACAGGCTCCTGGATCCTGTTGGATGCCAGTCATGATGTCATCCTTCATGGTTGATAACTCCCTTGCCACATCTTCCCTTGTACTTCAGGAAATCTGATACTGGATGGACAGACTTGTATTCTAGAAACATGTGGAAAATTATCAAAAATTGAGTTCCTTTCCAGAGAAAATATTTTTCTCCACCACCAGCTGGCTTCCTTAGATGACTTCAAGGCTTTAACAACCAGGGAACCCCACAGCACATTGTCTTTTACTTTACAAATGTATCTACACCACATACTCTTGCAATACCCATGCTATTAGAGTATGGGTAGGGAAGGGAAGTCTGCCGGCCTAAGGGGCTGAGTTGTTGCTCTATTCTTTTTTCCCTGAGAAAGGCTGTGCCTATCCAGGTATACTATTATTAAAAATGCCTCACCTGGGGACTGAAACCTACTCCTGAAAAGAGCATGTACTGTGCTATTTCTTATGGCAAATGTCAAGCCACTCAGTGTTTCTTTGTAATACCCTCAAGGGCTGAAGTGTTGTTTTCTTTTTTACCAGAGATGGCAAATGCATCACAGTCCTTAGTTTCAGGGCTGTCATTGAGGGAGACAAGCAAAACACAGGAGCTGAGAAGAATGCTCCTTTTTCATACTCCCAGTGCACACATTGTTCTGCGCAGTGTGCTTCTCTGCCTACAAAGGGAGCAGTGCCAGATTGTTTATGTTTTACCTGTTGCTGTGGAACAAACCAGGCCTTTGCTTTGGCATAAAGAAATAAATAATTCCATGGTGTAATGGAGGAGAACCTTCATGAATTCAGACAAGAGGGCCATGAGAGGAAGGTGGGGCATGAAGAAGGCAAAAGCAGGGATTGTATCCTTTAAGAGAGTGGCAGCTGGACAGTATACCTCTCCAATTACATGGTCTCCACCTGATGGAGGAGTTTTTAGGTTAGCTTTTCTGGAACCTTGACTGCCCAGGAAGTAACCAAAAAAGGCAATTGCACATCACACAAATTTTTAACATGCTAGGGTTTTAACACACATTACAACTCTTCTCAGTTCCCTTCCATACTCATTGCATCCAGCCAAATCCACAAAGGAGGGGACAGTGGCCCCTGACACAGGATGTAAAGAACACATGATAGCAAAACTTACAGAGACAGCTGCCTGTGTAAAAGATAGTGTACTCTGGAAAGGTGGAAGCCCTTCCTGGTTTTCCCTAAGTTTTCACCAGCACATTCAGTCTCCAGGTTGGCAGAGCATGGTGGCATAGCACAGAAAGGCTCCCCAAGACTGCCCTGGCACACAGCAGACACAGGAGCCATCAGGACCAGCATGTCTGTGGATGCTGGTTGTGTTCCTAAGACGTCTGCAGTATGTGTGACACTCATTTCCACTGTCCTGGGTGGGGTCAGATATCTGTCACACCTGCCTGTCCAGAGCGCTCTTAGGGCACCAGCTATGAGGCATGGTTTCTTCTGGCTGCTGAAATGGCAACACAACTCCTCTGCAGTTTCTAGTGCCAGTCCTCTAGAGCATATCCGGCAACAAGTGAGCTCATATGACTTGAAAATCAGGATGAAATACCTCATCAATTTGAAATCCATTCTTCTGGGGTGCTTGTCTGGATGTAAAAAAAAATCCCTCAAAACTCCCCCTTTGTTTTTTTAAATCACTGACCTCAGAAAAACCAGTGGATAAATTATATTTTTTCCTATGTCAACTGTTTGTTATCAGAGGAAATGTCCTCAGAGTCAGGACTAGCTGTTTTTTGTGTTTTATCTGTGCAGCAAATTCCATTAAGTGAAATCTAATGCCAAAGCTCTAAGATCTGCATTCCTGGGTAATGACTGTTTGGGGGGCATTGTCTTTGAATCAGGAGCAAACACAAGCTGATAAAACACTTGTTGGATTATTTAGTCATGCCATCTTGTGCTGGATAGCTAACACACACATACAAATCGCTAGAGTCAAAAATATTTCCTAAGTGGAACATTGATGATTCCTGAAAGATAAAGCAATGGTCTCAGGCAAGAAAGCAACCCTACTGGTGATTAAGCTGTTCCTGACATACATAACAGCCTGAACAACATCTCCTTCTGCCCCCTCAGAGTGAAAAATCTTGTTTGTCCATGGCAGCGTTGTGCTGCAATGCACAAGGGGAAAGAAAACATCACCCTATTACATCTTCTCAAAAATGTGACTGTGGCTGATACTTCATCGCTATGCACCATGTAATTTTGTAGCAACTATTTTGTTTGCCCTGTCGCAAGAGACTTCTCCCCATCTGTAGAAAGAGATGGCAGGGCAAACTGGGGCAGAACATCTTCTTTCTCTTCACAGGAACTAAAGGTCTGACATGATTATGAAGCCTAAGAGACTTCTTGTTCGGAAGGTGCTGCATTGCTTCCCTCCCTCAGACACTGCATCTTGCTGTACTTCTCAGACTGAAAACTCATCTATGGCACATTATTGACCAGAGGTGAAGGGCTTGTCTCTTTCTTCCCTCTTCTCCCTTTTGTATCCTGTTATTTTGAGGATACAAAAGAATACACACACATAAGTATCGAATCTACAACTAACCTGGTAGAGCGACTCTCTAAAGACCCTCTTACAGAATTGCTATTTGTAACAGAAATAAAAACTTTTGTTGTATTAGTTTAAGGTTGATGAGCTTTTAAAAATCAGCATCTTACCTGCTAGGTTGCAAAATATGGCTTGTTCACATGACTTGATTGCCCAAGTAGCAAGAACTGTTGGATTTATTCACACCTAAGTGTTTGACCACTATTATTTTTTGCTCACGAATGGACACAATGACCAGAACTGTCTAATAACTGTTGAAATGCTACAGCAGCACAACTGCCATGATCATCCCAGGCCTAATGGTGTTTAGGTTACATGCCTGATACTTACATGGTCTAGATCCAATTCTAAGGCCACAAGCAGGCTGTTAAATTTTGCTAGTGACTAAAGAGTTTACTGAAGCTCACACACAGAGGCAATAGAAAGACTTCTTTCAGAGTGTGACAATTTTATGCTTCTCAATCCAAGATTAGGGCAGGCTTAGCCTTCTTCACCAGTCTGCCTTACTGAGGTACATGAGGTCACAAAGACAGAAAACTGCTCTACTGTTTCTTTCACAAACAAACTATCTTTTCATGGACTATCTTCACTGAGTTGCCAGTGCTTAAAATGTTTCATATAAGGAGAGACAGAAAACCATGGATTGCAGCAAAGTTTTAGTCTGTAATATCCATTAATTTGCTACACTTTCCTGAAGGCCCCAGTTTTCTCTTAAACAATGGCTCAAGCGCTATCATTTGGCTGAGGACATCTCTGCTCCGGTGGAGTGGCTGAGGACACTCCACATGGTGGAGTGATTGCTCGGGTCTGCAGAAAGAGCTAAGTAACACACCTCTGACTCTCCTCTGCTTTCAGATCAGATGCAGAGACTTTTCAAAGCAATGAATAGAGAGACTTTAGCACCAGAAGAAAGAGGACAATCTTACAGCTGTTTAAGCCTGGCACAAGCAAGCTGCAGAGGACTAGAGCAGAGCCGGAAAAGGTAACCTCTCTCTGGATCCCCAGCATAAACACTTGTCCAGCTCCCAAACAGAGTGTTCCTGTCTTTGCACAAGAGAGCACAGTTCTGTGCTGAGCAGACACAGACACGTGGCAGCAATATGGGTGAGGAAGATAACAGCTCAGATCCCTGCATTGATGGTTCTATACCAGGTATGAGGCAGCAACTTTGGCCTTCCTTTCTCAAAGTGAAAAATAGCACTTCATGAACTGCCTTACTGATTACTCCAATGTAAGGCTTCTGCAATTTCCCCTGCTGAAGCTGCTGATTGCAGGGTACTGTAAGTGCCTTCACTCTTTTAAGGTCAAAGGCTTTTGCAGATAGACTTGCTGCAAGTTGAAACTTGCAACTGCGCAGTCTGCCTTCTGATTTCAACTCAGTGCATTTACTCCCAAGGTGCTATCATTGTGTTTTGCAGATCCTCTGCTGGAGTGCTCTCTTTTTGCTGTTTTGCTGCAGTTCTCATGGTCTTGCAGCCTTGACTCTGTGCTGTGCAGGGCTCCTGCAGAAAGTGACTGCCGCAAATATGAGACTTATGCCTGCTTTCCCCATTTTTCCCTGCCTGTGGTTGCTTTGATTTATACTTGGGAGCCTGTTTTATGTAAGCACAAAGACGAACGTGCAGCATCCCATAAGCAGGGAATACCAGGAGGGGGTCTGTGTGGCTAATGAAAAACTCTGTGACTGTTGTGGTGAAGTGTTACAGGGGATCATCTGCTGCCCTGGAGATAGAAACAGGAAAAGGACACTTGACTCTCCATTGCCTCCCTCCCAGCTGGCTGCCAGAGAGGTTTTTCTTACTTTTCCTTTCTTTTTGTCTCATTTAAATATTATTTTCCCCCCAGAGTTACATCTGCCACAACAATTAATGCCTGTCAATAGGTACAGACCCTGCTAATAGGGACTGTGTCTCTGTCTCACCATGCTTTGTGCAGCATGTTCTATGCTGTGTGAATTTCAAAGCTGGGGAAATGCCAGTCTTTGGGTAAGGCCTTAACCAGGAGACACTGCACTCATTGTTGGACATGGGCATGAATTCAGGTTCTGCTCTGGGACTCCTCTGAGCTGCCTGCAGAGTAGCAGGTATAGTCTGTGAGACAGTAGGGAATCCTTGGGGGCCCTGGGGCTCCCACTGTGTGAACAGCTGTGCTGGAAACCTCAGTGCCTCCTCAGTGAGACTGGCATGCCCAAATTTCCTTAGGAAATTGTGTGTGCCGGGCTGAAGGAGTACCAGGCAAGAAGCCTGATGGCCAGAAGCTCTAAGCAGCATTCTCATGCCCATGACAGAGTGGTAGTTGATGTATGTTGCTACAGTACATGCAGTAACACAAACCACTTGTGACTGCTTTTTAACTGTGGCCCTGTAAACCTGCTAGAAAATCAGCAAGACAAAGATCATTGACTACAAGGGGTCCAAAAACCACTGCCTCTACCTCTGCTGTGTAGGGGCATCACTTGCTCTCCTGTAAGGAAGGCTTGTGTTTGGGAATGTAAGTGTCCAGCTGGAAAGAGTGAGAGCTGCTGGGCAGCAGCTACTCTGTCTGATTGAATGAACACCACTGTTTTGATGAGCTCTGTTCCCAGGGTTACTGTGATCATGGTTGCTCATATTTTGTCATAGGCATTTTTAATGGATTCGGCATTTGATTTCCACGCTGTGATTAAACCCATGCTCAGGATCCAGAGTGCTTTGTCCTTCTGCTGACCTGTTGCCTTGCTGAGCCTACAGGGTTAAGGTGTTAGAAGAGACATGATTTTGGAAAAAATAGGCAGCTTGTTCCACAGTGGGTAGGAACCATCTGAGGCTTCATAAGAGTCAGACAAACACAGCAAACAGATGACATCAGATCCAGATAATGAGACAAAAAGGACTCACATCTGTAAAGAAATGCTCAGGGCCAGCTTCTGACACCCTGTGAGCCTCCTGACTGCCTTACTTATGCGCTGTGGACTTGGAAAAGATGCTGGCAGTAATTTCATCAGGAGGTACTCCTGTCAGGGGGGAGTGCACTGCTCTGGGCTCAAGCGCTACCGAAGTGCTAATGCTCCAGAAGCGCCGGGAGCCAGCACTGTCTAAAGGATTAGTGCAGTAATTAACAGGCTCTCTGAACACCTCAGAGCTTCCAGAAGTTCGGCTTTAATGACCTCACTCCAGAGGTCGAGGTTTCCTGGCTAGACTACAGCCAGTGGAGGTTATTTGAACTTTATGCAGTTCAGCTAGGTAATACAATGATTTCAAAAACAGGAGTTTCCCTCACCACAGCATTACAGCACAGGATATGCCTGTATGTTCCAATGTGTATCTGCACTTTGTTACTGAGGCCAGCCTAGATTTACAAGAATCCAGAAAAGCATCGGGCTAGCTTTGGGAGTTGTTATGCAGGCACTGCCACTGAAACATGAAGATGGACTTCAGGAAGTCTCAGGATTCAATGCAACAAGGGAGCTTTTCTTGACTGCACAGATCTCTCCTGTTTCTTCCACACCACACCTCTCCCTGGCATCCTGGCAGGTCTGTGACCATTCTGGGGACATCTTTTATTCCTCTCCTAGCAAATTGCTTAAGCAGGAGCACGGCAGTGAGGCCACCTCATGGTTACCGCTGTGTGGCCACAGCCCTCTTTGATCAGGTGGTGGGTGCCAGCTGCAGCATCACCAGGGCATCCTGAAATCCTGAAATTGCCACTGAGCACCCCTTGCCAGCTCCCCAGAGTGGGCAGGGAGTGTTGCCCGTGCTCCCCCTCTCAGGTCCCCTTTGAGCATACCTCCTCTCAGAATGGAGCCATGTAATCATAGGTCAGACAGCACCAGGTTTTGGGTCTTCAGAGAAGTTGTCCCTGTTTTGACCAGGAGAGACAGCATTGCTAAGGCTCCTGGCAGGGCTCAGGGCAGGCCTCTGCTTATTGCCTGAGCAAATTCTCCAGCTGTTGCCAGGAATGGTCCCTTTCCCCCTCCTGCTCTCTTGAACTCTGTTTGGTGGCTCTTTGTCCCAGACTATAGTGGCCAGCAGTGTCCTTCCCTGTTTCATTCTCCCTGTCATTTTTCTATCTCCTTCCCAAACCTCTTGGATTGCAGCAAGAAACAAGCACAGTGGAGGCAGCAGGCAAAGCCCATGTCAGCCCTCTGGCTGTTAACAGAGGGTGCAGGGGCAGAAGGGCTGTCCTGTGTTCCCATGCTGTCCTGTCCTCTTCCACGTGCTGTATCTGCCTTCTATCCATCCACAAGGCCATGGTGACCAGGAAAAGTGTGACTAGTCTAGGGTTAAAGCAGTCTCTCATTCCTTCTTAACCTAGCTCCCTAGTTTTCTCCTCCCTGCCTTTCCCTCTCTCTCTCTCTTCTCCTCTCCCTAGGCTCATCTCTTTGGGATGCCCTTCCTACATGGCTGTGGGGCGGACTGGAGGAGCCCAGGGGGAGAGGAAATGAGGCTGCCAGCTCCTGCAGGTGCTGTCCTTCTGTCAGGCTGCTGGGGTCTGCCAGCAGGACAGCTGGTACCCTCAGCTGTACTGAGCAGCCTGAGATACTTAGCACAGAGTCTGTCATCTTTGGCCTGAGGGTGAATGCAAGAAGAGTGAAGGGGAGGGAATACCTCTCCCCACTGTGCACGTCTTAGAAAGAAAAACAGTTTGTTATGATGCCAGAGCACCAACCGTGTTATTGCTTAATTTGCCTTTCAGGCTTTTTGCAAGGCTTACATCATAGCCTTTCAGTTCAGAGCCATATGTTATCAGCTGCTAAAAGGACTAATCTGAAAAAAATCTGACACCATAACTCGCTGAGCTGCTGAAACAGTTTAAACAGATACACCGTGCTTCTGTTAACACATATAGACACCTATAAAAATGGTAGTCACACAAGCAGACAGATATTTTTCTGCCCTGAAATCAAAGATTATGCCCAGTTTTGGGAGAGATGTCATCCTGAAACAAGGAAATAAATATAATTTTTTTTAAAAATAGGAATGGACAAAAATTACCTTTGAAAATCTAGGTCAACATTGACTCCCTTACCTACCTGATCATGTACTCTGTCTGATACTCTAGACAGTAGAAAATGGCCAATGTCTGATTCATGCCTTGCATACAAGTGCAAATCCAGCCCTTCAAGGTATTCACAGATAATACCAAAGGCTGGGTAAAATTGTCTGGAGTTTGTGGCCCTGTCAGACTCCACTTCCACTGAGTGTAATGTCATGGTGGATGAGATGTTTGCAATTTTGCTGTTTCTTTGCCCTTCTGTTTTGTCATGAGCACAGTAGATTTTTTTCATCTTTATATATTTGGGCTTGTGTCTTTTCTCTGGTTAGTGCACTTGCTTTTTAACTCTTTCATTGTATGCTTTCCATCCCAAAGCCTCATTTGGGAGATGCCACCAAGCTTCTCTGCTGTATTTGTCTTCCAGGCATCAGCTCAGGATATTAGGGTGTTTAATCCACAGAGTGAGCTTGAATTCAGACCGCTGAGGTGAAAAGGAACCCCTCTGCTGGGATTTCTGCATAAAATATGTCAGCCTGGGAGCCAGATGACATAGCATTTTCAGCTATAAACTGGTGACCGAGTCCTGGAAGGGAAGAGCTGTGTAGCTGGCTATAGATATTCTGCTTTGAATAGACTGGGTCTGTTCAAGGCTGTAAGGGAATATTTCCATCCACTTGAAGTGCCTTATCCTGGAGTGCCTCAGTGAGAGACCAGGAATGGGCAGATGCAAGGCAGCACAGTGCGTGCTGGAGAAAGCAGGCCCATTCCTCCCAGGCACTGGAGAAAGAAATTGTGCATTTGAAGAAGATAACTGAATTCAGTCCTTCCAGAAGGCTCATAGAGGAGATGCCTTGGCCAAAGCTGAGCCAGTGTCCTTGAAACAATTTTTTATTGTCTGCCATTAAACAGCCTGAGAAAGCTGACATGACTAAAGAGACTAACACCTACCTTTCCAGTCTCTCTGCCTCCTTTTAGTATGCCCTTTCTATATGAGACTTTGCAGCAAACAGACCTTTGTCTGCTGGTCTCAGCATTACTGGGTTGAGTACTGAATCATTTGCACAATCCATATGTGTGCTGTCTGCATTTCTGCAGTCAGGACAGTGCCACTTGAGCAATACACCCAAGAAAACATTTAATATAGCTGGTAAATAGGTTAAATACTGGAGATGTAACAGATTTCTTTCTTAAGATCCCAATAATTTCAAAATTAATCATCTGGCACTGTTCAAAGACTGGATATCTCCCTGCATAAGACAGAATAAATACGCTACAGGGACTTGTTTGCCACTAAGACGATACCTTGGTTTACCTTTTATTTTGTCCATAGCTTCCGGAAACCCTTTCCTACAGCATTCATTTAGCCTTCAGCACACTTAATCTGAAATTGACTTTGCCTGCCCTCTAGCAGAGTTTTTAAATGCATGAATAGCACTGGATAGGATAGGTCAGCATTAAAGCGAGACCAGCAATCTGATCAAATTTCTGGCTTACTCCTGTTGCCTCCAGCAACACTGTCTACACATCCTGAAAATTACTTTCTAAGGGGCTGCACTTCAATGCACAGTTAAAAAAAAAAATTAATTAACCTTCTTGACTTTTACCTTGCTTAGGCTATTTCCCACTTCTAGAAGGGTCTTTTATTTCTCTTGCAATTGAATGGAAACCAGAATGTAACTTAGCTCCCTCAACTGAAAAAGAAACCAGACAATACATTTCAACAAGATTAAGGCCTTTATGTTTCTTTTTCTAATTGCAGTGTCAAGTGAAAAATTCTTAGAATTGCAGATAAGTTTTTGAGAGATGTTTTTAATGAAGAAGTTTGAACAAGGAAACAATGGACTTTCTGCTTCATTTGTGCAAATTAAGGTAGGGAAGCAATAGAGTATCAAGGGTTTAGAGCAGCCTCTGCCATCATGTGACCTTGCGTGGGTCAAATTGTTGACAGAGATGCAGATTTTAGTAATTATAGCTACACAAATAGTATCAGATATAAATGCTGCTGGAGTCCTTCTTGTGAGACGGGGTTCAGAAATTGTGGGGAACAGATGTTGTTAATGGTGAAAACAACAGGTATGGCCAAGGGGCAAGGCATGCCACTGAAGAACTGTCTGTGTGGATCTATCTTCAGCTTTCACAGTGCCTATCCCTGATTCAGCTTTCACAGTGCCTGTCCCTGTGCAGGTGGACCACTCCTTTCCTTCTGGCTAACATAGGAGTGCTTCTCTAGCCATATACACCAATTTGTTTTCCATCTATGAATACCTGCAGAAAGATGATGGTGAAAGCCTAGCTGAGCCTCTGGGGCTGAGGCATGGCCCATCCTATAGGCCATGTCACAGAAGCGACAAAACTGGCAGTGACAAAGTGCAACCTGATAATTACGGTCTATCCTTGCAAGACAGCCAGAGCACACCTTGAAAAACCCAGTTTACCAACGCCCAGGGTCCTATGGGTCAGCAAGAAAATGTTACCTGGTCTGCTGCTAATCCCTCTGTAGGGACAAAATTGTTGTCATCCGCAGGGGAAAAGCTGCCTAGGTTGGGGTTAAGTGTGGCAAAACAGGAACAACATTTTTCTCAGAAGGTGCTTTGGCTGCAGCCACCCTGAAGTGGAGCACAGAAGTTAAGTTGAGATCTCAGAGAAAAATTAATGGGCAAAAGATCAAAAGGCAAAACTTTTTCCCCATCTGAGTGTAAGGAACAGTTTGTTGTTTTCTAGTGTGCTTTTGTTGTCTGAGGTCATCACTTAGGTGGTGTTTTGGAAGATGAGGTTGTTTCTACTCAGAAGTGGCAAGGATGCAGGAATGCTCTAGTGAGCACTGTTCAGATGTGGCACAGGCCTGCGACTGGCCCACTGCCTGGGAGTCATTAGTGGACAGCCATATAAACATACCCCAGTCAATGAGTTAAGTCACTCTTTCTCCATTTGTAGAGTAAATGAGGAAAGAAGTCTACTGCTACCAATTGCTGAAATCCATTGTCATTTTTTTTCTGCTGTGGAGGGTATCAGTGCCAGAAGGGAAGCAGACCTCTCCCTGCAGTGTGGCAGACTGCCTTACTGACCGTTTAATTTCACATTTATTTTCCTCCATTTATTTTCCTGTCTGATCCTCCTGATCTCGCAGGGGTAACTTCTGTCATGCTGTTTCTGTGCATAATTGTTTGCAATGGACAAGAAACTGCTGCTTCTTCAACAGCAATCTTCTAATGAAGTTGGATAATACAATAGTCCCACATGTTTTGTTCCTGCTTTTACTGGCCCTTGACGTGCAGCAAATGTGCTCCTGTTAATGTAGGAGACAGAAGAGATGAGTACTTTGCACAGCCCCTCTAGAACTGGCTTTCTATTAAATAATCAAAGCACTTGTCCTGTCCTGGGCCACTGCACTCTGGCTGCTGCGTGTAGGTGTTAGGGAGATGAGCTCCATATGTGAGCTCAAAGCTGAGCTGCAAGTCCCATCTATTCAGCCCAAAGAACTGTGGTGCTGTCCCTAATAGCTATGGGACATCCCTAAGTGTTAGAGCTATGCTGAATTTTTGCTCTCTCTCATCAGCAAGAAATTTATCTCACTCCAATTCAGTTATGCCTTCAGAACTGTTCCTGCCTTTCTTCCCCAAAGGTACTAAATGCTGACTGCTGGTCAGCTTCTTGCCCTACTCCACATGGAGAATTAGTCCACGCAGAATTACTGGGCAGTTAATAGAAAATGAGAGCAGCAGAGAGATGGTTGCCTCCATGCCTTTGAAGCTGGTCACGGCCTCTTTCACATGCACTCTACAAAGTCATCTTCAGACATCATGGAACACGACCAGACTGTATTACTGAGCACTCCAAGCAGTTTTGTTGTTTTTCACCCACCAGCAGAAATATTTACCTCTCTCTTTCTAGAAATGGCAATAGGGTCAGATAGATTTATTTTCTGGGGTAATTTCAAGTACTGCGACATTGCATGGGATTGGTATTTCATACTTCAAACAGGCCATTTGCAGCTGAAACTTCCTGCAGATTAGGTGAGAGAGAACCCAAAAGCAGGGTAACAAACTTTAGCTATAACAAGGTTATGTACTACATAGCACTGTGATATTATCACTGTCACTTATTAGTACAATTAGCAATCCTATTTTTAATACCAGGCATTGAATTAGTGACTACTATTAGCAAAACAGTAACTCACAAGCTGCCAGACCTTTGCAGCTTTGTGAATGAAGGCAGGGAATATACATCACATTTCGAGGGGCTTCAGAGTGCTCATCGGCACAACAAAACTGTGGTGCTACTGAGGCTAATCAGCACATGCAAATCAGGGCTACAATCCTTGTAGAAGGTTTTCTGCTCCAGGGCAAATTAATACTCTTCAAAGACCAAGAAAAGTAGTGAAGTTTCTCCTGGGAAGGGCAGGGGTGAAGACTCTATGTATTTAACCCAGTTCTTTTCATTTCTATGTTAAAAGCGAACAACTTTTTTTTTTTTTTTTTCTTTAGGGATGAACAAAAGTATCAATGGCTCATAGGTAGGATTCTTTTTCCCCAGCTACTTGAGAGATTTTGCACTTTCCCAAGCCCCTCCTCCAGAATCTGACTTCAGGCATCTTGCTTGTTTAATGCAGTAGTGGAAAAGGCTGTTCCAGAGAGGCAGAATTCAGCATAAACAATATAGGTAATTTTGTACTTGGACTGAGTAAAATATTTTGGTGACAGAGATGGTGAGATAGCTATACTAGCCTCAGTACAAGACTGAGAGTTAGGACCACTATGTTTAGCCATAGAGATACTTCAGTAATTCCTAGAAATGCCATCTGTTGAGCACAAGTCTAGCCAAGTAGCCCTGTGGCCAGGGCATGCTTGGCTCTCTGCTGTCACTGCTATTTTGCTATCAGCAGCAAAGGGGATGTCCTGTCCAATTAGAGGGATACCAGCTTGCAAAATCTGGAGGACTCTCACAGAGAGATCGACCTTTGAAGTTACTAAGGAGTCCTGTGTGAGAGCCAGCAGTTGGACAAGTGCAGTTACGTGCTTTAGGCAAAATAAATATCTTGCATGGGCAGTGGATAATATCCTGCAAGTTCTTGCTACATAGGTACAATGTTTATCTATAGGTGAATGCAACAGCTGGTTATAAAACTGCAGTCACTGGACACTCATGTCATGATCAGATGTACAAGGGAGAGGTTCCATGTTGGTAGTGGGTGAGACCATCTGCTGCTGAGTGCTTTTTGTGCCCCCAGGCTTTGAATGATGCTAACCCAGCCTGCAGGCTGCAGGTTTCCATTGCATTTCATCATCTCAGCTCCCACCCACCACCCCTCCAAGAAATCAGGGAAAACATTTGCTCTTTGGTGCAAGAGATTGTTCAGCTTCTAAGTCACCGGATGCCTGTGTTCTGAAGTAATTCTTGCTACCATAGCTGTCATAGCAGAGTATTGACACAGTGTCTGGTTTCAGGCCAACACACAGAAAGTCAAGCTGAGCATTTGTTTCCTCCCTTGGGCTGGAAGGAGCACTGCTGCTATCCTGAGTGTCTCAGCTTGCTTCAGGGTGAAAGCTCTGGCTAGGTGACTTCAAGCCGAGGGTCTTCCCTGCCAGAGTGGGAGCACTTAACACCCCTGAAAGCAAGCTGCAGACAAGGATGGCTGACCTTTGGAACCTCCACACATGCCAAGGGCTTGACGCACTTCAACGCACTCAGCCGTCTGTTTAGAGCAATGCTCTGAAATACTTCTGGAACTCCCGGGCACCCAGGCCTCTGGGTGACAGACTGCAAGGGGTGTCAAGCCTCTGCTCTGAAATTCAGCATCATCAGTTTCCAGAGGCAGTATGGTCCATTTTCCACCACTGCAGTTTGAGATGAAGAGTATGTTGCTCAGTGTATGTGAGGAAGCCAAATACGGACAATTTGGCAAAGCTGTTTGTCTTTTACTTCTCTTCTATGAGACAGAATCTCAGAGCACCAGCTTTGTTATTCCCCCCACCCCTCCCCATCTCTTTTAATTTTTTAAAATCTAAACTATTTGGTGCATACATATGAAAATGAGGTGGGAAACAGACAAAATCAGCTCTTTTAGATCCTGAACCAAAAATCTTTTCTAAGAGCAGCCAGGAAGTTCGTGCTGACATTGATGATGTGATCCTGGTGAAATAACAAAGAAGGAGTGGGAAGCATGCAGTTCCCCTGCAGCTGAAGGCCTACTGCAATCACCTCGGGACCAAGCTGAGATCTGCTCTGCTGCTGAGCCAGTAAAGCTCTTGTCAGTCAAATGCAGTTGTAAGACAGAAAGTGAAATTTGCTAAAAATACCATGGTTTCCATCTTAAGCCCTAAAATGGCAATTTTAACTAATTTTGAGAGGCACAGAAATAATTAGATAAGCTCTGGACTGTATTGGACAGCAAAATAAAGAGCTGTGTGTAGAATCACTGTGATAATGATCCTCTTACCTGGACTTTATGTTACGTGAACTTCCATTCTGTTACATCAGTAATAAGAGTTTGTAAATGGCCATGCAAGTTCTATTTGAAGGAAGATAGCACTTGGAAATGAACCTAATAGGGTTACTGCATAAGAGTTCCTTTCTGCTATTCCATTGATATGACCCAGAATTTGTGATTTAGTACCATGACAACTGAGAGGTTGATTATAAAAACAGACACAAGAATAGCTGTAGTCTGCCAGTTCTTATTTGGAATTTTATTATTTTCAGCTTTATTTCATAATCATTAGCCATCAGATAAATACTGCACGTTTTAGGTGTATATGATAAGATGGTGTGTGCAGATAGCTAACTAAGTTGACTGAATCACAGGGCATTTTTAATTATTAAAATGGTTCATGTATCACTAGGATTATTTTGTTTTCTGGAGCATGGATTAGGGGATGATTTTAAAACAGTATGCTGAATTTCTGGTTCCTGGATTTATACAGTGGCATTCATCTAAGTCATCTTTATTTCCTAATTGGCCTTTATTTTTGGATTACTGCTTTCACAGCACTTGTAGTTCTCTTTGCTTTTTCTAGGAATGCTGCTCTAGCCACAGGTCTTCCCATACACATGGAGCACAGGTCTTCTCATGTACATTACTGTCCATTTCTGTGGAGGATCTGACTCACCTCACCCTCTGCATTGGGCCCTTGAGGGTGAGGAAGGGGGCACAAAATGGGAACCTCCTAAGAACCATGATATGGGACAATAATTGCTCTTTGGAAATTGTCTCTCTTTGCCACGTATAGAAGGCCCAAGACACAATATCTGGGAATCTTTAGTGACATTTTTTTTTGGTTGGGGATTGAACCCATTGTTCTAGGGTTATTTCAATGAAATGAGAGGCACATGGCCACCCTTTACCCTAGCTGGAGTCCCCTCAATCTTCCACTTCGCCAGTCCTTCTCAGCTGCGGTCCTGTGAAAGCTCCTCTGCAATCAGTGACCCAGCTTGTCCAACTGGGGAAGAAAGAGGCATTCCCTTTCTGTATTTTCACAGCTGTGCAGGACAAATACCACCCTCAATTTTTCCTCTCTGAGGTGAAAAAGTGTTTTCTTTTGGTTGCAGGCAGTTTTGCAGCTGCTGAATGGCCTTGTTGTGACATTTTTTCCTTTCCTGTCACCAAGCATGCACTGAACATCAGGAAATCATTACAGAAAATTGAGAGACTGTATGTGTGTGTGTACACATAGAGAATGCATAACCCAAACTGATGCACTAATGTGCAGGGTAAGTTAAAATACCTCCCACACAATATCTGGCTTCTGAAGCATGACTCCAAATTGGCCATTACCAGAGTAATGACTTAATCAGTTGTTAACAATCGCTGTACTCCCTACCAAGTGATGTGCATACAACCTTGCAAAGACTCCCTTGAAACCTCCTCTGCTGCTGTCATCAAATGAGCTGGCCTTATTTCAGGTGTTTGCTATGCAATGCTGCCAGGGTTCCTCTCTAGTTCCTAAGGCATTACATCCAGTGCAGGGAACTCCTGCTATCCCCAAGGGAGGGAAAACCTAAGTGGAAACTTAGCAGCTGCCATTTACATTAGAAATCCAGTTTCCAACTAAAGTTGGTGCTTGGCTACCTTCTGGAGTTAAAACCTTAGAGAGTAAGGTCTAGCTTTCAAGGAAATTATTCCATTCATGCTGAAGGCTTTGTCTCAGGTTTTGACAGTCCCTGCGATGCTTAGAAAGTGCAGCACTCTAAATACCTTCTGGAGTCACCATATTGTGCCAACCCCAATGACATGGCAACTTTTCCAGATGTGCATTGGTCTGATCTTGTTCCACCTCTTCTTTGCTGGAAGATGTTGAACTGCCCTTTAGTCCTTGTCTTCATGTGTGGAAATGGGGACATCAGGAGGATATCAGTGATTTACGACATTTCTACTGGCAGCTTTAGTCTGGAGACACGTGAAATAATTTTTGCAATCAGCAGAATTTTTCTAATGAGAGCTACTCTGAAATAGCTCCAGCAAAAGGTCGTAACATCAGAAATCCCTAAGGCTCCATTTTTATTTTTTTGGAAGGTAGAATGAGATTTAGCCCTGAAAGTGCCATTGTCAAGGATCTGTTGTCAGTAAAGAAGAGTTATCAGGCTCATAACCTAGGCACAGTCCATGTTGCTTTGCTTCTGCTGCACAGGTTAATCATCACTGACAAACTGCAACCTCTCAAGGCATTTGAGATAGTTTTCTTCCCATCAGTTGTAACTGAGACAGAGAGAATTAACTTGGGGAATGCATTCTCCAAATAATGTGCTCATAACTGGGTGGAGTTGGCATGCTAAGAGCATACCCAGCTGTGGGCTGCAGAAATGAGAAGGGTTTGCTTGATTTTCCTGTAGCGCTCCCTGATGCCATCTGCTTCCAGACCTTGTGGAGAAGTGCAGAGGCAGAAGCTTGGCAGAGAAAGCCAATAGGATAAAGACAGCATGGACTGACAAACAACTTTTGCAAGGACAGACATTTGGGACACACAAGGATGTGTTCCCTAAAGCCCTATTGTGTGTATCAAATGTGTCATGAGGTCCTTGGCCCTGTTGACTCTGAGTGGTTCTTATGGTACTTAATTGCTTTGGAAATTGTCTACCTCCACTTCCATGTGTGAAAGGACAGTGGGAATGCCTGAGGACAGGTCTGTCCTCTCAAAGCAGTCCATTTCAACATCCTACAATGGAAGGACCATCCTTTCCTCCATTGTAGCTCTGTGCCACAATGTGCTAGCTTGGGGCTGACTGTGAGGTGACAAGGCCATATACAGCGAAGACATTCAGGTGAAGCAAATAGCCTAAGCATCCAGCCTTCCAGCCACAGGATCCCTCCACATGAAAAAGACAGTGAAGCTGTCTGAGGGAAACTGAGATCAGACTGGACCACGAGGCCTTTACTCTCTGTGTTGAGAACCAGGGAAGAGGGAGAGTGACAGAAAACCCTTGCCAGTCATTTCCTCCCTCCCTCCCTCCCTCCCTCCCTCCCTGTCTCTGTTTCTCCGTCCCTCCCTCCTTCCCTCCCTCCCTGTCTCTGTTTCTCCGTCCCTCCATCCCTCCCTCCGTCCCTCCCTCCCTCCCTGACTCTGTTTCTCCGTCCCTCCATCCCTCTGTCCATCCATGCTCCCATTTCTCCCCATTTCTCCATCCATTCTCAGTTTGTCATCTCATTCTGCACCCACAGGTAGGCCTGGGAGTGCTAGCCCTGGGAACAAATGGATGTGAAACACATCCAAGAAGTTTTTACTGCATTCCTCTCTCCTCTGCTCATGCCTAGATTTCCTTCTCTTGTTTAATGCTCGTTAAGAGCAAATGGCTTATATCATGTAAGCACAGACAGATCAGATATCTGCCCTCCTTCTTTCCAAGTGTGGCAGAGTTGGAGAAGGGTAAGAGCAGCACTAGTATACACAGTGTTTCCAATTTATACAATCTCCACATGTTTTCAGTTCGGTTATTTCCCGCATCTGATGTGTTTTTCATGGATTTAGTAATCCTCATTGGATTAATTCCTAAAATCTGGCCCCCACCACGAACCCATGGAAACTTTTACAATCCACAGTCCCTTGCACCAAGTAATTCTCCAAGTTTCCTACCCCTTACATGGAGAGCTATATCTTTCTGGGAATATGGTACCCAGGAGTTTTGATTGATAACTCCATTTCTTTTACAGGAAGAGGTATTAAACATCCAGTCCTTTCTTACCTTCTACAAGATAAGTATGTTTCAACAGACCTTTAATATCTTCTCTCTGTGGTCCTTTCTTTCTGAATAATGATATTCAGCCTACCCAGTGCTCCCCAGACCTCACCAGCTCCAGATATTTATTCACCTGGGTTGCCCTTAAAATCCTTCCCTGTAATACTATTTCTATTCTGAAACAAGAAGACCAGGACCACTCATTATATTTACAACTGGCACAAATAATGATTTTATACAGTGGCACGGTGGTGCCATCTAAGAGTTCCCAGTATCTGCTTTGCTTTATTGACTGTTGCTGACAGTAAGGTGACATTTTTGTAGAGCAGCCTCCCACAGTCCCAAGACTGTGTCATTTCCGCTCCCCCAACTCCTCCCTCTCCCCAAACCCCATCCATCTTAAGTAGTAATGGTCAGGGTAGAGCTAATAATTCTAACTTAAGAAACTAAAAATGTTTGTAGGAGCAAGAGTGTCTGCCAGAGACCCCCACAGGGACGAGTCAGAAATCTCAAGAACAGTGGTCCACAACAATAGAACAAGACCTTTACAACAGTGTTTGGATACAGAAAGATGGTAGCTAGTGACCTGGCACAGTCTGCTGAGCAGCTGGGCCAGGACCACACATAAGCAATTTAATCCAGCACCTCTTTTACTGAAAATGAATAACAAAACCTTAATAAATCAACAATTACTTATTGCTGTATTTGGGGTAATAAATTCTTTAGTTTATCAGTAGCTTGTGGCTTCCACAGCATGTTCTTTGAACAGTTTGCCTTTCAGTTACATCCCCTTTCTCTCCTGAACAATAAATTAGCATTCATTTTTTTTAAAGGAAAAGAGGGGAAAAAGAGGATATATTACAATTTTTTCAAAGCAAAAGGAAAAATGCAACATCTTTTTGACATATATCTTAAAATAATATGAGGATAACTTTCTCTGAGTGTTAGATGCCTATGCATAAATAATAAAGGATGTTATTTACAGTGTTACACAATAAACTAAGAGCGTCTCATTTAACACAATATCCATAAAGACAGTAAATAATGAAAACATCCACATATGTACAAGACATATTTACAATAGAATAGAGAATTACAAATGATGATAATTGGCCATGTTCTTTGTCTGCCCTTCTCTGCAGCATTTCATAGGTGCTTGTATGTTTCTTACTAGAAGTAAGACCCAGGTAATGGTAAGTAGCCACACTGCAGGGCCAAGAAATGCTCAACATGCTGAGAGGTGTGTCCTTTGAGGAGACACCAGTTTGGTATCCTGGATGCTCAGGAAACTGCTTGCAGTGTGTGTGAGAGAAGCAGGGAGATGCAGCATTGTTGTTTTGGAGTACTGGAAAGAAGGAGCTTTCCTGTTTCCCTGATAAAGGCAGTGATTGACCTCTTAAACCTGGGTGTGTTGGGGTGGCTCAAGTGAGGAAGGGAATAACTGGGCCAAAGGGAGGGAGTAGGCTTTTCTCTGTTGCATAAGAACCTGTATGGAGCTGTAATGATTTACACCCCTTAAATAGGCAGGCTGTACCAGGTTGTGCACAACATTATCTAGCTATACACTCTTGAAAGAAACCTTCCATGTTGGAATAATTCCTGCATGTAAACACATACACAGGAAAAACTCATGGCTCAAACTAAATGACATGGAAATAAACCAGGACAATCTTAACAACTCTGCCACCACTGGAATATTTCCCCTCTCTTTAAAGTATGTTTCTTCTTGCCATGACTTTCAGCCAAAGAACTGGCAAGCATCACACAGTGATGGCTCAAGGGTGTTGGGACTGCCTGGCTCAAAGGTCTGGGAAATGAAGCAAATATCCCCAACAGGGGAGCTGGCCTTTTCTGTAGGCACTTGCTGGCTCTGCTCCATGCTGCTGCAGCCTCCAGCCCCTTGGCCAGCAGGAACTGGCTGCAGCCTGCCAGCAGCACCTGTGGCCAGGTAGACTCACTAACTTCTGGGCGTGGACCTGACTGGTGTGAAACACGCTCACAGTGTGATAAACACAAGCTGAGAGGTGAGGGTCGGTGAACTCTTCCCGCTTCTGTGCGTGCCAAGCCAGGGCAATTCCCGAATTCACTGCTGCATGAATTGTGCCGTAAGGCTGGGTTCTTCACAAAGATCTAAGGGCTTAGGCAGCCATATCCCCAATTGTATTTTCTTGTTCTTAGGTCCATGTGAAGCGTCCAGCCTAATTTCATGCTTGCTCTATAACACACTGCTATATATTCCGAGGGGTAGGAATATCAGGAACTGCACAACAATTTGACTTTGAGGCACTGCAACACAAGAGGTGTGACATTTTCCCCTAGACCTATTCCAAACAAATCTCACATGTACAGCTCCCAAGTATGGAATTGCTCCTTCATTTTGTACTGTCCCTCCACAATAACAGTGTTAGTAGTCAAATAATCTACTCAACATCAAGGCTTCTTCCCTTTCCATCCTCATTAATCTGTCTGGGCTATTATAGATACTTAAACGAGAGCTGGCCTTGTGGTTGATATATGCTGGAGGAGTTTACAAAAGACCCGTCTTATAATCTCTATTCTGCCACTAAGATGGGTGATTTTGGGGCAAATCTCTTGTTTCTCTGCCATCCTTTTTCTGTCTCATCTGTCCTGCAAGGTCTTCGCAGTGTCAGAGGCCTTCCTGAAGGGAAGATATTCAAGTGCCCAAGGAAACTCAACAGTGCAAATCTTTTGGAAACTCGTGGCCTTCATTAGGAAAGCCCACCTGACCCTCTGCACTACTGAGTTGCAGAGTTACTGGAGAGATGGATATTCTGCTGTATGGGATTGCAGATAAATAGGCATGACTAAAGGGATGAAAATGAGAATATGGCGTATAGAATTTGTAGAGAGCTTTTGTTTCAGTCTGCAAAGGCAAAGTGTGTTCAAGTACACACAGGGAAAAATGGCAAAGGGGACTTAAGTCCAGACAGTATGTATTTGCCATCTTCCACAGATTTCTCAAATAAGCAGTGCCATTTCAGCCACCACATAGTCCAAAGCTGTGCTAGTTTCCTAGCCTTTTGGTTCTACCACTGACATTCTAGTGGACAACTTTGTTTCCTATACTAAGGTTTTTTTTTTGTTCTTTTTCTGCTGAATCTGGTGTTCAGGTAGACTCACTTGTGTTCTTACTAATGTGATATGGTTATTTATACAGTGAAGAAATCACTGATTTTTATCATCCTGGCAAAGATCTTCTTTTGCTATACTTTGCTTTCAGCCTCAAATCAATAGGATACCTTGTTCAGCAAAACTCTTAGGCACATGCTTGACTTTTTGCATGTGCTGGATGTGTCAATGAGAGTCTAGCACATGCTGAAGGTAACTTTTGCTGGGATTAGCATAAGCATATGCTTGAACAATTTACTGAGTAGGGACTTTTGTACCTCAGGTTTGCATCTCACAAATTTTCCTTGATGTATTTCTCTTCATTTAACTAGGACCAGAATGTGGCCCAAAGGATGAGTGTAGTTTGGCTGAAATTATTTTTGTCTTGACAGGGCTCTTATTTAGAGCTCAGTAATACCTGTAAAACACATGTTCTCATTTTCAGAATCCCCAGAGTCTAGGAAAAACATTTGTTTTCCACATCAGTCCTGAGTCAATGCTGTGCCAACTGAACACACAACAAAAAAACAAAAGTATAGAAGAGGCAGAGTGACCCTGACTAAACTGATAGGAATTCAGTGCAAAAGAGGCCATTTGCTTCTGTCTGGATGGATGCATCTACTCCAGCACTGACAGCATCCTTGTTCATTACTAGTCAATGACTTCAAGACTGTCACTGGCTATATAAACACTGATATTAAATAGTCACACATGGGTTACTAGGGCTGTAACTCACATGGTGTGCTTGCCTTCATAAATGGGCTCTGCATCAGCCTTGCCTCTCTCAACCCAACTAATGGAGTCAGTAAAGGTGAGTGGAAATAAACTCCACACATCTGCTTTGTCCTTCCTACGTGCCTATACTTTTTAACCATTCAGCAAATCATGTTCTTCTTCCCTGAAAGGCCTTTCTTTGTCCAAGAGTAAGCCTTACTCCAACAGCAACTCTAACAAGGTATTGCTAGAAGCTTGTCAGGGTTCCTTCTGAGGAAGGAAAAAAGGGGAAGAGAATTGAGTGGAAACAAAAGAATAAGTAATGTATTAGAAATCAACATTAAGAAATAGAGGTGAAAACTGATTGCACTTTTATTAGTGGCATTTGTTTTCCAGCTAGATCTCTTCCTTGCTTGATTACAGATATCTATTATATTTGCCCCATTAACATAAACTAATATAAATGTTTTCTCTTTTTTTTTTTTTTCTTTTTTCTTCTTTTTTTTTTCTTTTTTGTTTGAATAGAGTATTGGGTTCAAAGCCTCAGCTAACTTAAACCCATTTCCTAAGGGATAACTAGAACAATTAATATCTGGAAAATAATGAAATGGCAGCTCCTAGTGATTACAAGCTAACCTCTGATTAATAATATATTTGGTTTAAAATCACAGTATTACTTTCTTTCTATAAGTAACATTACTTAATGCAGGTTGGCTTTTTTTTGTTTGTATGTTTTTTGTTATCCTGCTGTAATTAATAGTAGCATGCTGTTGGATCTACTATTATCCCAGTGCTCAAAGAAGCAAACCTTTTGGCTGGCAGAGAGCAGACAAAACTCATCTCATATGCGGAAAGCAAATAAAAGTTCTCATATAAGAAACTTTTTTTTTTTTTACTTTTTTAAATATTTTTTTTAATCTTTTTTTTTTCCTTTCTGACTCTGTGTGTGTGTATATGTGTGTTTTTGTGGTGGAGTAGGGTGAGAGTGCCATTACAGGGCTTTCTGATTTTGAGACTCTACAGCAAGCGACCAGAGGGACTTCTGTAATTCTTGCAAATCATACATCCAGTCATTATAATGCAGTGCACAAAAAAGCTAGGACAACTGAGGGCTAAAAGGTTTTGCAAAATACTATGGGACAGCCATCATTGTAACTGTACAAAACTTGCTCTCAACTTAACATAACATAAAGGCACCATTGATATCTTTCCCCATTTTTGAAATACTGTAAAAAATTGCTACATATGGCACATAACACATTTGTACATACGTATATTTAATTTATAAAAGTTTTCTTCCCCTCCTGTTTTCTATCAGCGGAATTGCTAAAATAAAATAAATTGTTTAATTTAAAGGTGGAATACTTCATTATATAAAATAAAGTTTTACATGTGAATCTATGTGTTTTATGTTTTATACAGCAATAGGGTCTTGGTTAGCTATCACACTGGACAACCTTGCTTGTAACTCTTCTGGTGTGGAGAAGCGATTTGCCGGGTTAGTCCTGGTTTCAGCCAGCCGGAAGGCAGTGGCTGGCTCCAGACCGGCTGCCCCGGGGTTCGGTATGCTCAGGAATGGTGTATCCTCACCTATTCTTTCATCTTCCGTTTCGGTCTCAGAGCTGCTGCTCTCAGAGCTCGTGTCAGAGTCCACTTCCACCCTGCTGGAAATGTGGCCGTTGGGCTTTGTTCTTTTCACCCTCCGGCTGTTGGTGAGTTTCTTTGGAGGCTCCTGTGCTGGTTCGTACTCCTGCGTGGTCTCGTACTCCTCGTCCTCCACAATCCGCAGAGGACTTGGTGGCAGGCTGCTGCTCTCATGGGTGGCATTGTGGTGAAAGGAGTTGAATTGCTGAAGGTGGTGCTCATACTTCTCATGCAGCTGCAGTGGAGTCACCAGGAGCAGAGGTCGCTCTTCTTCTATGAAGGGACTCACCGCCACGGAAGGGATGGAGACGGTCAGGCTGGAAGCCGGGGGTGACATCGTGGAGGAGCGGGACTTGGGAGAAGTTGGAGTGTGAAAATCAACGGGTGACATGCGAGCTGGTGTGGTCATAGCTGAGACATACCTGCAGAAAAGAGATGGGGACAGGTTGTGAGCATAGGAGCAGTGGTGACCTGTAAAAACAGCAGCTCACGTGGACTGGGAGAGAAATGGCAAGGATTCCCTTAAGATCCCCAGCATCCTCACACAGGGCTACTAAGGAACCTTTCCTGTTCCTATTAATCCTATAAACTGCTGACTTCTGGGACTCTGGGCAAAGATATATGAAAGCAGGAGGAGCACAGCAAAACTCCCAGAGCCCAGCCATGGGGATGCTGTAAATTTTTTACCAGAATAACTTTTTGGAATGAATCCAAGAATGGGATTCAGAGACAGACAGGCTGCCAGAAACAAAATGCATTTGCAAGTATTTTCTCAAAAGGAAAACAGCTGCTGCACTTCTGGAAAGATTTGACCAGAATCTGGGGTACATGCAAACAGACAGGGGGAAAGAAAGGAAGGGAACTGAAGGACAGTCCTCTTGGGGCTTCACCCTCTTCTGGCAACCAAACTGTCTCAGGCTAGGGAGGAAAGTAATGTTTGAATAAAATATAGAGCCAGATTCTGCTAATTTTAATCACCAAGGGTAGTCAGAGATGCATTTGTGCTGCTCCACTCCTGGGTGCTAGTTACCCCGGCTAGTAGGCCAATCTGCAAAGAAGCACAGAGTATCATTTGTCCTCATATGGGAACACATGCTGGAAGACAGGATTGTCTGGCCTAGTGCCCATGTCTTCTCTGCAAAACTTCTCCCTGTTCTTGTGGGAAGCATAGTGGTCACAAGCGATTTCTGAAAATGAAGCTCAGGTGCCATTGCAGGGTTTGTCCCAAAGAAAGAGAACAAAAAATGTGAAGCTCTCAACTAGTTTTAATCAGTAGACATGCTATGAGGTCATGTGGATTCATGCCAGGTGAGGATCAGCCTAAAACCACTCAATCAAAAGCACAGTGCCCAGCATGACACTTTGCGTGGTTGGGCTTTGCTTTTATTCTTATCCTAAATTCACCAGCCTGAATTTCGTCTCTGTCTAAAGTTAAAATTGTTCTGAGCACCATCACAGGCCCACTGAGAAAAGCTGTATGTCTACGATTGATGTAGTTTAGTTTTCCATTAGTGGTTTATTTATCTGAGCCTGAAATTACCAAAATAAACCTGAATCCATCCTTCTTATCCAATCTATGACTCAGTTGCACATATTACACTTGACAAAAATGGAGTTACAGGAAAAGGGAGAAAATGGGACGGATTCTGGACAGATGTGCAGCAGCATAAATTGATTTCACTAGAGGCGCATTGATTGCACATTGATTTACATGAACTGAGGAGCAAGAGAAAGGAAAAAACCAAACCTGGAGTTGTGCAAAGGAATTAATCAAGTTGGTTATAAAAAGGGCAACGAATAGGTCTGTGTATTGGATGAATTAAGTAATTTTTCTGCTTCCATGAGTGAGCCTTGCATTCCTTTCACATTTTTAATAGGCATTGTCTGAAAAACTGAAGCCTTTCTACTTTCCCAGTTGGTACACTGTCGGATATATGTGACACACTGGATTTTAGCTAAACTGTTCTGTTAACCCATTGAGTTGGTTATATGTGTTCAATGTACTGCACAGGCTTCCAACAGTGTCAAGTTACTCACACTGGAGTGTTGTGCATTCACACATTTCTGCTCTGTTCCCCCACACCCTAACAGAGCAGTGCTAACTAGCTGCTGTCTGCAATCTGAGGCTCAGGAGCTGAACTTGTGCAGCTCTAGCCCATCCTGAAAGGAAGGTTAAAAGGTGATTGATTTATCCAGCCTCATGGCCAACTATGCTGGCTCAGTGAAAGGGGATCAGAGCATACCCATGGCCATCCAGCACACATTAACTTGTTAAATGCTGCCAGCTTCATCATATAGTCCAGCCTTTTGTGCAGAGATGGTGTTTTTTGATCTTCTCTCCTGTAAGACAGCTAAGGACATCCAAGACAAAACTGCTTGTGCCCTCTGCTTGTGTACACAGGTGGCAGGGCATGGGATCCAGCAAGTATATGGGTAATGCGAAACACCCCTTGTAATGTCAGTTCAATTTAATTTGAAAATTGAGGGAGTAGAGCCTTGGTCTACTAATTCTCAGTACAGCAACATGTGATGGCTTCAGGAAGTAATTTGTCAGCTCCTACATTCCTTTATGTTTCTGAGTAATTTTTAGTTCCAAATAACTCTCACTTTCTCCCTTATATACACAAGCCATCTCAGGAACAACTGGTGATGTATTTCTTGCTTGCTAAAAAAAGATGAGACCTGCAATTAATGCCCAGGGAACTATCATCTCCCATGTTCCAAATTTGTGATTGCTTCAGGCACAGGCAAGGATGTCAATGCCTGAGGAATTACCACAGAAATGTTGCTGTTATTGACCTATATAGTACAACCTTCAAGAGACAAAATAATTGATGAAATGCCTTCTTTTTTCTTAGAGAAACAAAAAGGAATATGGTCTCTCCTCTCCCCCAACTCCACCCCCCCAGTTAAATCTAAACAGTTTGTATTAGAATGATGCTTTGGGTGTCCCATGCAATGCAGGCAGACAGCAGGAATGGTCTTCACTTTCCACATGCAGATGCCCAAATATACTAAGCTGTACTACTCACCACTGGCAGGCGTGTGGCCGTGCATCCTGCTCGGTTCCCAGGCAGGAGACAACATGGTATTTACTGTTACAGGTCCTGATCCAGCAAAGCACTTAAGCACATGTTGAGCTCTACCCATGTGAGTAATCTTGCTGATTTCAGTGGGCCTACTTGCACAATTAAAAGATAATCTTGTCAAAGTGCTCTGCTGGATTGGAGCCATGGCTGTTTATGTCATGTGAGCCACGTATCTTCAAATTAAATCCCATAGTAAATAACACAAAATTTTTAATGAGAGGGTAGCTTATTATCCTTGGTGGTACTACGCTCAGGGTCCTTCCTCAGTGATCCCTCTTCCTGCTGCTTAGCAGTTGTTTGTGCGGCAGAGGGAGCACCACAGAAATGGCGTTTGCTGTATGTGCACATTCATTTTTATGAAAACCACAATTTGTCTCCTACACAACTCAGTCTCCTTGGGGATTGCCTGGCTGCATTTCTGGCATCATGGACACTCCACAAGGCCAAATCCCTTGTGATTTCAAAGTCTTCAGAGAACTGGTCCATAACCTTTTGTTTTCCTTTTATTCTGCCTATGATCCCAGGGATAAAAGCTCTTTTTAAATGTCTTGTTTCTTGTCAATCTTTCTGTTGCAATTCTGGGGCCATCTTGAACTAAAATGCTAGCCTAAACCTGAGCAGGATTTTTTCAGCTAAAGATTTTTTGTGACTGATGTACTTCTAGGCAGACCACAGCAGCTGAGGAACCAATCTTTTAAGAGAAAAAGAATTGGTTGGAAAAACTTGGTTGGAAAACTCCTGGCCAGGTTTATTTATAACTATTCCTGATTTAATAATGACCTGAGCCCTTCTGGCTTGCACTTTCTGTTTCTTCCTTTATTTAATAAAGGGTTAAGGGGAGTTCAGGAGCTGGAACAGTCCAGAAGGTGAGTGGTGGCATAAATTCTGTACTGCTTAGGAGTCCTTAGTGCCCTCCTCCTGTGGATCAAAACAGTACTTTCTCACTGCAAAATCTGTCAGTCTTCTCAGTTGCATCTTCTAAGAAATTGGTAAGTAGGTAAAGTTCTGTTTATAGTTTCCAATGGAAATTTCTGACTAATTACTCCAATGGAGCTTTTCCAAGTGTGAACTGCTAGCTAATAGGACTAAATTCAGCAGAGGCAAGAAGGGAAGAAATGCTTTTGGTAGACTTTAAAACTGCTACTCAGCTCTCCACCTTTATGGATAAGGAGATGCATGCCCTACATGAACAGCTGCACTGCCGCATTTTCTCCTGTGCTCCCAAGCTTTGAAACCACCTGAGAAAACACCAGGTCTTGTGAGCTGAAAGCAATGGGGTGGTTCGTCCTACCTTTCACTGTGAGGAGAGTCTCGGTAGGAATCGGGGGTCTCCCTGGCGTGCCGGAGGAAGCAGTTCCCTTCCCGAGGCCCGCCAATGCCATTGAGACGGCCCCGGGGCCCTGCTGGGCTGGCGTGCCTGCTGTTCTCCATGGAGGAGCTGACGAGCACCGAGTGGCTTTCAGAGAGGATGCTTTCAGTGTGGCCATTGCTCCAGCTGGAGAGCAGCAACCAGGGAAAGAGAAAGGGGGAGTGTGAGAGTGGGCTTTGGCGGTAACTGTGCATGAGCAGAAGTTTTGACAGGGAAACGAGGGGCTCTGTTGCCACACAGGATATGCCCTTCGGGTGGGTAACTGGAGCTGCAGAATTTAGAGAATCCACAGGAATAAAAGTGATTTTGCATGTATGGATCAAAGGAGAGGGAAGGAGGGCTTTCCAGTTATCAGAACTGTCACTGATTTAGCAATTTGCATATACTAAAATTCAGTGTGACAGTATTGGAATGACATTCAGAAAATAAAGGTCTTTGTCAATTCCTGGGAATATAATTAGTTAGGTGATATGACATCAAATATTGTTAGCCTTAAAATGAAAACACTATGAAGGGAGCATAGATCTTCCCTGCTTTGTTGTTTCACACATTTTTTGGTTTTACAACAGCAAAGATCAGACATTACAGCTGCTATTTGCCGCCCCCTCTAGTACCTGTGGCTAGATGTCTGGGTGACTGTCACAGAGTGATGTGTAGTTGAGGTGTAGTGGCTTGTAGAAAACGAGGTCTCTGTTTCTCGCTCGATGACATGCTCACTGGAGATTACATTTTTCGAAACGTACTGCTGAAAAAACCCAGACAAACCTCAGGTTTACAAACTGTAATTCACACCACATCTGTAGACATAATTCCCAATCCCTCCTTCCCAGATTTCAACCTTTTACATGTGGCAAAGCACAAATTTTGTCATTTAAATACATGCAGAAACCATACTGACACACTTGAGGACATTCATGTACACCTCTGTGTACATAGCCCATCTAGACTCAAAATAGGAGGAGACAAATGATGAAAGTAGCAAAGGTCTGCATCACAAACAAGCTATAAAAATGTAGTTAACAAGGGAACGAGTCCCAGTAGACAGATGTGTGGAAAAGCAACCTCCCATTACCATCAGATACACCAAAAATACTATTCTCTGATGGAGAAGACGGCAGCAGTTTGTGATAGCAATTTTTCTGTGTGGAGAAAGCCGAGAG
Organism: Zonotrichia albicollis; assembly: GCF_047830755.1. Classification (NCBI taxonomy): domain Eukaryota; kingdom Metazoa; phylum Chordata; class Aves; order Passeriformes; family Passerellidae; genus Zonotrichia; species Zonotrichia albicollis. The sequence goes on along the minus strand of NC_133860.1, from coordinate 62,596,528 downwards.
AAATCAGTCACCAGCCTGCAGCAGCAGGTAGATGTTTAAAAGCTGTGGGGTGAGCTTTCCTGTGGCACTGGCGGCCTAGGCTGAAACAGGTACAGTGAAACCTACATTGACGAGCTGGACGTTATCGGGTGGCGGGTTGGGGTGGTGTGGCCCATTGGCCATGTTCATCACGTTGTTCCTTTCTGAGCGCAGGCTCTGACGAAGGCGATCATGCAGCTTTTTCCTCTGCTTCCTGTGCATGAAACACAGAAACAATTTTAATAGACAAAAGGAGAGCAGCTGCACCTCTCAGCATATTGATGTTGGTGATAATAATGTAACATCATTTTTTTTTGCCAGAATTTTCTCCACTGCTGCTAGAGCTCAAAGTAACTCTGAAAACCACAGGCCTAATTGCAGCTGGAGCTGTGGGGACTAGCACAGGGGGAAAGATATTTGGGAACCCTTCCAGGAGTCAGCAGGACAAGGGGGGACAGGAATAAGTGAGAGGAAAAGGGAAGCCATTTCAAAGCAGTGCTCTGTCTTAGGAGGAGAACTTTTCTGCACTCAGAAGGGAGGGGGGAGATATTTTAACCCAGACACTTTGACACCCTCACAAGGGCCAAGGCAGAGCTTCTGACAGCCCATCAAATTACACCTCTCCGTTCACCACAGAGAGCTGAGGTGTCTGTGCCTCAGGGCTTGCTTGCAGACACTGGAACATGGTCTTTGTGATGTGGCAGTTACACATTTTTTGGAGGGATTCATCACCTACCTCAACAATGTACTTCAAAGACATAAATATGTTATAGAAGAGTGCAGACTAAGCCTCAGAAATCCAAAGTGAGAGTAAATGTCATAGGCCTGAGCCTACAGACCTCCTGGCAGCTCTGGAAGGTTTTGTTTCAGCAACATCAGATTTGCTCTGAAGCCTAATGATTACTAGGTAGATGCCATGGGTGCTAATGCATTTAGTAGAACTATCCATTTACTAATGACATGATCTCTGACTGACTTTGATGCTTCTACTGTCTCCTGTCCTTAGCTGCTGTTTCCCCACTTGCTAACAACGTGCAAGTCCTATAAGGAGCGCCTGAGGGAGCTGGGGACGTTCAGCCTGAAGAAAAGGAGGGGTTGCCTTCTCACTCTCTACAATTGCCTGAAAGGAGGCTGTACCCAGGTGAGGGTGGCCTCTTCTCCCAGGCCAGTAGCAACAGGAAAAGAGGAAATGGCCTCCTGGGCCAGGAGAAGTTCAGGTTGGACATCAGGAGGAATTTCTTCATGTGAAGGGTTATGAAGCATTGGAACGAACTGCTCAGTGGGGTGGTGGAGTCACCCACCCTGGAGTGTTCAAGAAATGACTGGTCACTTAGTGCCATGGTCCAGCTGATAAGGTGGCGGTCATTCAAAGATTGGACACAATCTCACAGGGTTTTTTTCCAATCTAAATATTCCTGTGATTCTGTAATCCTTCCAGCTCTCCTCAGAAGAACTTTTCAGAATCATTACAAGCTGTCAGTAGCAAAACTTACAGCATAGTAAAACCTGGCTATGCAGAACACACTAATTAAAACACCAAAATAAATAACCAGAGAAAGGACTATTCAATTTCAGACTTAATTTATGAATATTACCCAGTTTTCTCTCATTACACTGGAGAACTTCCACCACACTCTCACAGAATCCAGGGCAGTGAAGGGAGGATGCAGGCTTCAACACACTCTAGAATGCATATGACTTTGGCTGTAGCAAAAGCTAAAATACTAAGCTGTATGCAGATAGTGATGGCAGGGTAGGACAGCGTAAGAGATAACTATTTTCAATCCTGGTTTGAACTCAAAGGGGACTATTTCAAGCTTTACAGAAAAGGAGGAGTAAGGAAGTGCAATAAACATGTTGAAGCTTGATAGTAATGAAGGCTAAAGACAATGAAAACATGATTTGACATACAGCATTTCACATATTTTCTCTGTGTATATGTGTCTGGATAGTGGAAAATGCTTAATTTATATCACATCACATGAATGGCATATGCAGATACATCTGTCTTGGAAATGCTCCTGTCTCAGAAGGATACACTCTGTGGCTCGTGTAGACTTTATGCTTTGAGGATAACCAGGCATCATCTTAGGACATGTAAGCAGTTAAGGTGATAGAAATATTTGAGCAGTGCCAGGAGATATCTGAGCTACCCAAACACCTCCTGGGCTGAGAAGCAGCACTCAGGCAAGGTTTTAACTTGATTTAAAACTCCCCTTCATGAGGCTCTGGAGACTGAGAACAATCTGAATTCCTGAACATGGCAGAGAAAGCGAGTTCTAGAAGGAGTTTGAGTTTGTCATCCACAGGACTGAAATCCTGGCACATGTAATCTGGGAATCTGTCCCTAGAAATCTGCATTATTCTACCTTCGGTGACCAGTGTATTTGAATTTGCATGCTTTTATCTGTGCTGGTGGTCCTGTAGTAAAAGGACACTAACTAAAAAAAGAAATTACTCTACAAAACTGAGATGAGAGAATAATGGGTAAGCTAGTGTGTACTTAAGAAGCTTTTATATTCAGTGTAAATGATGTGCAAATAAAGTACCTCTGAATTAAGACTCAGTATCTGAAGCTAATGCCTTGGCAATTTAGTAGCAGTATTTCTTGCAGGGAGACCAACAAAATCTCAGCTATTAAGATTATTACATAGGTTGTTCTAACACCATTCCAAGATTTATCTTGGTTTCTGAGTTTTCCCCTATTTAGGGAAAAGAGCATATGCAAATCACCTCACAGATACCAGTCTGGCATCACTGCTGCATTTGGAGGGCCATGTCCTGGCATGGGACACTCATCAACTGTTTTTGAAAACAGTTAACTTTTGGTTCACAGTGATTGCTGATGTCTGGGACAAAAAAAGCATCCAGACCCCTGATGGATTCTGTGGGCTCTTTATACAGAAAATCTTACTTCAGGATCTCAACTAAATGTCTGTTGAAATACATGGGGATGTGATTTCTAAAAAGCAGTAATTGATCTGATTTTTTATTACTGTTTCAGCTGCTCCCCACTGACCACTGGCACAAGATTATGGGTAGGAGCAGCTGTGTGTATGTGTCTGGACTCTTGCTGAGCGGAACAAATCACCACCCTCCTCCCCCACTTTTAACACATCCATTACTGGTGGGGCTTACAACAAAAATGAACTGCCAATCAGGCCTTGAAACAGTAAATCAGGTTTATACAAACGTGGAATATTTATGATAAGGTCTTTCTGTGTTTTGGTGGGGAGATTTATAAAGGCAGCCAGTTTTGGCAGCAGAAATTCTGCTGATGTTCTGTGTAATTTATAGTCCAGAGCATCTCACGCATGTTTGAGAGTCACCCCCTGTAATTTAGAGACTCACAGAACACATTTAAATGCCTACTTTTGCACTGAGAGCGCTTTTGTGTTCAATTTTTTGGCCTTTGGTGTATAGTAACTTTTACCATCATTAATTGTGTTTCAAGTACAAACACATTAGGCTTATACATAATATTCACTGCTGGAAAGCAACGTGATTCCAGGGGTTGGAGTTTGTTCCTTTTCAACAGGGAAACCAGCTGAAATGGGTGATAGAAAAGAAAGCAAACAAAAAAGACAAAAAATTTCAAATTACATTTGAAGACTGAGAATCTTTCAGATACCTCTCTTAATTTTGCTGTGCTGATGGACATGGAGACTCACATTCATCTCGCTTGGACCGGAGCACCCTGGTCACATGTTTGTCTCTTCAGCTCACCTCTAGAGAAACCCAGATACAACCTTATGCCCAGAGAAGCTACAGTCAACTGGGAAGGCCCTGACCAACAACCACAGATACAAAATAGAAGAGAAAAGTTTACTTGGTTTTGCAGTAGGCCACCACACACATGATGCCAACTACTAGAAGAGCAATGCAAATGCCAGTTATGGTCAGCACCCGTTTCTGGTACAGTTCCTCAGCTTCTAGAAAGGGACAAAAACAGAGAAAGTCACAACATGGAGGATGGCTAGGTGAGGAGCACACAGTCAACAGCTGTCATGCTACAAACCACCGCACAGATTCACACAGCCACACCAAGACACAGCCACCACACTTCAGGCAGACTCATTATTGACTGCAAGAACAGAACTACACCACAAACTATTAACACGATACTGGGGATGAGAACAATTACAGAATTACAGTCAAAAGTCACTTTTTTTTTTAAAGCCAACAAGAATATTATCTAAGAAACAACTTCTTAGTTGACAAACACAGCATTTGCTGGAAATAAAAATGAAGTGTGGTAAGGTAATAACAAAAATTTGCAAATGCTTTGAAAGTTTTGCAAAGACAGCTGGAATGAAAGCCATTTTTACAGGTCTTATGAGAAATTTATTTTCTTATTATCTTTTTTGGATTGTTTTCACATGCAATATCCCTCTGGTCCCACGTCAATTTATATCTCAGCTGTCTTTACAGGAGAAATTTCAAAATACTCTTGTACATTTGAGACATGAGCTTGGCTTGTAATTGTATCACCAATGGAAATGAAGACAGGTTTTGAGCTCTGGTCATAAAATTCAGACTCTTTCTCCAGTGCTCCTCCTAAAACACAATATCCACAACCAGCAGTGCCTTGTGTGAGAGAAATGGAGAGTTTCAACTTGTTTGTGACGAACAAAGGAACTCTCTATCTAGGGTGGCAGCTTGCTCAGTGATGACAATTTGTTACCAGTCTCATTCATCAGAGATATTTCACTTTTATAAAGGTGTTAGTAGTACTGCTAATGTTTGGGCTGGAGCTACTGATGCTTTCCAGCCTTGCTCATGCTTGGCAGAGAGCAGTGCTGAGTGCTCTTCTGGGGAAATGTTACGTAAGGAGTTCTGAAACAGGCGCGTTCTGTGTTGACACTTTACAGATGAGGATTTGTGTTCCTGCTGTTAGGACAAAAATGGATGTCCAGCTTTACTCAAGTCTTGGTTTTGATTAAGCAGAGAGAACAGTAGTGATCTGCCATATTAACCACAGTCAGAATACCAGCAGGTGATTAAAAATAAATGAATGAATTAGAACTGCACAGCTTTGCACTACCTTTGGGATAAAAGTCAGCATTATTCCTGCTGGAAGGGACTTACATCTGTCTGGTACAGAGGAGCACAGTGATCTCTCACATGTGCCATGTATCTCTCACATGTCCAAATGAAGTGGTGTCATAAATGACACATCAGTTCAGGGGAAAATACTCCTTACTGAACAGGGAGTAGACTTCCCTTCTTTGTGTTTCTTGAGCTTGTCTAGTTTTATTTTAAAGTTGCTGGAGGTAAGTGGCAAATACTCCATGTAACAAACCAAAAAGCAAAAATAAATCTTAATTTCTCTGATACAATGCACCACAGCATGGAACAAGTTTGTCTTACAAGCCAAACCCACTGTAAATCAAACACCAGCAAACAGGTCATGAGCACTGTCAGACAAAATTAATAGCACTAATTATTAACAAAGATGGGGGAAGAGGAAAGAAGAAGTGAGTGTGGTAAAACTAGGATGCTGCAAAAATTTATTAAAGAAAAATAAATATCACTCCAAGAAAGTCAAAGAAGAGAAGAAAGAAATGGCTGAAACTCCAACCACACCAAACTATGACAAAGAAAAAGAGGAAGGTGAAATAAAAGGAAAGACAGGAAAAAAGGATACAGAAGTAAACTACAGGCCTGGCACAGCATGCTTGGAAATGGAAAAAACCAGAGAGAAGAAATGCTTGGGGACAAAAAAAAAAGGTTGAAGCAGAGTGTGAAGGGATTTCTCATACAGCATAACTCCTCACCTAGGCTAGTTAGTGGCACTGGATCCCCTTCCCTTTTTTGCCCCTTCTGAAAGCGCTTATTAGTTAGCCATGGAAATGGTGTATTACAAGGATGTCACAGGAAACAGGAGAATTGTGCTAAGCAATTTAGGGGCTAATTTGAAATGCTTTGAATTATTATTATTATTTTATTGTCATGCTGTCAGCTGTTAGCTTATGAAAGCAAAATGAATAATGATGTATCAACCTCTTTTTTTTTTTTTTTGAGCACAAGGGAGAGGAAGTAGAAGATTAACAGTGGACACTCTGCTCAGTTTTTGTACTGAAGGAAAAATTGCACTGACTCTGGGGAGTTTGGTGCAGGCTGAGGCAGTTGCAAATGAGCTGGTGATGGCCTGACTGAGTTTGCCAGTGAGCTGAGGCTGGTTTCATACGTGTGGGACTTTCTGGGTGCTCACTCACTGCAGGGGATGGGGGACGACGAGAGGGAGCAGGGCTGTGGGTGCAGCCCTGAGCAATGCTCCCAGCACCAGCAATACTGCTGGGACTATAGGTCCTGATGGGCATGGGAAACTAAATCCCTGGATCTGCTTTCATAGCCTTAGCTCCCTCCTGTGCCCTTTGAAATAAGGCCTGAAGGAAAAAGCAGCTTGGCATGGTGTGCATGAATGGTGGTGCTGCCGTGCCCTCCCTCAAACTCCAGGAGCAAGGTCTGCCTAGGAAAGCACTTGGGCAAGTCATGCCCAGCAAACCAGCAAGCTCTCCTGTAAACAGGGCTGTGCTCCTGGCTGGCAGGGGACAGCCAGGGCCAAATGAGGGATGCCCAGGTGTTTTGCAGGGCCAGTGAGGGTGACAGGATGCTGGCAGCTGGGATGTGACTGGGATCCTGGTCAAGGCTTTGCAGATGGCATGGTGCCTCAAAGACAAACCTTGGACTCTGTTTAAGGGCAAGAAGAGTTTCGTGAAGAACTCCTGGGGGGCACTTGGGTTACACTACATCTTGCCCCAAAACTGCCTTCTGTCTCTGACCAGCGTTAATGCTTATTGAGTCAGTTAATGGCATCCAGCTAAATTACATATGCTGATTAAACTACCTTGAAAAAAATTTATAGCAGCCTTGCAGGAAAATCTGTAAAGAATTTTATGTGCAGTGAGAATTTAGGAAAGATTTTACCCTGTTAAGTATTAAAAATAATTTCAATAATTTTTTTACCCTACAGAATGCTAGGAAAATCAAATCATAATAATACTTAAGTCAAGGTATTACATAAACAGCCTTTCAAATATTCATATTATGCAGTTAATTTCACATGACTCTAATTTATACATAACTGATGATATGTGAAGTCTTGAAGTTGCTCTGTTTTAAAGTTTTTCTTCTTACATATCTCTGGGGATTTTTAATAGAATTTAATTCCAAGAGGTTGTTCTGCTAATGTAATTTCAAATATAAAGCATAATTTGCATGTCAGTCTTTTAAAGGACTTTAATTTAACTCCTCATATGCTAATGTAGCTGTACGTCTTCCACTATAATCTAATACATGTGAGTGGGAATTACTGCTAACAGGATAATAATAATAACAACAAGAAGCTGGGTTGTGAGTGATTTTTAAATTTGGCCTTGTAATGGGTTTTCCACAGTTCACAGCTAAAGCTAATGACATTTTGTGGGGGCATTTTTAATAAGAACATGAATGAAAACTGCCTCACCATCTGTTTTTTTTATATTTTTATTTACCAAAAATTGTGGGAGATTCCAAAGTAAAAGTGACCTGAATTTCAAGTTAGCCTATTCAAGTAATGCATTATTTGTACCTCTGAATACAAATAGCTAGTCAGATAAGTACAGTCTATTCATGAATAAGACTTAAAAGATCTATTTTTATTATATTTAAAGCTGAAGTGTGAAAACAGCACCCATTGCCAATGTTCTTGTTGAGCTTAGTTTTAGAAATATTCAATTTATTTGCTGACTTGAGGATCTGGAGTCTAGCTGTAAACTTCTACTTAAATTCCTAAATAACTTTCAGTCCACTTTGAATTTACAGACCTGGAAAGGAAGGTATATATGCATATAATTTACAGATATGTATAGGCAATTGGTTTACACATGATGTGTAACCACCAAGATGTGGGTTTAGACATGAAACTTGACTTGAAAATCAGAGCTCAACACTGCAAATTTGCATAATTTTAAGTGGCCAAAACAGCTTCTACCTCTTAATATGCTAGTTAGACATTTTGCTTAACACTTACAGTATTTCCAAAACCTGGCAACCCAAGAAAAACTCACCAAAAGCAGAGGTCAAAACTATACAGCAGAAAAAGGAATATACACAATGTTATGATCACTCCACTAAATCCTAGAAACTCCTTAAGCCTATTAATATCCTATCAATATTTTGATGACCATTTTAGTGAACTGATCTCCACTAACACTTCGACAAGGGTTATTGTTATAGCTGTATGATCCCTTTTAAAGCATAAAGAAATTGGTTAGGAATTGAAAAGGGGAAGTGGTGAAAAAAAAATTAAAAGGGGTTTATCTCTCAGGGTCTAGAATCTGCAGGCTAAAAGGAATGATTGTTCCATACCCATAAATTCAATCCCAAGATGCTCTGCCAATGCAGAAAGTTGTCAAAAAAAGAAAGAAAAAGGAAAAAGTTTCAGAAAAGAGCAATACACTGTACTTAAAAATAAATTACATATGAGAATTACAGCTATTCTGTGTCTGCACATGAAACAGGACAAAGGGCACATGGTTATGTGGACAGTGCTCAAGTGCACCTTTCTTAGCTATGTGACCAGACCTTCTGCAAGGCTTATACACAAAAATATGTATATATGGAGCATCTGAGCAGCCACAGTCCAGGGAACGCAACAGGAACCATTAACCCTTAAAGATCTTACTGAGATGAACAGGGCTAAGCATGCCATGTACAATGGCTGATTGTTTTGGGAACATGACAGAAAAGGGATGCTCTATGAAGGGCAGCATACCCCTGTAAATGGGTTGTGCAATGCTCTCCCTTCTGACCCTGCTTCTGTGCCCGCAATGTGTACCCTTGCTCTTGAAGGCTGTGACCCAGAGGAGCTGGCACTGATTACTCAGTAGTGGGAGTCTTCTGCTTTGCAAATGGACTGCAGCAAGCCTCCAGCTCCTGGAAAATGAGGAGCCAACCCCCTTTCCCTGTCTTTGGACTGTGCCGTGTTGGCAGAACAACTTGTTGACCAGCTGTATGGACCCTGGGGTGCAAAGGTCCTGATCCCTTACACAAATCACTGCCTAAATCAGCACACACAGGCCCCAGCACCTGTGGGTCAAGAGGAACACAGGTTTCCCCTCAGCAGGTACCTTAGGAGACCCTCCCCATGGGGCCAACACCACAGCCATGGTAGCTCTTTTTGTTCTTGTATGCTGTGAAATTTACAATGATAATTTTCACAGCAAATGGATTTTTTAATGTAGTTTGCACACATGGGGAATGTCAATTCTTTGTTGTCCATCAGTAACATTTTAAGGGTTAAGTACGTTGGAATCCATCCATCCATCTTCCTAAAGGGCCAGTATCACATGCCTACCTGACCTCTGCTAATGATATACATTAGTCGTAGAGAAGGCTTGATTAAATCTTCAGTAAAATGAATGACATGCCCATGCACATATATTGCTGTAATTATGCTTGCTTATAGCTAAGACACCTAGTTTGAAGGTAATTTAATTTTAGGGGAGTCATTTGTATCATGCAGTTTCTATTTCATATAATTCAATAGGGAGTTGGTATTTAAAATCAGAATATATTCTGTCTGGAAGGCCTAATAAGAAAACATGCTGAAGAAACATGCATTGCTTATTCAAACCTAGATGTTATGTAGCTCTGGCTTATCTATGGTATTCCCAGTTACATTCCTTAGATCTGATAAGCAGAACATCCCAACACTTCTCATTTTATAAACAGGTGATTATTTTTTATATTTTCCTACTTAGCCTGAAATTTTTGCACTCTTTTTACATACAATGTGGCTTCTATTGAATATTTGTCTCTGGGTGCTCTAAGAATAAGTACAATTAATTATTTTTAACAACTCTGTTTTCATTCTGGTTGTGACTGGGTGGGGGATATGACAGACTTGTAGGAAAAATGCTTAGGAAGCAATTTCTTTTTCACCAAAGTAATTAAAACATACAACTTGTTGGATATATTGTAGCCTGCTGAGGTGCAGGGCCTACAGAATAAGAGGATGGCGCTGGGAAACGCAGAACAGAATCCTTCAGCACTGCATGCCCTGTTCATGAGTGGTGTGCCACAGCTGCTGCGGAGGGGGCTGCTGGATTCAGGTGGGTGGGTTGCCAAGGGACATGGTGCTGCCCAGGGATGGGTGAGCACCCCCTCAGGTGTTTGTAGAGAACTAGCACCTGGCAAAGAAAGGACCCATCTGGATCAACTGCAACACCAGAGAGGCCCAGGAAGACTGATTCCAACTCTAAAGCACCAAAAGTGTCATGTTTCTTTCCGTGGGTAATGAAAAATGCTAAAAATATAAGTTTTTCTTCATGCAATTTCAATTAAAAACAAACTCAAATCTCCTAAACTACCAAAGAGCAGACCCCCTGTCTGTCAACAATTTCTATTTATTTATCTGGGATACAGTCTTTTTGTGACATTTAGATTCCCCTTGGATCCAAAATCTGGTACATTTCAATAGTACTCAGGTTGTAAAATAGGTTTTGAACTTAATACATTAAGTTCAAAACCAATTTTGCAACCTGACTACTATTGAAATGAAGTCCTGTGGCTCCTGTAAAAGTGACCATTGGTTCAAATCTCAGGAGTGTGGAAAATTTGTCCTTTCATAATTGAAGTATCCTATCATAGCAATTTTAGCATTTAGTGAATATTAACTGAGCAGTTTATAGTGAAAACCTGTCTTTTAAAATTCTGAGCAAAAGATGGACAATGGAATTTTTCAAACCTGCTCGTTTATTTAGGAGTCTTAGTCTCAGCACATAGAGTGTACAACTTAAGGTGCTGAAAGGCTTTAAAAAATGAAAATTTCAGGTGAGATTGTCTATTACCCTCATGCAGATGTGACTCCTTCTGCATGAGGGTAATAGAGAAATATGTAGAAAATGAGAAATACTGAAGTAGTAGAATAGCTAAAGGCAGACTTTTGAAGACCTGTACTTTATATGAAAAGGCTGAAAAATCAGGCCATGACACAGTAACTGCAGTTTTGATCATCCTTCTAGAACATCAGAACTTTTCTCTTTCCCCCTTTAATGCCTCAGCCAGCTTCACTGTGACAATATGAGACAAGGGCCATTATAATCTAAAAAGAAAATTCCTTCCACCCCTCTTGGTACTGTCCCTCTTGCTCATCAGGGATGGCAGAGCTGAAATGGACACTGTTTAAACTGGTGCCTCATGCTGAAGGATGCCATGGACCATGTTCAGGTGACGCCCAAGAAGGGCCACAGCCTGCCCCCGGCCAGTTCTAAATTCACAATTCATATATCATTGTTAACTAGTGAAGTAAGCAAGTGCATAGCCCCTTTGACTGAGGCCCTTGGTTCATCTGGGGCATTTGAGAGGACAAAGGGTTCACCTGTGATTAAACTCTAGGGACGTTCCATCAGCCTTCTATTAATGCATGGTTTTATCACTGTTTCTTATCCCAGGGACCATTCTGCACAGCGCTTCTGTAAGAGTTCTCTTGCCTAACTACATGAAAATTACCCAAAACTTTCAATGTTAAGTCATTACTTTTGCTCTCCTCCATTTGCCTTGATTCCTTGACTTCAAGGGGGGAAATGTGTGAATATTCATATGGAAAATCATGGAATTGATGTATTTTTGCAACAATTTGTGGACTGCCTTCTGGTGTCTTATGGACCAATGGGGGATTATGAGTCTCAAAGTCAAAGCAGTCACAGAAAAAGCCCAGGCCTGCACACCTGGTAGCAGCTGTGACTGCTATGCTCAAGGAAAGGACACTCACTACAAGGTCTGCCAGCCAGGCTTGTGAGATGACTCAAGCTAGCCTTGCACTTTGTTGGGACAGGGCATTTCCAGAATGCCCAGTGGTGCCTTGTTTTCATCTTGCAAAAGGTCCTCAGCCCAGTAGCTTCAGGGCTCTCAAATACCAACTCCAGGGGACATTTCTGAAGAAAAATTTTCTTTAACAGCCAAATCACGTAACACCTCATCGGTAGGCACACTTGGCTTGCAACCACACTGACTCTTTCCTTCCAAATGAAGAAGGACCCTTCTAAAAGCAAGTGAAATTAGATAGCTGTATGGTTCACACATACACTTTTGTTTCCTACTACCACTTACACTGTTTAGCATCTCAGTTTGCTCTGTACTTTGCAAAAGCTGCACCCACAGAACTAAGTTAATCATCCACAAAATTGGGTGCAAAACATGAGCTTGGCTTTAAGTCCCAGATGTAACATTTGCCTTCAGAGAACTGTCTAAGTCCTCTGTTAAATAACATGGTCTGCTCTGCCTTGGGTATGATAATAAAAAGTAATATAAATGCTTCTTCATTGATTTTTTTTTTTTTTGGTTAAGTATAAATGTGCCCTCAGTGGACCCTTTCCAAAAGTGTCATTTCAAGATCTTAAGCACTATAAGAAATCAGATGTTGCAATGCAGATGCACGGCAGGCAGAAGTGCCAGACTCTCATAGCCATTGGCTGGGGCTCTCAGAGTGGCCTAAGGTAGGTATAGGTGTGCTCTCTGCCTCTGGAGAGGAAGTGCTGACCAACTTAAGCACTAATAACTATGTGTAATTCTTGCAGCAAGGTAAGAGCATCTGTGCCTTTTCCATGGCGTCAACTTCAGAAAATCTCAACCTGGTGTTTTTAAACATCCCAGCCAGGGTTAGGAAACTGAAAAAGAAAGGAAGGAAGGAAAACCTTCCTAAACTTTTTTTTTCTCCTAGGTTGGAAAATGAATTTATAATCAACATACAATTCTTCTTTAGTTTTCAGATAAAATTCAGCAGCAAACAATGGATCTTGTATTTTTTATACCACCTCCTTTTAAATTATTATTCTAAGATCAGAAAATCTGAACTGCACTTTCCACCACAATCCACAGAAAAGGCCACTGAAATCTAACATTTGATAAACAAATACCGTAACAGCATTAAAATTTTTAGAGCCATCATTACCAGAGACATTTAAATATAACTCACACTAATAAAGCTTCTAAAGCAGGGGTTAAAATGCACACTTGAATGCTGGAAGGTCCGGTCCCCAGTCAGCACTCTTGGGATTTATGTGGGTAGCTTCTATGATGGAAAGTATGAATTATGTATGGATGTTTTTCATCCATCAGTATAAGAGAAAACCTGTGCACCTCTTCAGGCTCCAAAATGTCCACACATACTTACAGCTTTTTGTCCTGTATACCAATGGAAATTAAACTAAGCTAGCCTATAGTCTTTCTGTGCTGGCAAGTAATCCATCAAAAAACCAGTTTCTATAATACTGCTTTTAGATCACAGTATATTCTGATGCCAGGAACAATCAAATGTAAGTGGTACACATGCATTTAAATGTAAAATGTAAGCAATTTTCTTGTATGTTACCTTTGATTTTGCTATAGCCAATAAGAGAAAATAAATATATAGTGTACCTTCTGCTACATCCTTGTCAAACAATAATAATTAGCACATTTCTCCATGGGAAACCTTATGGGATGTGACTACAGTGCTGATTCTAGCAGTCTGTGTATACATGTGTCTGACACTTTCATTCGGCCGATTAATCTTTGATCTCTTGCACCTGTTACTCACAATACCCAAAACATGTTAGACCTCATTGTTTAAGTAATGTCTTTTTTCTTTTTCTTTTTCTTTCTGTGCTCTCTCCACTGAAGCTTGGACAAGGAGGAAGAAGAAAATTTTCATCCTGTTTGGCAAGTGGTCACTAGGAACAATGTAAGCACTTCCATTACCTTTAACCTCTAGTTCCAAATGTCATATAAAAGTAGAGGACTAGCTACCCATCCTTTGGTTGAGGGAGTGCTGGCCTGTATTGTGACTCTTAAGCTTTTTGTGGCAAATAAAAGGGGAGACTTCCAAAATTTCATTTTTGTACTTTTTCTGCTTGATGTCAGCAGGGAGTCCATATCACAAAGTCAGAATTAATTTCACAGCATTCCTGAGCCTTGCATTTCCCCCTACCCTCAATGCCCAACAATCTCAGGATTGCTTTCTGTTATAATTTGCAATAGCTTTTTGTTATAATTTTCATGCAACAGGCAGAGACAATCAATATTAGGCCTTAGGCAACAAATCTAGTTACAGATTAAAAAAAAAAAAAAATTGGAGGAAAGATGCAGCGACAAGAAAGCAGCACCAACTGAGCATGCTTCTACTGTGGCACAGACAGAAAAGTAGTGGACGTACTGTAGAAGCTGGCCATTACGTAGTTTTGGCAGCGATCACCAGTAAATTCATTTGGGCACCTGAGAGGAAAAACAAACAAAAAAAATGGTAGAGAAAAAAACAGAGAAAAGAGAAGAGGTGAATATATGCTAAGAAAGAAGCTCCTTCAGTGTCAACTGATATGACTTGGTGAGTTCACTTTCAGAAACTGAATCTCGGTTTAGTGTGTTAAAATAGCTCAGGATGTTGAGAGCAAGTCATTTGCTCTGTGGAAATGTAAAGAAATACCCCCTGCAAAACCAGCCAAAACCAAACCAATCCAGATCAAAATGTGTTTCAAGATCTGAGACAGAAATTCACCATTCCAGAGACTGAGATTTGTTTTAGGATGCTCTTTCCACAAGGCAGCAAGACACAAGATCTGTACATAGTCATCTCCATGAGTTTGGTCTTTTAGGGTTGCACTTAGCAGCAGTCTCCCAAATAGGAAAACTGCCAGCGTGTGCAAAACAAATGCATCTGTGAATGAATGGAAAGATCAAAAATCACACAAACGAGAAATATTTTGGAGGTCAATAATGCCATGGTGTACAGATTGTACTTCAGAAAACCAGGTCACAAATTAGTGAGTAAAGAGGCCGGTTCCAGCTGAACTGTGAAAACACCAAGTACTATTGATTTTGTTGCTGTAGTTGGGGAAGAAAGCAAAGTTCAGATTATTTTAACATACTTTCTTGGTTTTGGATTTTCATGGGCAGAGTTTCAGTACATCTTGCTCCAGTGAATCCAGGTTGGCACCTAAAGGGCAAAAACGTGATAAGCAATAGTACACTAAAACCACTGCACTAACAGACTTACATCTGCTGGTCTATGGAGTGCAAGTGCATTAAGTGACCTCCTGGTTGGGTCTTACTGACAAATGATCAGAAGAGAGGCAAGAAAGTACAACTTTTCCAGAAGATAAAACTTTGCAAAATTTACAGCAAAAATCCATCAGAGGAAAAAAAAAAAAAGTATTTTCCCTTGTCTGTTTTGAAAAAGATAGAAGAATCATGGCTAGCAAAAATGTGTACCAGCTCACTGCTTATTCCATCTCATGAAGGGCCCAGATTGAGTTCTTTTTAAAAACTTGCAATGCAGTGCATAACAACAATTTACACTGCTGCTTTCATTAGTCACATAAAATCTATGAAAATACCATGATTTTCTTATTTCTGTGGTGGCATGTTGTGTCTTCTGGTAATTTGCTTTGAGGAGGAATAGTTAGTACAGCGATCACCAAAAAGCTGCAAAAATCCAAAAGGTGAGAAGACAAAGTCAGACCCAAAGGGAAGTATATTCAATATGGCTCACAAGAAGGTAAAATAAGTCAGTCCAGACAATAAGTAAAATGAGAGGGCAGAAGTGCTCCCAAGATTTGCAGCCCTGGAGTTATCTGTCCTTCCAGTTCATAAGCTCTTCTGCAAAAAACTTCACGGCAGCTTTCTCCTTGATCATAGAGAAGGAATTTCTCTTCTATGATTTGCCCATCTTTTCTGCTGCTGCCTACCAATTCTTCCTTCACCTTCATTCTCCATGGTGGGGCAGGGCTCAGGCTCCCAAAATATCACCATAGACAGGTTTCCTATGCTTCAGACTTAAGTGTGAATGACTGTCCACCATACTAAGGATCTACAGATTTCAATCTTTCCTCTTTCTCTATCTTCTCTCCACTCTTACTCAGCATTAACCTGAAATTACCTGGTATCTGCTCCTGTGAAAACATTTCAGTTGTGTTGCCTGTCTTCGTGATGCTTTCCATGACTTTGCCATCATGCAAGAATCTCACACTCTTTTTCTCCTGCTGATGTCCCAGGTGCTGGCCTCTTTTTCAAATTTCTTCATAAGTTGCTTTCCACATGCTAAAAAGCCTTACTATTTGCAAATACTTGTTGGTCAGAAGAATCCTCCATTTCTTCTATCCATCTGAGTTTCATGTGTGCTGAAAGCTGTCCCAATATTTTAAATTCTGCTTTTCCACAATTGCCTCTAGCCCTAAAAAACAGGGATGCTGCCCTCGCACAAGTGAGACTTTCAGAAAATCTCTTTGGGAAAGGATCAGCGTCAGGGATAAACACTAGCATCTTGTTCAAACAAAACATGCAGGAATGATATTTGTGTAATAACGGTATATTTTGAGGATCTGAAGATGATTCTTTGAACCTGATTTGCTGCAATGATATATTTGTTTATTAAGGAAGAGAGTTTGGGTTCTTCAGAGCCAAAATCGCCTCTTTTGGCGAGTACCCAGTGTGGAGAGATCCCAGTCTCCACAGACATATTCAGCTGAGAAAAACGCAACAAGGGTAACTCTGTCTTCAGAAGATGTTTTGCTAGGCATGACAGAAGACTTTGCACATTTGAGAGAAGGTAAAGTGCTTTTGATAAAAAGAATTTTGATCTGTGTTAATGAATCAGCAATAAAAATATTCTGCACTTGTTAAATGGCTGTCCCTGGAAAGTTGGCATTTGCTCATGCTTGGCTTTCAATTCACAGGGTCCTTTACATCTTTGTCATCAGGCTAAATGCTATACAAATTCCCAAGGAATGTGATTGAAAGCCTCATGTTTTCCTCCTGCCACTGGCTGCTGGTGGTTGCTTGCTTTGTCTGTACTAGTTTTCAGATGTTGGTGCAGTTGTGGAGGTGATGAAAACAACTTGAGCACTGGTATAGACAATGCAGAAATCACTTCCAGACCAAGCAGGGCCAGCCCTGTTGAGAAGGTGCCGAAAACAGTTCCAGTGTGTTTATACTGCTTTGAAACCATTGTCAGCAAATGGGCTGCAGCATCTGCCTTGAGAATGAGCCCAGGGCGGGACAGATGAGAGGAAAGCTGAGATGAGCCTGCCCACTTACGAGGATGTGTGAATGCTAAAGGTATTTCATTGCTCAGATGTGCACTGCAGCAGAGTTTCCACAGTTTCCAGTTTGAAAGGTTGTTTCCTGTAGACCGTACTTTTACAATCATTTTGCTATGGTATCCTTTCCCAAACACCTTTTCCTACTCAAAGTTTTCAGACATTATTTCTTGTTGTGGTTTTTTTTTTCTAGATCATTATCCATGTACCATTTTCCTTTAGGACAGTAGCAAAAGTTGAGGTCACACAACTTAGAGCAAAATGTATATGTTTGTGCTCTGAGAGCCTTGTAATTTTGTTTCTGCCTTAAAAAAGGCTACTTGAACCATTTATTTCTTGTGTTAACAGGGTAAAACCAAAATAACAAACCACATATAACAGAATAATTGCCTTTTTCCTTCTACACACACTAGTTGCAAAAAGCAGCATTTGCACATGTTTGGTGGACGCTTCTCAGAACACTGAACACATACAATCAGACTGTTTTTCATCACAAGGGAAATGGCTGAATGGTTCATATTTCCTTTTCATTTACTGCCTACAAACAAATGCATTGTGGGAGAGAATTTTTTTTACCATGGGAAGTACAGTACTTAGTAATCCATTTCATGGCCTAAATAAGAACTAGTATTTCTATCCTGTCTCTTGAATGAATACTTCTCGAATTTCTGCTTGCAAACTTGCTGGTTTGAAGAAAATTCTGCCCATTTCTATTCTACAAAGGCCTTTACATGTAGACAGATGTAGAAAATGGCTGTGTCATTAAATAGTACATAATCCACTCCTTTGCTGTTAAGAAAAGCAGCAGCACACTTCTGTTAAGACAGTAGCATTTTTTTCACCCAATGAAATTCCGTTGTAAATTTCATTTCTTCAGTAATAACAAAACCACTAGAAAAGATGATGTCTGCAAGTTGGAAATCAATTGATCAGATTATCAAGACCTTCATGGTATGAAGCAGAACACTCCAAAAGTGTAACAGATCTTATATTCACATAGATTTTTTTCAAGAAAGAAGGAAATGCTAGGAATTTTGCATTTATTGAAATCTTTTTTCTTCAGTGAACCTGGGGATTCCAGCATTTCCAACAGAAGAGAAATTACTTAGGAATCCCAGTCTCACAGGAAGCCAGTAACATCCAGGCTTCTTAAGTCTATGATGTTTTCAAAATGTGACTCATGTTTTTACGAAGCTTCTGAAAATTTTATACACTAGTTTATTTAAATAGTCAAAGCTTCCTATTTCATCTGTCCTATTTTGAGAGTGTTTTACTCAGTCTTGGACCTTAATTAAAATATGTGTGGGGAAAATACATGCTACCACAGATGCAGCTGTACATTACTTTACTACGTCTTCACACATTTCTTGAGCATTTCACATGGTTACCTTGTGAAAGCAGGGAATTCTCTTGAAGTTCACACCAGTATCCAGAAGAGCAAGATCTGATCCTGTCCAGATCATCACTATGTATATAATAAAACTTTCTTTTTTAATATATAGCCAGATTTTAACTGAAGATGAATTTAGGATTTTTTTTAGTAGAATAGGGGATTTAAAAAATCAGAGATTACTTGGAAAATTCCATGGTTGTTTTGAATCTGAGTCATGTTTTTTTGGTTAGGGATAAAACCAATTTAGAATGATATGGCTCATGCTTTAGAAATTTTGTTTTTGCTCTTAACAGATGGACCATATGGAAAAATGTGAACTTGCTACTGAGGCAGAAATGTGAAGAGCAAGTACCATATTTCAAGCATTCTGTTTCCATAAGCATGTTCTGGGAGTAGATTTGTTTTCTTAGAACAATGAAGACAATGTGTAGTGGTTAGATATCTATTTTAGATAACTGGGATGTTAGAATAAATAGGGGACATCTTTATTTTTAAAGAAGTAAGAAGAAAACTGTATTTCTCCCCTTCATTTTCATCCACTTTCAAGTACTCACTTTTACTTCTTATGTAGCGGAATTGCATTGTTGTACTACACAACATAAAATTTTTGTTCTGGCAAGTATTAGAGGGCATAGCAAGTGGCTCTGCAAAATAATGGTGGTCCTGACTGTTCTCAGGGTAAGAATTCTTCTCCACTGCCTTCTTGTAAATGAGATTCACCCTGTCTAAGTTTACAGCTCTGATGCTTTTTCCAAATAGGTCTTGGACCACCCAGGCAGAGGCACATCTGCCAAATGTGGGAATCCTCTTTTCCTTAAAACACAGCCCCAGAATTAAAGGTTATTTCTTGTCCACAATAGGGAAAAACAGCCCCCATTTTTTCAAATGTCACCAAGATATTTTATCAAAAAATTAGCCAGTCTATAACATCATTACAGAACATACACAGATGTCTGAATTAAAATGAAGAAGTCTTCATACCAGTGAAGATGGGATACCTCTGAAACTACCAAGACAATAGTCATGATCAGCAAGCCTGCTCAATGCTCAGCTCTGCCATTCACTGGAGTTTTCTGAACAGTGTTTGGATATGAAGCTGAAACACACAGGCTCCTGTACATGCTTTGGAGAGTCATAGCAAACTGCTCATCTTGACTGCTGGCTTACAACAACCACGCAAATTTAACACAAATCTTTCTTTCTCTTTCTCAAAAAAGAATCCAACCCACAGCACATATAACTTTTCCATATTTGCTTTAGGTAAAAATGATCCTAAAATTCAATGGAGCATTCATTGCTTTCAGCAGTACAGCAATCCATGAAAATCCATAGCAAAACAAAAACAAAGCCCATGATGTGCAGGTAACATCTTTCTATAAAAAAAGAAAAAAAAAAAAGAAAAAAAAAGAGAAAAAAAAGAGAAACTTGCAGGTAAGCCAGCACATTGTGAGGTTTGGTGGGGTTTTGTTGGCTTTTGTTTGTTTGTTTTCCTTTAGAAAAATCTGAAGACAAAACCCCAAAAAAACTCAATGAAGACAAGCAGTCAATTTCTTCCTGGCCTAGGGAAACATCACAGACCTTCACCTAACTCACCTACCAAAGCTATCTTCAAAATTAGTGGTTTTTAGTTTTTAGTCCAAGAAGACTGAAAAATTATGCAGTTTGAGCAGATGACAGTCTTCACCAACCACTATCTCTTTGTCTGAAAACAGTAATATCCTCACAAAAGTGCACCCTTTTCACTCACTCCTCTTAGGTACCAAGCATGGTACCAAGGTTTAAAGGTTGAGTTTCCTCTCAAAATAGTGTGAAGAAATCCCTATGACTAGTTCATCTTCAGGGGTAAAAGCTACATGACATGCTCTCAGACAGGAGATAAATTCCAGTTTATCCGCTCTTCAAGGATGTTCTCTGATGCAAGGGACTATTGCAGCAGACAAACACAGCACAACCAGGACCTGAGAAAGGTGCACAAGCACCCCACTAAACAAAAATCATATGATTTCATGAATCAAGATCAGCACACAAAATAGTAACCTCCACCATGATCATGACATTCATTGACTTTATGCAAGTTTTCAATGCAGTTTTCCACCCCCTTCCCTTTTTTCCCCTAAATGTAGAATACTTAGTTACAGTGTCTGTTTCACTTTTTTCTAAGGATCAAGTTGTGTTACTTTGTGCCATATAAACACCAACAGAAGATGCTGTGCCATCACCATGTAGAAATATTTCCCAGTTAGCCTCTACTTTGTTTCATATGCCTCTGTAGAACACAGAGGTTATTCTTGGCATTCTTTCCACATCCACATGGTTAAAAAATGAAGAAATGCAAGCTCAGAAGAAGACATTTTTCAGGTGCTCCTCTAAAGAAAAAAACATTTGTGAGACCTGATGGCTCTAACAAAGAAACAGATAGGATTTCTTACCTGCACAGGTATCTTGGGGGGTTTGGGAGGTCTTTAACCATGTAACACTCTCCCCCATTCACACAGAAGGCTTTCTGCTTTATGTCACATTTTGTGAGATGACTTGTCCCAGTTGTAGATGTGGAAGTGGCTGCAAAAGATAAGAATGAAAACACAGATCAGAGGCTGTTTTTCTTTCTGACTGGTAAGTGTACTTCTGTATGAGGGAAGAAGTAACGCTAGGGAGGATCTGGCAAGCCCTTTGAGCTCTCTATCTGCTGCTACCATAAGCACTAATCACTTGACCCTGCATTTTGCTGATTGCCAGAGAGAGTGGAGTTTACACACTTCAGAGACACACAGCCCCATACTCAGCCTGGGAGGAAGTGAGGGTTTTCCTAGCCCTGTCCATAAAGTGGCCTAAAATTTCTGCAACGTTCATAGGTGTTTCCTTGAAAATGTGTAATTTATGTGCAGTAATTTTTATTGCATTAATTGCATTCGAGTGATTTTGGGGTGTGACAGTCATTACTGATTGCTGATATAGTGTCCAATGATAAGGTCCTGGATGATATTTCCTCCTGGTGTTGCCTTGAAGCAGGTATTTTTCAGTGAAGCTTAACCTGAAGCCCTGTGCTTATTCAAGTCCAGCCACTTCCTTCTCCCCAAGGAGAGGGTGAATGGCTGAATTCTGACTGTCTTCTTGCTCATAAACGAGAGCTGTGACTTTTCTGGATTGACTCTCTAGGAGGAAGAGAGGTTTTATTCCTTCCTGTGCCTATACAATTGCTACCATTATGTCCACAGAAATCTTTGGTCCAGAGTCCAGCCTAGCATCTCCTGCAGTTGGGCTCATCTGCTTGAGATGAGCATGAGGTTTTGGGACACCAATGCTGCTAAAAATCATTAGGTGTCTAAATTGCTATTAAATGAAAGGATCACCCTGATCCTTACAATACAGTGTTTTGTAGCTTACTCTCAGCTGGATTTAGGGAATAGCTAGAGAAGTCAGGAGCATTGTTTATTTAGCTACCTTTAGGGAGGCTGCCAGGGAAGGATAAGCAATCACAGTCTTAGGATTTGCCAATGCAATTTCTGTCAAGGATATGCTCTTCATAAGCTCACAGAAAGCAACTCAACTTATCCCCCTCAAGGAGAGGGATGAGCTTCTTTAGTGGTGATGGTCTGTCCACATTGATTTCAGGTGAAGCTTAAACTCTTGACGATATGCCCATACATTTTAAATGGCTAAAACTAACTGAAGTGACTACCTGCAAACTGTAAAAAGTGGTGGAGATTCTTGCATGGTATTTGTTTATTTCCAGACACACAGAAGTTAGGAATTTTGCTACTATGATCAAAAAAATCTCAATATTTTTGCTTCTGACAGACAGTTTGTACCCTGAGGTGAAACAATGCTACTACCTATTGACTGATTTCACTGGAGTTGACTAGAAAGCTGCAAATACCTACAGAAAAGTTGTCTGATATTTGAAACCTTTTCTAACACAAAGACACCCAAGGAGTATGCTTATAATAGGTGATGTGCGACATTCTACCATTTCCTGTGCACACTGAATCTGAAGGAAACATGGTTTTAGCAGATCAACTATGAACAAATACCACTTATGCGTTTCAAACTATACAGTCCCTGTCACATTTCACTTACACTCATTTCATATTATCTTCCAAGTAAATGCATATTAAGCATTTGGGAGAATGCACTATCTCGCCTTCTCTATCTTTCTTCCATGCTGCCTTGCTTGTATGGGGTGCTCTCTTCTAACAGGCCAGGAAAAACCCTCCATTGACCTCCAAAACTGAAGCTCCCTTCTGCTTCTCACTTGCATCCACACATTGTGTCACATCTCCACAGATCCTGGTCTTGACTGGGGCCTCTTAGTGTTAATGAAATGCAAACATGGAGTACAGATTCCTCTTAATAACACATTCCTTTTTCCTGGCCCCTCAAAGCATGATTTATATCCTCTCAGACCAGGATAAATTAATGTCTGGTCTAGGGGCAGGAAAAGGGGTCATGTTTTAAGAGTAGTCTGACACTCTTTCAGCTAGCACCAGTTCAAACAAGACTTTGCACCCAATGTTGACAAAAGGCTGCCCTACAGACTGCCATCCGCTCAGCAGTGAAGGGTCCTCTATATCTGATGTCAGAGGCTTGACCACCATCCTTGAGGATCTCCCCTCTCTTAGAATGGGGAGATTTGCCTTGTAGAAGAGACATTCCTTCTCTGCTGGTTTGAAAGAAGCCGGGATTATTATCAGAAAGGAGATGCCTGACATGACAGGCTGTGTCATACCATGACCTAGGATGTAACAATGTGGGTGAACAAATTCCATCTGCATAGCTAATGCATACTTTGAAGCCTTTGTGAGTCTCAACATGCACACAAATTAAACTGATTGCTGATAAACTATCCACCCCTTAATAATGGACACACTTCAAGCTGTGAGTTAAATACCTGAGAATATCCCTGAGCTCAGTGCTCAAATTAAAGCCGTGCATTAATTTGAAAGGGGAAAACTAGCAATATTGTCTGCAATATTTTAAAAAAAAAAAAAAGAAACCCCACCATTTTGCCACCCTGCTGGCTAATGTAATGTTTTAAATTGAACATTGAAGGTAGATACAGTAACAAGTGGACTTGTAGCT
Organism: Zonotrichia albicollis; assembly: GCF_047830755.1. Classification (NCBI taxonomy): domain Eukaryota; kingdom Metazoa; phylum Chordata; class Aves; order Passeriformes; family Passerellidae; genus Zonotrichia; species Zonotrichia albicollis. Next base: position 62,572,981 of record NC_133860.1, on the reverse strand, counting down.
ATCTGTAATTGCTCCACAATCTCACTGGCTTTTTCTTTACGCAGAAGTTCAATCAAAACCAGAACACCATGGAGCTTCAAAGTTACCAGTGATTTCCCAACTGATATAAATCAGATTTGGACAGCAGCAATTGCTCTGAACTGATTATCAGAGATGGGAATAATCTGCAGCTCTCAGAGGAATTTCATGACACAAGGGCTTCATATATATTTGTGAGGAGTATCTTCACCCATGGTTTGGGCATCACATGTTCAAAACTGTTGTATAAATCTTGCACAAGAAGTTTCTCTGCATTACTGATCTTCTGGCACCATAGTCCCTGTCTGCCTGAGTTTTGTAATGAGTTGAGGGGAGGAAAAAGATCGACTGGGAATTAGTTCTGATATTAATTTTTCTTTGCAAAGAATGCACAGTTTTTATGGCATATGTCCAGTATTCAGTGCATGCACTGTAAGCCTACTTTGCCAATTAAATACAAGAAACACTAACTATGGGTTTGGGTTTCACTTAAAACCACATAACGGAAGAAATGTTGTGTTTGGGAGCAGGTGTTCATCAGAGCCATTTCATATAGTCCTTAACTAGACCCAAAATATGGTCTTTCAGTACAGCTCTAGCAGACATGATCTTGGAAAATGTTAAGAGGGAATGACCAGCAGGGATGAGGTAAAGCACACAGCTGTAGAATGTGTATCTGTACACTGTTACTTCTCCACCTAGTCAAAATTTGTACCTACTTTCTTTTTTGAAATGTTTTCTTCAGCTATACAAGCACAAGAGAGAAAAGCTGTTTTTTTCTAACACAGCTTACTGCAAGGATTAAGTTACACACAGTACAGGTAAATCACAATTCGAAAATATCATGCATGAGAGAATATCTGAAAACACTGCATAGTTTACCTTCCCCTCTCCCTTCCCTGAAGGCAGAAACACCATATTTAAAAAAGCAGCTGCAGGCAGCGTGAACAAGGTCACTACTTGTAAAGCAAATATTCACACAGCACTGAAAAACAATGAGATCTGCTCCCATTCATGGGAATTGCCTAAAGACATTAACAAGAAGAAAAACAGAAGTTATTCCATTTTAAAAAAGCAGTTCTATAAAAGGTGAATTACTGTTGTAAAACTGCCTTAGGTTCATTTCATGTCAAACAGAAAAAACTTCATGTAATTCTGTTCTTACCTGGGAAATCTCTGACCCTTTTTTTCTGGTCTGAAAAAGAAAAATGCATTCTCTTTCTCTCTCTTGCTTTCCAAAAAACCCTCTGATGTTTAGTAGCTACAGCACCAAGACTCCCAGACCATGCACAGACTAGACGGTCCACTGAGAGGAGCCCTAAGGGATCTCTTACTCAATTCAGACTAAGAGGGAAGAGCTTTGCAACCTAAACAGAATAGTATCCATGCCTCTTTGAATTGAGTTTCTGCAAAGGTGGTGTAAAATCAGAGGACACACTCAAAGTCATGCAAGGCAGCTAGTGAGATGCTTATGACTCAATGGAGGCAAAGTGGCATCTGCTGCACAAAGGAAAATTTGCCATTCTCACTGGAAAGCCACTTACTGGAGCTAAATATGCCACCTTATTGAACTGCAGATGGACACCTTCCCAGTCCCCTTTTGTGAACATGAGGCTCATGCTGTTGGTGAGAATGGGACCTGCATGGAGTGAAGGACGGACAGAGAGACAAAAAGAGGTACACACAAACATGCTTTGGAGTGACAGAGAGTCTGCTCCCAGCTGAAAGCCAGTTTTACTAACTCATATTCCTACACTTGGAAGTTCATTCATTTCTTTGAAAGCACAGTCCAGCTCCCTCTTGACTTGCTGACATGCAGTTTAGAGATGCCCATCCCTGATCTGTAGGGTATGTTGATTCCCTGTGCAACCTTGGCTGTAGCACTTAATTCCTCTGTATCTCCATGAAACCACCTACTTTCTTCCTGCTGAGTACTGAACCTCTTCAACTCATCTGACTTCCCTGACGAATCCAACTTGCAAGGTACTTACAGTACAGAAAAGCTTGGCATTTCTCTACTGCACTGAATGAGGAAAGCTGCTGGTCCCAGTGTAACTGTGGGCAGCAGAAGCTATATGGTTACTTTCAAGGACAAGAGAAGCCAAAACCTGAGAGCAATCAAAAGTTAGGCCCTTTCTGAAGAGACAACATCACAAGACTTTCCATTTTACCAGATGTGTAAAAAGATGTATTTCATACAGTCCTTTACACTTAATTGCAAAGACCTCAAACTGCATTCATGTAGCTGTGAACATACCAAAGGTTTAAAAAAAACTACCAACACCAACAGATAAACACCAGAGGAAAAAACCCTCCAAAACAACCAAGTCTTTATATGAGAAATTAACAGTCTATTTCACGGGGCTGCTCCAAATTTTTCACATTGTTTTTGAGATTTAATACCCTAAACTGGCTGTTCAATCCAGTTAAAATTTTTTCAGCTTCTCTCTTCACAAATAACATGCAGTGTAAGAGATTCCTGGGACGTCTACACGAGAGGAGGACTTGTTCAGCCAGCAGCTGGAATTGAGTGCTTGAAAGTTAGTGGAATTGTTCTCTGGCCCTAAGACAGTACTTTCTCACTTTGGCACTATCTCTATGAAGATCAGGGCCAGCAAGAAGGAAACAGGAAATCGCCGGGTCTGCAAGATAGAAACTTCAGGAAAGACTGAGAGCACATAAACTCTTGCTGAACCAAGGCGGCATGTCTCTCTTCCCCCTATGACACAGACTCAGTGGTGGTTTCCTTTCACAAATCCAACCTTAGCAAAGCAAAGCAAAAAAAAAAAATTAAAAAAAAGAAGAAAAACAAAGCACAGACGCTTCAGTTTGCTGCACCGCCCGATCGCTTCCTCCCCGATAGGCCAACAGACTGACCCAGTTGGCAGGCGCGCGACGGCGAGACCTGCACAGCATCTGGCTCACCACAGAGGGTCAAGAGGTGACACATGCTAAACACTGCTGATCAAGAACAATTTTTGTTTGCTTCATTTAACTTTGAGATGCTAGAAAGCATGGGCACAGACACATGAAGTTCACAAATTGCTAGTGAGGAAATGCAATCACTGCTTGCAGAAGAAAGCTTTCAGAAGAAGGGTGGAAAACATAGGCTGTGGAAGAATACTAGTGAATGGAAAGACTTGGCTGAAACTGAGCTTTGAGACAAGGCATACTTTTTCACTACCACGAAAGATGGCAGCTTGCACTTGAGGGTGGTGTGATAAGTGAAAGGTTTGTAGGAGCCTTTAGAAAACTTTCCCCACCTGGCGAAGGGAAACATGAATGGTGAAACACAAGGCAGTGACAGACCAGAGCATCCCTAGAGGAAAAAATGTGTGGGTGGTAGAAAGAGACAGAAGGTAAAGAAAAGAAAGGAGGCACAGAGGAAATATACATAGATTGGACCAATACAGGAAAAACAGGTCTAAGCTCAGGAATGCTAAACTGACAGGAAGTGGTCAGACAAGCCAGACAAGGAAGTGCTTTCACTATTGGGAGACAACTTTGCAAGAGCCAGGAATGGGGGTGAGAGAGTCTGAAAATTTAGAGACCTCAGATTAAAGCAGACAGCAGACAAGGAGCTGAATCCAAATGTCATGAATGTTATTCAGTGAGGAGTCCTTTGCTGCACTGGAGAAGATCCCATCATGCACAAAAACCTGAGTGGCCAAATAAACCTTAGGAAAGTATTCCTGGCTCACCTTGTTTTGGAGGTCACAAGGCCTCTTTTCCATGTTCACTGCACATCAAGGTAAGGTACATAACTTATTGGTCTTGAAGTAATGGGCTAAATAATGGGCTGAGCCCAAACTAAACAACCATTAATACATTTGCTAGGAGATGCTTCATCATGTTTGTCTTACTCCTGTGTGTCTCACAGCTCTTCTACAGAGCTCTGAAAGGTCTCTTCAGGCTGCTGACCACCAGTGCAGATGCAGAGGAGACCATCAAAACTGAAAAGGAGACTTAGAGTGGAGGTGGAGCTTCACAAAGGAAGAACTGCCTTGGTTGTCCAGCTCCTCCCCTGTTTAGCCCTGCTCCCAATGGAGCCATTTCACTCAGAAGGGAAAACAGCTGTTGGACAGGTGAGAAGCCATCTTCTGCTGAGTGCCAAGGCACAGACACCAACCTCAGGAGAACCGACTGCACCAAATCACTGGGCAGACCAAGTTTTCCAGTTGTTGTCATGACCCTGTCTAATCAATAAGAAAGGTGCTATTGCAACCATCTGCACCTGCATTGCAGCCTGGAGAGGTGACTGATTTGATCTATATAGAAATTAAACTGCTGGCAGGAGGTCTGGACTCAAGACAGTAAAGCAGAGAACTTAGGCTCTTTTCTCAAGTCCTAAATGTCCTGGTTCTGCAGTGTGGGGGGGCATCCTAATCCAAACAGCATTCTTTGTATGAACAAACCACCATACCCAAAGGTTTTAACCCAAGAAGACTTTTCGCTTAAAAAGCAGGGAAGAAGAACCTTGACAGAACTGAAAGGACAAGCACACAAAAACTATGAAGATTATGAAGACAGATGGCTGTCCTTCAAGAAAATGTCCCAAGGGAATCTGAATATTATCTTAAGGCCCTGTCAGCTACCGAAATTCAACTGCAGATTTGCATGGCAGCAAGCTTCCTGAGAAATGAGACAGCAAGTACAGCTGTATTACCACTGCTTTCCCTGTCTCAGGATGCAAACTCTGGATTTTTTTTTTCTCTATTACAGTCCACATATGATGTTTTCTGTGAGTGTTGATCATTTAGCTCACTTGTTCTGTAACCAATATTCAATTGCTCAAATAAATCATGGTAGAAAATCTAGATCTGGTTAGCTGCAGTTAGATTCAGCTCAGGTAGCCGTGCTGTCTTACTCCTCCTGAAAGTTAGTGTGGCAGATTACAGATTCCATTTGGTACCATCAAGTTTGCCCTAATGGGTATGTAGTGATACTGACATAACTACCTCCTTATCACATTGAGTACTGAAATAATTTCATTCCATTATAACATAGTCAGTCAAAATCTATTCTTGTTCCTCTTTCCTCTGAAGGATTTTTGTTATTAATTCCAAGTCACCAATTATACTTGTGCAGATCAGTGCAAAATGGCTTTACCTCTTTAGCTCTATCAACTCACAGAGAAGCAGGGATAATAAAGAATATTTAGCAGCTTATGAAAGAAAGCCTGAAAGCTTTTTATTAGAAATTATGTTTCATATAAATTCATGATAATCCTTGTCATGAATCCTCTTTCAGAAAAGCACTGCAGCAAGAATATAACAAAAAATGAGCCAATAAGCCCACACAAATTTGAGATTGCACTCAAGCACCCACTTAATTTATTGTCACATTCACTTCCATGTTTCCCCCTGTGTCTTTATAAAGTTTTTCTGAAGGAGAATGATTTCAGCATGATGCCTTAAGTGTTTAGTCTTGTTGGAAGCAAGATTTACCCACTGAAATATCTCATGTTAAATAAATTTCCAAGAAGAGGCTGTGTCGGCAACCTTTCCTTGAAAAATTTTAAATGTCCACTCCAGGATTCTTAGGCACCCATTAATTTGTCTCCTATAGCATACTCTGCAGTGAAAAACATATAGGTTACTAATTCCACAATGAAACAAGCTTTCATGGACTTTGAAGCACATCTTCAAAGTCATTAAGGACACGTTTCCTCCCCATGCCCCCATCCCCAAAGCACAGAAGGCTATCGGTTGCTTTTCTTGTTGACATCTGCTACAGGAAGGTGATCATGAGAGGAAGCCTCTGGAAATGTGAGGCAGGAAAGGGATGTGCTAATCATGAAGGGAATAGGAGCTCAATCTGTTCAACCAACCTGAGGACCCTGGGCGGTGGGGAAGAGCAGAGTAGCAGAGATTAGCTTTTAAGATTTAATTGTAGCCTTTTCATAAGCTCTGACACAGACTAGTGCAGAAATGTGCCTTCAGTTCTGAGTTGAAGATACAGCAAAGGCAACTTCTCTAGAAAACACAAAGGGCTGCTCACAGGGTGCCAAATATCTCCTTGATATCTTTGATAAGAAAGCATTACAATAAAAGATTCTCAATAGATAGACAGATATGAAGACAAGCAAAGAACAAGAATGCTCATTAAAGACAGTTTCCTTTCTAATGCACTCAATTTGTTTGTCAGTTTACCTGGATATTTGTATTACACCAGAGATTTCCATGACCTTTATTTTTTACCTTTAGATTTAAAATTTCCTGTACAATTCAAAACAAAGTTTTGAAATATAACCTGTAGGCAAGAAGACAGGCTTTACTCTTTTGCTGTTAAAAATAATACCTCAACTTGAAATGTGTCAGTTTCCTTGGAAAAAGGTATGATAAAATCTCAGACAGAGCTGTTAGGTCTCTTATGCAGGTTCTGCTAGAGAATCGAGTCTTCTGTCCTCCTTGGGAATTGCTCATTGAGACCACAGAGAAAAATTCTCTCAGGGTGGCTGCAGAGGGAAATTTTGACTGTGTTATCCACCAGCACAGCAATGGGACCTATTGTTTTGAAGAATACAGAGTTACCACCTCCCTGTTTGGAATTTCTCTCTCAAGAGAAGAGTGGTGGAGAGAGACATTATTAGGTTAAGCCTTGCTTATAACAAGATCCTTTGGATTCTTTAAGCAGGGTCCTGTAATTGCAAACTGTCAAAGCCGTTAGAATTCCTATCAAAGAAAGAGCTTTCTGTAGCAAGGGAACATTTTTTCATTTCCCTCCCTAATTTCCTGCCTGGAGGTATGAAATTGTCACTGTTTATAGCGCTGCTTGAGCATGAGTGTGTGCAAAGTGGCACTCAGGGAAATCGTACTTGTGACAATAAAAAGACAAACAAGAATGGCCTAGAAAACATGACCAGTAGGGGAAAGTGGAAAGATTTCACGTTGCCTAGCCTGAAAGAATTTTTTTTTTTCATAACTGTAGTGTAGTCCTGTTGGGACTGACTCCCACAGGCTTCAAAAGATTGCGTGATGTGTCAGGAGCAGTCACATTAGCAGGCAGCAGCCCGGTGTCCTCAGTGAACCCTGCCCAGGACCTCTGTGAACTGCTGCAGATGGCAGCTGTGACTGCAGAGGAGCAAATTTTTACACCCAGACCAGTCCTGACAGTCTGCTCTCTTTCCTCTGCCCTCACTCCTGCCACTTCTTCCACTGCCTGCATTAAAAGGTGTGCAGCAGTTCCCCTTGGGCTCACTGACAAAGTTTTGGAGCAAAACTTTAGAAGTTCCTGCAAGAGCAGTGGAATGCTGTCTGTTACATCTGCTGTCAATTCAGGCTTTTTAAAAAAGGAATATAATGGTATATTTGTTGCAATAGAAAGGACTACCTTCATTCTATCAACAATACTGTTTGTTCTGACATGTATTTTTCACCTGCTAATTTTATTTTATTCAGCTGTTGTTTCTTCAGTTAAGCTGTATTTTAATGTGCTGGTACAGTAATGCCATTTAATCAGTTCCCGTTCTCAAGAAACATCAGAGAGGACTATGCAGTAAACATGTTACTGTACCAAACAGTTTTCAAATGTTTATGAAAAGATTGAAGTTTTTTTCACTTAAAAAGAAATACATGAAAACAAGCATAACATTATTTTTCTAGCCTCTAAAAAACAGTCTAGTTATAATCATTGCAGAAAAATAAAATGTGTTCTTGCTGAGAATAAATGGCACGTTTTCTCCAGCAGCTGATTTCTACAATCTGGTTATAAATCTGTCAAAAATCAGATTTATAATGGAATGCTAACAGATTCTGGGCAGTTGCTCTGCTAATAGAGCCACTTTCATACTCATGTATTCATGCAGATACTGACGTGCAGAAAGGATGGATTTGCAGGAATGAGAAAATGGTTCAACTGTCTGATCAGGACAAGACAGGCTCTGAGTGAATGAGAACATGCAGTGCAGATGAACATCGTACTTTCTACAGAAAGTAAAGATTTTTGTCCACCTAAGGGAGGAAATGTGGCAACAACGCATTCAGCCACACAGGCAAAAGAACTGCCCTATGTACACCTAGCAATTGCCTTTCCAGCATAAAGCAGGTTGCTAAGGCAGTCCTACTGTTGGTCTCCTTGCTCTTCAGTTCTAAAAGGGATTCTTTGCTGGTATGGAGCATCTCATGTACAAGGAAAAGCTGAAAGAACTGAGTTTGCTCAGCCTGGAGAAGGGAAGGCTTCAGGGTGACTGTGGCCTTCCAGTACCTGAAGTGAGCCTACAAGAAAGATGGAGACTCAGCTTTTTTCTGCAGACTGGGCCTAATCTTTAAGGTTCCTTGCATGTGGTACCCTACCAAAGACCTTCCAAGCACTCCATCTTCTCACAATTTTTTGAGCCATTTGGTATCAAAATGAAAGTATATTTTCATTAGTTCATGTTAAGGTGAGTTTGTCTTTAAATCTTCTTTCAGTCTACAGCTGAACTGTTATGGTTTCTCAACTGACCCATCTGTTTTATAGTGCCACGAGGCGTACATTTAAGAAAGAAATCTGTGCTAATGGGGACCTTGAGTATCAAATGTGTCACTGCCTCTTGCAGGTGACTCAGGAAACTGCTGTCCACCACCCTGCAAGACAGACCCTGGGGATTTCCCTCATCTCATTGCTTGTCAAACAGCATTATTCCATGGGTTTCAGCCAGCAATTCAACAAAGCCTAAAAGATAACCCAAAGACTGGAAGAGAATAGAACGCCTGAGCCCAGCAAAACTCAGTGTTATTCACACCAAAAAGCAGAATGTGTTCCACATATTACAGTTATTGCATAGATGTACCAATCTAAGGACAGAAAGAGAGAGGCTCCTGAAAGTCTTGAGGACAGGACAGAAATTTTGCACAAATCAGTGAAAAGGGAAGCTACCAAGTGTTCAGAGCCAACATCACAGGTGAATGCTTGATAAAGACAGCAGAGGAGCTCTCCTGAGCGTAGAGAGGACGTAGGTTTTTTCTTGAATAGTATCTTCTAATATGAGGTAAAACAAGAAGATCAAAAGTCGGAGCTCTTTTAAAATCCTGGGCCAAACTTAAAAACCCTGAGTTTAGTTTAGAACAGCAGGATATATATATATATATATATATATATATATAAAAAATAATTCACGAGATATTTTTATTGTTTTGTTGATAAGCCTTTGAGCTTATCTTGTATGGCAATCCAAACAGTTAGACTTTTCCTTTTTCTGAGTGAAAGCTAAAATGTAGCTTGAAGAAGGAAATAATTTTTGAAGGGATTCTGTCTATGTTGTGTGCTGGTTGCAGTAATTCAGCATTTTACCATAGCCAGGAAAACATTGCAATCCATTGCAAACGGCCTGTAAATATTGCTTTCAAAGGTTCCTTGGCTGCTGTACCCAATAATGTTGCAGACTGAACTGCAAGGAGCACATTACCAGCCTGTGAAAGGATAAAGGATTTAGTAATGGCAAATTTTTTAATTCTTACAAATTTTGAGATAAGGTTGAGCCTTTTAACAGGGCAAAACTAGTGACTGGTTGATTTTCTCCAGGGTTGGCAAGAGTGCGGGGGAAAGGACTAGGATGCCAGCCTGGCCTGTGCGGCAGTCTTGCTGCTGTGCCCAGACATCACATCCCTGTGCTGCTAGAGCTGCTGCTGCTGGCACAAGGCTGCACCTGAGACTGCGGGAGCTGCTTTTGGGGAGTGTCCTTTCTGCTGTCAGCCCTCTCCTGCAGCCTTCCTTACCAATCTGCAACCTGCAGAAACTCAGCAAGCTTCCTGGCACAAAGATCTCAGTAAACATAAGTTGAGAACATCACTTCTAGCCTAAACCTGTGTTTTAGAGGAATCATTTCCTTGCTGGAAAATGACTTCAAGGTCAGTGAAGACAAGTCAAATTTGAGTAGGTCAGGGCAAAACAGAATGATTTTTCTTTCTTCAGGGTGATTCTCTTACAGCCGAGCAAAGCTGACTTCATGTCTTTACCAACTTTCCTCTTGTATCAGAGGCCTATGTCAGCTGTCTGTCTTATTTAACCTTGGTCAGCAGGACACAGATAGTGCTGTGGCAGACATTGCTGTCTTCGTCCACTTACTCAACATCGCTTCGTTCCACCAAAGCCATACATTTTGTTAGTGGCAGCTGCCACATCGTGGAGGTAATGAAAGCCCTGGGTTGGTAATATGCCAATGGTGAGCTAAGTCACATGGCTTGTGCAATCTCTTACTCTCACAGTGCTGTAGATGTGACCTCTGGATGCCATTAATTTTCCATGGCCTTTATGAAACTCATTGAATGGGATGAAATTGCATTTTGCTGTGCAAGGAGTCTGCTTTGAGACAAAAGGGCAAACAGTCCAGGAGAATTTATCTGCCAAAGTCACTTACGACTTGAATGAAATAAGAAACTGATGCCACCAAGGGAGGGGGAAGGGAGACAGAGACATCTTCTCTCTGATGTTTTTGCATGATTTCTTTGCCTTTATTTACATGCACCAATGAAAATAAAGTGGAGAAGTTTCCTTTAATGCCTTAATGTTAGAAGCAGCTCTTCAAAATAAATAGCTTGAGGCAGTTCTGGCATGCAAACGAGTAAATTTGAGCATCTAGATGAAAATTTTCCTTTTTAGCTAGGGATGAAAACAAAGACTAAATTAGAACATGCACATGTGGGAAAGATAAGTCTAAATCAGTGGATGATAGCTCTGATTAAAGAGTTGAATAATGGGAAAATGAATTCACAGATAATAAACTAAGAATGATATGAAATACATTTGCTTAACTACTTTTTTTCCTCCTTGCTTTGGTCTGTTAGCTCTATGTGGTCTTGCAGAAATTTACTGTGGCATAGGATCTTCCCTTCATTACTCATGCTGATCAGAAGAAATGTGGATATCAAAGAGATATCCATTAAGAGATGAAGCTAGAAAAAAATAAATGAAAAAAACCCCTTTTTATATTTTGCAAAACTAGAAATAAGCTCAAGGAGTCCGATGAACATATTAAACAATTTTGTGCTTCCAAAAGCACGAGGAACAATTTTTTGGTTCTTGAGTTTTATTTTTAACTAGTAATCAAAGCAAAAAGAAAAGCTTCAAAAAATCAATGGACAGCTGTTATGAAGAAGGAGATCATGAGGAGAATGTTTAATATTTTAGAAGGGATTTGAAAATGAACAATTTGGAAAAGGAGTTGGATCAATATTTATTTGTCTACTTTCTTGAAAAAGAACAGGAAGACTGACAGTCATAATTTTTGCTGCAAGGAAACAATTTTGTTTATGAATTTGCTCTAAATTATGGTGAAATACACTACATGAAATATTGGCAAAAAAGGAAGATATATATAGCTTTGAACTGAATAATTATAAAAATCTTTTAGGTATATTGTCAGGCATCTTTTTCTCTATCAGAGAGGTGCAGTATATGCTGCTTGTGCCATGAACATCATTACCTCTGTCTGAAAAGTAATACCAATTTTTCAAGAAATTCTATCAAAAATGCTTTCCCTCCTCTTCCCCCCCGACCCCGAACCTTGTTTTAGCATTCAGTAGTTGAGATAGTTAGAAAGTGGGTCTCCTAAAAAAAAAAGACAGAAGCATTTTGCTATGGCATACTGCTGGTTTTGGTTAGACCAACTTGAGAAACTGAGCTGATCTTACCTTGAAGCTGCCTTGAATTAGGGAGTCCAAAACTGGAGGTACCTAAAAAATCAGCAGCCTCTTCCTAAATTCTGAGTTTAAATGGCAACAGTATAAGCTCCTAGTAGAATTAGGAGTCTGTTGTCTTATAACTGAGATCAGTGTTTGGCCCAAAGTCAATAGCAGACACATTTTACTAATGAGGGAGAACAGGATGCCATTCATTAACTCCCATCTTTCACACATATTCAGTGTGATCTGGAAGAGTGTGTCCCATTGAAAAAGAAATGGAAGAAGCTATCACTTTGAGATAAATCAGGAAAATGCAATTTTCAGGGTTTCATCTATAACTGCTTGAAATTTGCTAACTAGACTGTTTCCAGTCTCAAAAAGAATTATGGCTACCTAAAATTGTACTTCTGACTCCACACAGAACTGAAGTCCAAGTCTGGCTCTCACTGTTGCAACACTGGACCTACAGAGCGCATTTACCATTTCATTGCCATTTAACACTTACCCTTTCAGTTTTCAGATCCTTTTACCCTCTACCTGATAGTTTACTTCAGGCTATGTCAAACCAGCAGTCCATTCTGTCTCTGTTTCTTGTCACAATTTTCCCTCTAGCCAGCCCTACAGCCCTTCTCTTCACCAGCTGAAGCCACTTCCCTTTCTGCTCTCTGCCCCTCAGCATGCCCTTGGAGCAGTGGCCCTACAGGAGGCAAGGACAGGAGAGGCGTCTGTGGGCTGTCTCTGTCATTGTCCACACCCTGACAAACACTGGCCTGCTCCTGCCCACGCCAGCCAGATGTGCAGCAGCCAGAGATGCGCTGGGATGGCAAAGGGACAACTTCTCTGCAGCCAAAATGAACAGGGCTGTCCTCTTTCCCTACCTGCAGGTATGTGTCTGTCTGGAAGGAAGGAGAAGTGAGTAATGAGGTCTAGAAGAGAGGCTGGGAGACAGTTTATGTGTGGGAGCAGGCTCGACACAGTAACCAGACCCATCAGTAATTGCATCCCCTGCATGTTCTGGTGTGCCTGGCTCCTCTCCTAGACTGACTGCTCTCTTGAGACAGGTCTGGTTATATCTTGATACAGAACATGCCCATGGTATTAAATAAAGAGTCACAAAGAAAAGCCTCAGTTCAGCTACTTAGTCAGAAAAAAAAGGTATTTTAGAGCTTATTGCTCTGGATTCAAACTTGGAGATTCAGCTTTTCTGTGTATTTTTTTTCCCTAGCACTTACCTAGGCCTTTCTGGATTTTCAGTAGAGAGCAGAGAGTGACAGACCCATTATGAGAGGAAATGACCCAGCAGTAGACATCAAAAGAAGACAGGCAATTATCTGAGCTAATTCCAGCAATGAAGTAAGCAAGCTGAAGAAAGAACCCCCCTTTCTCAGTCTGTTAAATAATAAACTTAATTAAATTTTGGGCTTCAACCCTATGCAAAACCTGGCACAGACAGCCAGCTTAAAGCACTACCTTGATGCAACATGCACACATACCTTCCTTCCCAAAGGTGTACAAGGAATACCCACTGGTTTGCAAAGGGACAGAATCTCAGTCTCATAGGCTTTCAATTGCCTTGAAAAGCCCTGCCCAGAGTCAAACTTCAGTGAGCAGATCTGGAGAAGCTCAGGTCACCTGGTCCTGCTGTGTTCAGTGCCAAGCTACAGTCAGCAGAGCTGTGGGAGCATCCTCTGACTGTGCGGTAATGCCAGCCCTGCTCATCAGGGACAGAAATTTCCCAGACACACCAATCTTTCCTGCCCCTCCTGCTAAAACACAGCCAGCTCAGTGCCAGGTTTTGTGCTCTGCTCCAGCTCTGCACCAGATATCCATGGAGCTGATTTTATTGTCTGATCAAATCATGTGCTGGTTCAGCCTGTGCTTTCATACATTGCAGCCTACACAGTGCAGCTTAGTAATGCTCCTTCAGTCCCCCCCCAGTTATGATACAATGTCATTTTGTGAGATCATCTTCTCCAGAATTCTTAAAAATATTGAACAAAATTTACACTTACAGCAAACAAGCATGAATGCAGATCATGTCTGCCACCCACAATCATTTTACAGTGACCTCACAAGAAGTGGGATCTCAGAAAATGGGATCTCATTCAGATCAAGTGAATCAAGTGAAATTTTCCAGCTGGTGGCATGCATAGAGGCAATGGTCTGTTGAGTGAGAGAGTCCAATGTAAATTAAAAACTACAAGAGATTATTAGCTCACAGAATTAGAGGCAAGATACTTATGTGAAAACATAAGTAGAAAATGTATCTCTGACCATTACAGTATGTCCACAATTATGCTTTTTTACTTTCTAAAGAGCATGTTCAGCCACTAAGCTTACAGCAGACTTCAGTGTTCTAAATATTTGTTTTGAAGGATCAGCAAACCCTGAAAAGGAAAAGACATATATGGGAAAGAGTGCTTATGGATCCCAAGACTTACAGATCTTCAGATCCTTTATGTATGACTATGATGCTATTTTTGTCCCTTGGAGTGCTTAAACTCATATGTTTGGTTTCCTGCCTTCTAAATATAATGTCTGCAAAACTTTTCTTAAATGAAAGATTGCACTTCCAGGTGGACATTTAAGCACATGGAAACACATATCACATGCAATTCCCAGTTCCCTGCTCATGAGTCTGGATCAATTCCCTCATTCCTTAGAATCAGCACATTACCACATTAAAAAAAAAAAAAAAAAAAAAGGTTTGGCTAGATTTTATTGAGCGTATTCCAGAATTCAGCTTTGCCCTTGACTCTGTCTCTATTTAAATATTTCTTCAATTAAATAATGATCTCATACAGTGTATTTTTTCATAGGTGTTGAGTATGAACAGCTTTCACTGAAATCAAAGGCACTGGCAAGTGTTGATTACTTCTGTTTAATTAATCTTCTATGCTTTTTTTCAGACATTCATGCACAACAGAAATCTATCATGGCAGTAGTAGCTGGCAGCTCTCAGTGAAAGAACAATGATTTATGAAATGGATGGCACGTTGCCAAAGGCTTGCAGGCCCTTGACGTCAAGCACTGCTTTTGGATATCTGAGCTGATCAATGAATTTGGGCACCTGAGCATGCGAGTACACAGCTGGACTAACTGTAACTGCCCTCATCAGCCCTTTCTTAAAATGAGGCTGCATTGCAGTGAGAAGCATCCTAACAGCTCTTCTACTTTCCTTCTCTTCTTATTTCCATGTAGCTCCCTGTGGTGACACTAAAAGTACATGGAGGTAAAGAATATAGGGACATTTTATAGTTACAGTATATCCAGACTCTCTAGCCTTTTCCAAGGCTTCTGTGAGGATACAAATGCTTATGCTGGGATTACTATCAGAATTTCTTCTTCCAACACATTAACAAGCCCACAAAAAAACCCCTCCTTATAACTGCATGCAGCTATTTCAGAATAGATAAAATCCGGGCTTGATCTCCTCTACTGCACAAAACTCTAGGCTGTGTGCTCTCTTTGAAAGTGCTGGAGTCTTAAGGGAAGAAGGAAATTTATCTGCCATGCAGAACAGATGAGATACTGTTAAAACCAGATGAAAAAGTGGCTGGGAAGAGACAACCTCATTTCTCTTGGGAAGCAGCAGAAGCAGATGAAACTGTATCTTTCCTCCACCTGCCTTCTTTTTTTCATAAGCCTCTGTGGAGGAGCCCTCAAAGTGATGAACAATGTGGACAAGGATGGGGTGGAAGGGAAATCCAATTAGAGCAAAATCCTATTCCATCCATTGATGGTCCAAGGTGCTGTTGGGAGGGCATGGGACTTGCAAAATAGGAGCCTTCCTCCTCCTCCTCCTCCTCTTTCTCTTCCTCTTGCTAACCTATTCTTCCAGCCTTGCTATATCTCTCAGTGTGACTGACCAAGACCTCAAAAGCAGACATGTGTGACAGGTACCCTCTCTGGCCATGGGCACCTTTGCATGATTTGCTAAGGCTCTGCATCAGGAGAAAGAGGAAAAGGACAGCCAGTTTCTTTGTGGGGCATGGTAGATCTTTGTGCAAGGGTGCTGCCACCCAACAGCTCTGTGTACGCACCTGATACTTGTTCCTCTGAGATGGGTGAAAAACAGAAGGCTCAGGCAGACAGGTCCATACAATCGGAAAGACTAGCGACACTCTGGTGTGCTCCCCCTAAATCATATTCTGGGAATGTCTCCACCAGCTACAAGGAGTACTGAAAACAACTGGCTTCTTCATTAGCATGCTGAGAGTTAACATTGAGTAAACACATGCTTTTCTGCCCTTTCACCTCTAAACCAGGAAAGTAACTTTTCAGACTGCTTATAAAGGGCTACGAAGAGAATAAATCCTCTTATTTCAAGGGCTTCAGTCTGCTCCACAGGGGATGTGCAAAACATCTGAAAGACAGCAAATTGGTTAACACCAGCTGCAAAAGAGCCCTGTGCCCAGAGATTCAGGTTTCTGTATGCTGCACAGACCTACCATGCAGGGACACAGGAAAAAAACTGCCACATTCCAAAACTGTGCAGGCTCAAGCACCTTTTGGTCCTGAAATCACAACAAACATAGTTCGGCTGCAGGTGAGTATCAGCTCATGGACACCTGGACATCACTCTCCCGCTGCCACGCTGGAGAAAGACCTCAACATGGGCAGCATCACATCAACTAACAGGGAACCCAATCACTGCCAGAAGACACAGGGGGCAAACAGCTGGTCTCTGGTATCAGTCCCAAAACACTGAAGCAAAACAGCCTGTGCAGGGTCTTATTTCCTGATTGTTTTGTTTCTTCAAGCCTCTGAACAGCAAAAATGCAGGAAAGTAAAACCTGCAGGGTAGATGAAGAAAGAAAAGGCTTTGCTTGCCTTAACCTGTGACACAGTTGCTGATACGCACTGGTACTAGTGTGGTTTGAGTCTCTCAGTTTCTCCGGCTGTTGGAGGCAAAAACTATTTCCTTCACCATATCTAAGTGTCTGTGCAATCACTGTTCTGTTTTGCTTTTTTTCCCCCACCATGACTACACATGCATTATTAAAGGAAAAAGATTCTTGAAAGGGCCAATGAATTTCAAGGCCATAGAAAAGGCAGACCAAAAATTACAAATGTAAATTGGGATTGCACTTGGAGGGGTTTGTCTTATTCCAACCAGAACTAAAATGTTACTGATTTCTTGTGAGATTTATTCTATTAGTATTACAAAAAGTAAAAAAAAGTAATTGATTTTGCTTTGCAGCTATGGTTTGTAAGTGAAAACATATGTCAGCTCCTGTATCACACATTGATTGTACTTCTGTCTTACTGATTTTCAGTGTCCTAAGTCTGTTTACTTCAGAAAATTTGATCTGATTAGTTAGAAAACTTTCTTTATAATGTTTAGTTTTTTCTTCATAGTCTCTCTGCTTTACTTTTTGGGACCATATATTCTCTGAGTTAATAAAGCATACAGGAAGTTTTCTCTGCTCATCTGACAAATTATTTAAAATACACAAGCATGCTATTGAAAGAAATCTAATCTCTTGTTACAACATCCAAATTAGACTGCTTGATAAGGGCTACAGATGGTCTTGGTCTGCTAGTGCAGAGAAACAGTGAACATTTTTAATCCAAATCCACCTGTAAAGAATCAAGTTTCAAGTTTGTGCTGTGTGTTTCTCTCTCTTTTTTTTTCCTTCTCTCTTTCTGGAGAGCAAAAGTCTAGCTACATTTATTCCTAGCCCAGATCCACACAGAACCTGTTCATGGGAGCAAATCCATTCATTTTTTATCAGCCTGTGGCCACGACATAATCTTATAAAGAGAATTGTGTTTTCTGCAAATATCTACAAGAGCAGAGTGGAGTAACTGAAAGCAAACTCTGGGACTGCTCTCTGGAAGTCGTGAGATGTTCATCAGCTGTGACAGAGATCCCACAGGCTGAAGCAGGTTATTAGCTCAGCCTGTGCACTAGCCACAGCCCCACTGCTCACCTCTAGCTGTGCTGTCCCTGCCCCTTCATCTTGGATATACAGTTGCAAGGTGGTTGAAAATGCAGGAAGACAAGTCTGTAAGGCTCAACCATCACGTGGCAGCAAAAGACAGACCCAGGAGACAGGCCTGTAGGGAGAACTGCTGGTACATTTGCTGTTGTTACTAACCTCTGCACCATCCCTCTCTTGTTCAGTGGGTTGTCCTACAAGTTTCAGAAGACCTTCTCCTCTATGGGGATATGACAAACACGGTACCACCTTGAGGCAGAAGATTCTTCTGCCTGTGTGCTTTGGGGCTGAAGGTGAAAGAGCTCTGCAGCACTGCCGTACATTCCTGTCTGCCCAGAAGCAGCTGGCTGGCTGCCCTTGGAAAGCTGCCATTTTTATCTTGTGATGCTGTCGACTGGCCTGAAGGACCCCAGCAAGCTTGGTTTCTGATAACCTGATAGATTTGCCAATGGCTCATTCCTTAGCTAAAGCATTTCCTTCTGCTGACCAATTTCAACTGCATTGTTTTCTGGACTGAGCTAGTGCAATCCTCCTCTTCACTGCACATAACCTTGTCCTGAATTCCTATTTTGCTGCAGGATTTGAAATTGGCCAGATACTGCTACTTGTGCCTTTACGAAACAAATGTTTCCAAGAAGAAAATGGCAGTTTCCACCAAGCAGTTCCAGTGCTTTTTAGACAATTCCATGATCAGAAACCCAGTTCAACAAATCCTTGTTCTGGTTTCAAACTATGATTTTCTGTCATGACAAGCTTCACATTTTAACTATAAGCAATATATGATTGACTTTGATCAGCTTTTTAGTCCATCAAGCAACGTGACTGAGAACATCCTTGCTTTTGTACTATTGGATAAAGAGAACAGAACCTTCTGTCAATCCTCTAAGGGCCAGTTTTAAAATCACCAGTCTCCCCAAGC
Source organism: Zonotrichia albicollis (assembly GCF_047830755.1). Lineage (NCBI taxonomy): Eukaryota > Metazoa > Chordata > Aves > Passeriformes > Passerellidae > Zonotrichia > Zonotrichia albicollis. Next base: position 62,554,496 of record NC_133860.1, on the reverse strand, counting down.
TGTCTTCCAAGTACTTCAGCACAGAAGTCCTCACACAGGAAACCTCCTTAGACTTATTCCAAGCCCACTACTATTCCTCTAACTTCTTGCTGATTCCCTTTCTACTCTGCTATTTTAAATATGAAATGAAGCAGGAGGCAGCACTCCAGAGTACTGGAGTCACCATTTTGTATTAAGACATTATGACATTTTCTCTGTAGCTTTCCTACAGAGGTATGTTAGGTAAAATAATTTTTATGTTACCTAACAACTGCATGGGTCTTTGACCACAGTGATATGTGCAGAAGAGCCCTTTTTATGGCTTTAAAAATAACAACAACAACAATTACTGAACTACAGCTGTACTAAAATAGCAGAATAAACTTTGCATTTCAGAAACATCTGTAATGCAAATGAAGACTCATCCCTATGGTCCTTCCAACACAAAGTCAGCAGAGAGACAAAAGATAAGAAGCGATACGATAGACAGAGGGTCAGTAGCAGAGACAGAGAAAACACTTGGTTATCCTGAGTAAAGACCAAGAGTGTGACTGAGTGCCGTGGTTCTGGCTTCCTCTTGGGAAATGGATAGTTGAGCTAATTACACCGATGTCCTTTATCACTTCAAGCAATCTAACCAAATGGGAGAGGAAGCATCACAAAGAACTGCTAGGAATACACCTGTTTCCCAAAGTCTGTTTTCTTGTATCCAGAGGCCTACCTCTCACACTGTCCCCCCAGAGGCTCTCTTCTTCCTCTTTTCTCCCTGTATCACGTATTATTTGCCAGATCTGTTTAATATGAATCAGGAGAAATAACTGTTTCACAAGCTCTGCTCTAACAGATCTGCACAGATACGGTCACCCAAGAGACAACGAAACTTTAGCTGACCTACTTGTAGCCAAAGCTTAACTTTCAGCAAGGAAATAAGCAATGACTTTGATCCAAAGTTTTCAAGGAAGAAAGAAGAAGAGAACCAAAGAGAAAAGTCAGCCAGTTATTCCTGAAAGACATAAGACATTCTATAGTGTATTTTTCAGGGTAGAGGGGAAGGAGGAAATGGGGAGCTCTTAATTCATGTTCCTCATTCCACAGGTCTCAGGGGTTCTTTGAGTCTTACAGCTGGTCTGATTTATAAATAGGTATATCTCTCACTTTTTATTTCTTGCTTCTTTGTCATGTTCCTGCTGGCACATCTGGTCCAAGAATGGCCACTAGACAGGAAATCATTGCAGACACTTTAACAAACTTTCTTATTAAAGTGACAGTTTTCCAGTTACCAGACTCATGTTGTTGAGCCTGTGTGATGCTAAATGAAGAAGAAACCCTCTATTTCCTCCTTCACCCATATCCAAAATTGATTTTAGAATAGAAAAACTTCCAGTATTGATATCACTCTCTCCAGATTTAACAAAAGATTGCCTTGAAGTTTGGAAGAAGAAAATTAGCTCAATTTTGGCATCAAAATGTGCCAAATCTTGCAGAAATAAAGAATAACCTGATAAAATGAGAAAGACTTTTCCAAAGACTGAAAAGCTGCCTGCTTCTACTACTAGTCTGATTTTCTCCAACTGTGGCTTTCTGTGGGAACTGTTTTCTGTCAGAGGTGACACTGAATGCTGTCTAGGGAAGTTCTCAAAATTGATTAGTGATGCTTTTGCTGGCTCTTTTGAGAAAACTTTCTGCCAACAGGTTTATCCAGATGAGTGGGAGCTGTTCTTTAAAACAGACATGCATGTTTTGTACATGCCTATTCAAAAGAAGAAGATACATCTGAATGTTGGTTAACTCCACCTTTTTTTGGGCTAGTCGACTCCTTGCCCACATCTCCAGTACCTTCTCCAAACTCCTCTTTTCTCCTCTCCCTGCCCTCCCCACTGCATTGCTGCAGTTATACTCTCCCATCTGAAACAGAATCACAGAATCATAATGTTGGGAAAAAAACCTCTAATGTCATGGAGCCCAATCTTTGACTTACCATCACCTTGTCAACTGGAGCAGCGCACTGAGTGCTATGTCCAGTCATTTCTTGAACATCTACAAGGTTGGAAGCCATCTCATCCCTGGACAGTCCACTCCAATATTAAACAACCCTTTCCATTAAGAAATTCCTCCTGATGTCCAGCCTGAACTTTTCCTGCTGCAGGTTGAGGCTATGTCTTCTCATCCTGTCTCTGGTTACCTCGGAGAAGAGGCCAATCCCCCCCACCTGGCTACAGCCTCCTGTAGGGCAGCTGTAGAAAGTGATAAGGTCATCCCTGAGCCTCATTTTCTCCAGGCTAAACAACCCCTGCTTCCTCCACTGGTCCTCACAGGACTTGTGCTCCAGACTCTTCACCAGTAGCTCCAGGGCCCTTCTCTGGACACTCTCCAGCACCTCCGGATCCTTCTTGTAGTGAGTGGCCCAGAACAAGACACAGAACTAGAGGGGTGCCCTCACCAGTGCCAAGTACAGGGGACAGTCACTGCCCTGGCCCTGCTGGCCACACTGTTGCTGATACAGGCCAGGATGCCATTGGCCTTCTTGGCCACCCGGGCACAGCTGGCTCTTGTTTATCTGCTGTTGACCAGCACCCCCAGGTCCTTTCCCACCATGCAGCTTTCCAGCCACTCTGTACCCAGCACTGCCTGGGGTTGTTGTGACATGAAGACAGGACCTGGGATTTGGACTCGTGTGTTTTAGCACCGGGCTTGGCCCATCAATCCAGCATGTCCAGATCCCTCTGCAGAGCTTTCTTACTCTACATGGGAACCCCTCCCTAACTCTTCACTAGGAACAATTAATGTCAACTGTGTTGATATGCTTTTCTTTCACAGGGGCTGTAGCTCAGTGAGATTTTTCTGGAAGGTCCTAGGAGAAACCTAGTCTTGGCTAACCTCTTGCTGTGCTAGCAGAACTGGCACACCTCCTCTCCTGCACAGAAGGTCCCACTGAGATTGCTTTAAAAATTAAAAAGCTGCATTAAAAATAAAAGAGGGTTTTGATTGGCTCCAGGGTTACAGTGGAAGAGGATGATGTGGCCTCTCGGACTCATACTGATGTTCATTCAAAAAGATGTATGTGGTTAGGTCTCACTGAACTCAATAGATTACATCAGTATATGAGGCTAGGTATTAGGTTTCCTGCTATTGAGTATGGGGATAAGCTAATTTCTGTTCTTTGCTCCCAGATTCTGAAGGGAGAAAACTCATTCTGCTTTCCCAAAACTTTTGCTTCATTTCTATTTAATTCTGAATTTATTTAAATAAAGGAAATTGTTTTTGCCAGACTCTGTCTGGATGTGGGCCAGTTCACCCAGTGTCTCCTCTCTGACAGTGGCCAGCATCAGTTGCTTCAAAGGAAGGTGCAAGGTACTCTGCTAAGACTCTGTTACAGAAGAAGCAGACCCGAGGGAAAATTTCTTCCTAAATCCTGCTAGCTAGAACTTGGCTTCTGTCCTGATGCCCAAGAATTCCTTCCAAGATGTCTTGTTTATTTTTAAGTATTAACTGTTATGAATCTGGCTAATATTGCTTTTCATGTTATGCCTAATCCTGTTTTGAACAGGTCTGCAGTCTTTGGCTTCAGTTGTATCCTTTGGCAGTGAGTTCCATAAGCTAATTGTGTATTATGTGAGAAAGTACTTCCTTGTACTAGCTTTCAATTTTTTGTCTGAATAAAAACTATTTCACCATTTTATCCCTCCTTCCCTTTTTCCTGTTTTCCTCACAAATATGCACCTCAGAGCTGGAGCAAAAGGGAGAGATATGTACTACTGGTCCAAATTGTGCCTATGGCCCAAAACATAGGTGACAGGTTTGAGGGAACACATCTCCCAGTCAACCCCACACTTAGCCAACCCCAAGCAGTCTGCACTATGATGTGCCAGCACCCCAAAAGCAGAGCTTTTGTAAACAGCTTTTAGAGTCACAGATGTCTCTAGATCAAAAATTGTTTAAACTTTCTTGTAACACCTTATATTTTTTGATATTTTAGTTCAGACATTTATTTATTTATTTACGTAATATATTCATTGCTTTATTACAGACCAGTAGTCTTTAAGACCAGAATTGGCAATTGCAAGGGTAAAATTTGTTATTAGTCACCAGCCAGCATTCCTCCTCACTCACTAGATATACTTCCCCAGAAAGGAGACAGATGGCAGTGCCAGCAACATACTTCCTTGGAGATTTTCCATCAAGGAAAACTTCCTTAAATTAAAAGCTGAGTTTTCTGAGAAATCAAGTAAAAAAGTCTGCATAAGTTACTTAGGACTTACTCTTCCATGTTCTTCGTATGTCCTAGTATATGAAAAGTATAAATTACTTTCCCACGCTGCCTGTCACTGTGCAGGTTCTCTGCTAAAGGTGCAGATCTGCAAGTTACCAGTGGCCATCATTCACATTATCTCAAGCTGAAAGGGCTCCACTGGTCTCCAAACAATAAAGATCTGTGAGTCGGAGATGTAAGCTTGCACTTACTCCAAGGCTGCATGGATGGCTCTGCAGCAGCATCAGTGTGCTCCTCATGCAATGCAGAGTAGTATGCAATACAATGAGCATTGTAGCATTAACCTTTTGCCTTAAAAATCCCCAGAACTGCAATCTGTTCTGGTCACTGTTCTGACATTCAGATGTGTGTACCACAGCCTCTACTTTATACAGACTCTCTTCTCTGTCTTCTAGAAAAAACATATTTCAGTCCTCCAGGCACATTAATCACTAGCCAACCAAGCTGTTTAACTAATCAAAATCTGGGTCTTACAGCTGATGCAATATAATGAATCAATTTCAGTGCCACTGTGGGCATACCAGGCCCCTCCATCATTGTCATCTTCTGGACTGGAGGAAGTGAAACTGCTTCATTTTCAGTAACCCCTTATTTAAAGGCAGAGTAGAAGTGGCATGGCAGTTTTATTCATGGATAGCCACTGGTCAGGGAATTTGAGGAAGCCAGCTGTACAGAAAGTGGAGGTGATTGCTAGGCATTCTATCTCATGAATGTGTTTTTGGGAGCTCTGGAAGATCACCCAAGCCAAAGTACAGGCAAGGTCCAGAGGTGGCCTCAAGGTTAACACAGTACCTCAAAGAACAAGATGCTCATCAAATGACAATATAAACAGCTCAGTGAAGAATGGCATGGAAACAGGAATGACACTGAACTTTTCCTTTGCAGCTGCTCTCCATTCTTAGGCATTGCCTTGTGTCAAAGAACCAATGCTTCACAGGCCTTTTTCTAATAAGTGTCACAATGAAGTAATTGCTTGAGATGTCTGGAGTCATGAACAGGTATAGCACCTCACTGCAAAACTGGGTGAAGTAGCAGAAGATATTTACCCAGTACTGGGTTCAAAGATAAAGATTAACAAAGACAAACAACACAAGCACAAGTAAAACAAAAGGCAGTGAAGAAGATGGGTCTTGCACAAGTCCTTACTCAGGGTTAAGGGCAGTTGTGAACTGCAGATAAGGAAGAACGTCTTTTGCACAAACTCTCAAATGGTCTTTTGTGAGAAAGAGAGTTCTCCCTGTAAAGCGTGTAGAACTGACTGCATTTGTTATTCTGTAGAGCCATAATGCTTTCTTGCAACCTTATTTTTTTTATTTGGAAGAGAAACTGCAGTGGCTCTCATAAGCTAGTCAAGGACTGCAAAGAACACCCCAAAGAACCCATACAGTCCAGACACTGCAGTACCTGGGAGGAAGCTATGCATACCCCAAAGTCCAGCACCCAGCCATAGCTAGGGATCTGCCTACCTGTGTGATGTTGTGTTACTAAAAGGACAGCACTGAACTTCCTGAACACATTCTGCCTCTCCCGCCTTTCCACTTACACAGGTGCTTCCTGAATGGGGTTTGGGCAAGGAGTGGGTGGGAGGTGGCAGTAAGGGAGGGCACTGCGCAACATTCAGTCTCCAAGTGATAACAAAATGATTGATGGCAGCAAAATCTGGAGAGGACATTCAATATTACATGACTGCAAGGAGAACAGATGAACAAAGCAGGTAGCAACCTGCTTGCTGCAGCACCCTGATGAGTCATGTTGAACAGGTACGACAGCTTAGCAGGAGAAGGGGAGCTTCTACCATTGCCTGTTCCTCTGGAATGTCTCTTCTGAACATTGCTTTAGACTTTGAGTAACTCTCAGCTACTGTCTCCCAAAGCAGAATAAAGGACTGGAGCTGTGTTTGGCATAGTACACGACAAACAATTCCTGAATATCTCCCCCATTCACAGTCAGACTTCACTTGTTTCAGCTCTGAACACTCAAAGTTTTAGCTTTCACAAATACATAGTAAAAGGACAGATTTCCATCTATTGCTGCATTGAAACACATCCCAAATCTTACACAGGAAAAGTGCACCAAGTAAGACTGCTCTTCGTATTAATTTTATTGTCATCAGAAAGACCTACATTGGGAAAATCGTGGAAGTACTTGTAATTTCCCGAGTGCACACAGAGTGTCATGGGCACCCTGGTGACACAACTGGGTACAGAGTAATCTTGCCTGTATTGTACTTAGAACGTGATGGTGAACCACAGGAACCATCTGGAGAGAAAAGCAGCTGCCAGTGATTTGGGCAGGAAGAAGTAACAAGATGTAGCAGTGCTCTAGGTGCAGCCAAGTCTCTTGGAAAGAACTGAGGCCTCACTCCAAACGAGGAAGACTTAGCAACTGCCTTAGCAAATGTCCCTAGCAGGTCTGAAGGCAGGTCCTAGCAAAATGCCACAGCTACCCTCTTGGATCTTCATGCTGCCCAACATTTTTTATGCATATTGAGCAGAGAAAGAAAGAGGATGACTGACATTTTGAACTTAAAAAATTAAATGCTATCATGTTATTAGAAGAGGTGGTGCTTTGGTATGGGTTGATGCCTGGTTGTGCTTAAATACTTTCAAAGGCAAATAAAGGATCACTCTAATTCCAACATTTCCTGGACTACTAACTAGGAAGTCTGAAGCTGGAAGCAGTCATATTAGTCATTACCAGTCACTAGTCATGCTAGTGACACAATGCAGGATATTAAAAAAAAAAAAAATCTAAGACAATTAAAAGACTGTAAATCAACCTCTATTAATATGAAGCAAGATTGTTACAATTTTTCATTCTCCTGACTTAGAGAAAAGCTATTTTCATGTTTCTACAAAACCCAAGCCAGAAATTTGGAAGAGTTTATTTGGTTTGTCCATTCCTCCAGGGCTACTACGCTTCACTCTTTACACAGACCAGTGCATTGGCTTTCAATTAAAACAACAGAAAAACATAAATCTAGGTCTCTTGCTGGAGTTGTTTCTGTAAATCATCCTCCCCCGCTATACCATCCAGTAGCCACCAGAGATATGAAAAAATTGTAATATTGAGTTTTTATGTATGACAACCTTCCTCCTCTCTCCCGTTCAATTATCCTTGACTTTTTAAAGCCGTTAGTACCTAGCAAGAATTACAAGTACATCACAGATGGACCAATTTCATTGAACCGTAATAGGAGGGATTAATTCCAAGCTTAACAAGGAAAGCTAATCCAACCTTAGCTACAGGGAGACCACCTTCTTTGTTCTGACATTGCAAAGCCTTCTTTTTACACTGACAGTGTCTACAGCTTACAGATTTTGAAACCATGGTGGTGGGGAAAAGAATCAGTTGCATGAGTGCATCAGTTGCATCAAATGTAGTTTTGACAGAGCTGGCATTTCTGAGACTCTGCTTGTACACTTGCTTTTGTACCACGGTAGGGTACATTGAACGCCTTTGCTGTCATGATCTGTAACAGTGAAATGGAAGTTAGGAGAGGAAAACACAGAAAATTAGGGCTCTTTTGAGAAGAGCACTACAGTTTTTTTCATCAGAAGGTAAAATGTAAAAGTATTACAATAAATTATGATACCCTGACTTGAAGAGGTTCCTCTGACAGAAGAGGACACAAAGAAATTCACCATCACTATATTATGAGTTCTTAACTGTACTTCAAGATAACAGTTTTCACTTCAGAAGAAAATGCAATTAATTTAAAAAAAGAAATGTGGGAATCTGAGGCCACCATCTACACTCTTCTTCCTGAAAGAAGGCTGCAGTATTACCAAAACCTAACCATCACCTTAGACCATCGTTCTAAGCTCCTTCTTTCTTATATACAGGAAGTTGAAAAACTCGAGAACTATCAAGAACAATCACAAATTTAGCTATTCTGCAGAGGATTTCCAAAGGGCAGTTCAGGGCCAAAGACCAGAGTCATGAGAGACTCTCTTTCATATCAGGAAAGGGACATTTCAGCACCTTGGTGGACATGCTACTTTCACCCATTGACTGCCAATGTGACACTTCATTCCTCATTCCTATCTGCAGAAAATCCATCCTCAACTGATGAGCATCCATAACATGTGTGAGTCTACAAAAGATCTTTTGAAATCTGTGATTTCAAGATTTCAACAGCTCTGTCCTCCCAAACCAGTTGTTTGTTCCCAAAGACATTTCTTCTCCCAGGGCCCATCCCCACTGCTGCTAACTTCTGCTTGCATTGAGATTCCACTGTCCTCAGCTTGGGCAGCCTTTGTAACTTCCCACATTGCAAAGCCCTGATACTCCCTTCTCCATCATTTTCAGGCTTATGGTGATGCCCCACGAGCACTACAGCCAGTTCCTGACCACATGGGACTCCTGCTCCCTGACCAGTGCAGGGTTTGCAGAGCTGCTCTCCCAAGGCACCTGAACGTCTGCCGGTTTAGAGGTTGTTTGACCAACGGAGTTGGGTTTCCCAGGGCAGCAGTGTAAGGGTTGCTATCTCTTGTCTCTCAACAGAGGTTGTGAGGAACAGTAAAACCCCTTTCCCATTGACAGCACTACATAACTCCCAGATCTAATGCAGAACTTCCAGGCTGCTGGGATTGACATGAGAGGAAGACACAGAGTACACAGTGACGGACACCACAAGATAGGCAAGCCCTTAACAAAGCCCTGGGAGCTGCCTAAGAGCAGTTAGAGATACACTAACAAATGGTGCCTTTTGCTTTTCACGCACTCTTGCATGCCACACTGTATGTAATTTTGAATGCAACTTCATGCAGTGGCCACAATGCAACTATTTGAATCAAACACAACCCAGATCACATCGAATGTAAATCCAAGCTGTAATGCACAGCCCAACAGCAGTCTACCTTGTATGGCAGGCAGACAGCGACAAAGAAAATTAGCTAACTAATGACTAAAAGCCTCCATGCACACGCATGCGCCCACACACACACACACATGTGCATGCAGTCACACTCAACCTTGGATGCAAAAGGCTAAACAACAGAATCATATCCAATGCCAGAAATATTGTATGCTCATTAAAATGCTGGCCAGACTGCTTTATGATTACTATCCCAGGATTTTAAATGATGGCTGAGTTTGAGACAAGCCCTTCAGAACAAGAACTGACAATGAATAGAGGAGGGAAGTGGAGACAAAGAGAGTGAAAGGGAGTTAGACATATAGGAGAGACTTTTCTCCTAGAGCAGCCAGAATTAGTTGACAAATAGCCACTGTTTCTAAGCCAATGTTCATTCTTTTCTGTCTATTGAGGCATTATCTTAGATGACCAAAAAATTATGGAAATGAATGAGAGAAGCATAGAAGCATAAGCTATTTAACATTGCTCACAGTAACTCGTAGCAAATCAAAGGGGAAAACAGAAATGTGGCCTGTGCTACATCCTCTCAATGCAATTGGAAGGATCACTGATGATGCCAGCTCTTATCCTTGACTCTTTGGGGTGCTTTGCAGCTGTTAATTTTTAATTTGCTCTCCATTTGCAGTTTAAGACTGCTCCAAGTGAATGAGCTAGGACGTGTCTTTCAGCTAAAAGTAAAGCAGATCATTCATAAAATGAAAAAAAAAATATATGAGGAGATGAATAACAGTTAAAAAACCCAAAAACCATGCCTCAGGGCAATGTGGTCTTTAGTCACAATTCCAGATATTTATTCTTCCAGATGATGAGTAACACCAAGCAAACTCTTCTCAACATTGCATACAATGCTGATTCACTCTGGGAGGCAGATCACCTTTATTTTCTCTTAATGGTGAATCTGTCAGCCATGCCAAAAATGAAGTAAGATATTCTACTGTTTTCTCAGGGATCCTACTACTAGCAGGTATATACTTTCCCTCTAAATTGTCCCCTTATCCTCTCTCCATCCTTCTCTTTTGGGAAGAACATGGTTACCATAGTGAGCATAATCTCCATCATTTCCTATCAGGACCACACTAAATCAAATCAATCTTCTCTTGACATCTTTGTCCTCCCACTAATTCCCTGTTGTCTCCCCTTTATAGTATTTGCGATCCACAGAGACAGAGATATTTTAGACACACCTTGATCATAACAGCAACAAGTCAGCATCCCACATGGGTGCAAACTGGGTGTCACTAATAAGAAATGGCTGTGTGAAGCGGCTGAATGAAGCTGATGAACCACCAGGGAGCTGGCAGGCATCCAGATCCCACATGATTCAAACAACTTGCAAAACTAATAGGCAGAAAAGCAGAAAATGGAGGCAGGCAGATGTGAGTTAATGCTCACACAAAGGCCTGAAAAGGAGTGACTTGCACATGCTAGATGCTGACTACAACCTGCTGCCAAAATACCTTCTCTCTCTTCCAAATGCTATCAAGGTTGATCTACCTTTCTGACAAGTGCACCGATAATGTTAATGAAACATAATTCTGCATATGGGTGCTTTGGAGTAGTGTCCCTGCTGCCACCACATACCTCGGTATCAAAGAGCCAGCTTCACACGTGACTGCGAGCTCATCCTGTAGGCAATCACAAGATATTCTTTTGCACCACCAAACCTGTGCTGCAAAAATTTCCCTAGTCTGCCTCTCAGAAAAACAGAAAACTTCTTTTCAGTGAAATTTTTCAAACAACGCTCTACGTACACCATGAGGAAAGGAAAATTTCCATTTGAATAGTGCGTAAAAGTTGCAAACAAATGACAGCATGGACCTGTCATGGCAAATTCCATAGACACCTAGCTACATGGCACTGGCTACTGAAATTTCAATATTTAAAAGAAAGTAATTTATTTTTGTTATGTAAGATTTCTAGGCAGTTGCTTTCTGTTTCTGCTCAGCACTGGATGGCCTCCTTTATGCTTAACACAGCGTAAGAGTGGCAGTGATGTCAATTCATTGCTGCAGAGGAAGTAAAAAGCTCTGAGCTTAGACCTTGGCAGGAAAAAACAGTTTTGCACTTAATCTCTAAACAAGTGTTTATTTGAATAAAGTTTGTTTTACTTGAATGCTTTTCCTGTCAGAAAAGTCTGACAGGAGACTGGTAAACTTTCCCTAGGCACCCAGTCTCTGGACAGATGAAAAGTAAAGACAGAGCAGAGGGATTGAAAGCAGCCAGATGCTCTCAGCCCCATAATCAGGTTACAAACAAACCTCTCTAGACACCCTTATATCCTCCCCAGCACCTGTGCCTTTTCCAGAGCATTTTTAAAGATGTGAACATTTCTGCAGCAGTGGCTTGCTGAGTTTTGCACCATGTTTACTTAGCAGTTTCTTACAGGACCACAAACTGCTGTGTACTTGAGTTGTCCTGGTCAGCTTCCTCCTCTGACCCTCAGCTCTACGGGTGGTGCACCAAAATATGCCTTTCTTTGGAAAATTTGGGCTGGAAACCCTTGCCTTATAACAGGCAAGATCTGTGACAGAGCTGAAGGTACTGCTGTAGTATGAGGCTTAGCAATGTAAAAGGACAAACCAGGCTAGCCTGTGTGACTGTGATCTGTCTGAGATCTGAAACTGAAACATCACCTCATGGGAATGTGGCCGTGGCTGTGCTTCCTCACACCCAAAACAGTGACAGCACTAAGCACACATAAAATGCCTCTGGAGGCAACCTAGGAATCACAACACGCAGAAATAATTTGTGCCTGTAGCACAGTTAAAGGCAAATAGAATCAGCAGGAAACACAGACTTTTTTGTTTACTTGGGTTATTTTCCTGGTAAGTGATATAGTTAACAAAGACCCATAATGAAAGTAATCTTAAATTTGGAGAATGACAGAAGTGAAAGAGAGTGGCACAACTCACTTTGATCACAATTCACCTTTATTTTTTATTCTAATCAGGTTAAGTGATGAAAGCTCATTTGCCCACCATTGAGAAAGTGCACAGACACAAGGGGAGATGGGGGGTCCTCAAACCATGCCCTGCCTGGCCCCTCTCAGAGCCATCACAGGAGCCTTCAGCCACACATCAAGGGATGAAACCTATTGCTGTGATCCAATTCCTAAGGCTTCCTGGTGCAGCTTTCAAACGGAGGGGTGTTGCTGCCTTTGGGTGTCTGTGCCACTCCCTCATGGGATGTGAGGGAAGGACATTCTGGCATGGTACAAGGCTCAAGATGTTTAGTGAAGGAAGCAATGGCAGGGAAGGAGAGGGATCTCAGAGGCTTGACAGGGAATACATATGGGGAAACAGGGAAATATGAGGACAATACGCATAAACAGGCACTGATCACTGTGGTTCTGTGGCTGCGCCTTGCATATGATGAGAGCAGTCTGTCCAATCTTCTCATGAAACTCCATTTCCAACTCTTCTAATGGGGGAGTGATGTGCCTGTGTCTACAGATCATGTGTGTATGCACATGTCTGTGTGCACGCCTGCTATGAATGGGTGCCCAGTTTCACTGCTGCCTGGATCTAGGGCGCAGATCTGCTGCAGTCTCACTGCAGTGGGGCTATCAGATTTGTCCACTTACTAGCAAATAATATATTACATTGTCTTCAGGAGTTTGACAGGTGGGCAGCATAGAGCAGAACAGTACTAAACAATTACAAAAAGCACGGTGCTTTGTATCATACACAACAACAAAACCAAGTTATTCTCTGTCCAGCTTCACAAGGTTCATACTTATCTAACCATTGCTCACTTTAGATACAGATAGATACAATGTACATCTCCTTGGGATGAGGTGATAAAAGGAAAAAAATGAACATGCTCATCCTTTTTTTGTCCTATAAAAAGTTTTCCATAAAAAAATGACATAATACCTGTTTGAGAAAGGAAGACTTTTAAACAATTTAGGGAATTAAAATATTTTTGTCATATAGAGAAACATTTTTAAAACTAGCTGGGTTGGTGGAAAATGCACCGACCATCATTTTAGAAGCAGAATGTTCTTTTTTTCTGGTCAATTGTAAGGCTCACTGTGCAGATGTTCGTAGTAATAGCAGGTCTCTCAGTGAATACAAGATTTTTAAACTATTTTTTTAAACTATTTTTTTAAACTATTTTTTAAAAATATTTTTTGGCTGCAAAGCTTTTTTTGTTTTTGGAGCACATCAGGGACAAAAAGCACACATGTTTCAGAGGGGGGGCGTTATGACTTAGGGATGCTGACTGCAACTTGAAGGCAGTAAACTTTAAGTGAAATAAAAAGTAATAGATGTTTCCTTTGGAGATGCTCAGCTGACAGATAGCCTGCAAATATGATGTTCACCTCAGATGAGGATGCAGTGAAGAAAAGAACCTTTGCAACACAGAGGGATAACAATCATTTTTAGGTAACCAAAATTCAGGGAAAATTGCATCAAACAGGTCACTCAGCATACCACCTTGTTACAGAAAATCCAGGGTAATGTCTCAGGTGACTATCACTCAAGTCACTTCTGCCAAATTCCTCATAGTCTGCCCTCTGACCTGTCTTCTATTCCAGTGCTCTTCAGGTTTGGAGGTTTGACATGTGACTGTTTGTGTTGGTGGAAGATAAGGGTGTCTTGGTGACAGGTTTTCCAGCACTCAGCTGGCCCACAGTCTTCAAGTCTAGAATTCACAGAGGCTACTCACTGTGGTTATGGGAAAGCCTCTGGAGAAGCAGGACAAGGAAGGACTGGTGAGGGTGGGCAAATCCTTAGAAAGGAAACCACATAGCAGCACTGGAGTTGCATCCTTTGCCCTATTGCTTGGCATTGCACTGCATACGAGTTTGTTGGCAAAACCCCTACAGGGCTGCTAAGACTGTCCTGCATCCTCAGGTGGGAGAGGACACCTTGAAGATATTCTGCACTGAAGAAGGGGAGGTGCTATCCATCTGGCTGCTCTTCACTGGCACACAAACCCAGACATCTGGCAGATCCCCACTAGCCACCTTCCTGACTAGGGAAGGCTTACTTTTCTTCTCCTTTCCTCCCATTTTTAATGATTCCTTTTCATTTGTGCTTTGCTAAATATGGGCCAGGTGTAGACAGGGTCACTCCTTCAATAAGCTTTGTGGTATTTTGGATTCTTTTCCCTCCTGACTCCCTATAAACAATCAGTGAGTGCTGGGAAGGATCTCCTCCATCTCTGTTTTGGTGTCACAAGCTTTTCTGCTCTGACATTGTTGCCATGAACACAGACTACCACCACACTCAGCAGTGTGGATTAGTCTCTGTGCCTTCTAGTGGGGATAAAGGCCTATGCTGTTTTCATGCGGGTGTTCAGCAAAAGATAAAACGTTGAATCCACTTTTCTCTGCATCAGCCTGCCTTCAATTTGCCTTTGACTAAACATGAAGTATCCAGCTTCTTGCAAAGAGCATTAGTAACTAAAGTATGTCTGGCTCCTCACTGTTACTGGTTTTGTACATTCCCTCTCTTTTCTTTCTGGTTTGCCCTGTTCCTGGCATTATTTGTCTCAAGAACACAGAGTACTATACACATTGCTCCACAGGGACTTTCAGACTGGGCCACAAAACAGCAGACATACTCTCTAGTTTGGCTTTTTACATTGTGTTGTGACCATGGCTGAGATGGACATGAAGATCTTGGGCACACTTTCATTCTCTTTCATTCTCTGAAGGTAATTCCCTGTCTTTTAAGGCTATTTGCTACTTTGGACATCTCTGGCATAGTACTCAGTTGACAGCAACCATGTCTTCCATTGAGAGGAAAGCTTTGATTCTTCCATTACCATCTTAAAACAAAGGAGGATTTTTTTTTACCCTATTTATGGATGCGAAACTTTCTTTGCTTTTCACACCTTTCCTTCCATTTTAAGCATGCTCCGCTAAATATAATGGGTGTTTGCAACATTTTTGATGTTTGCAGGAGGTATCCCTGTCACACCACTGAAGATTTAATTGTACTTTTTGCAGTAACAGAGGTAAAAAAGTAACCTTCTCCTGCCTTAGGGTAGAACCCTCTTTGTAACTCTTGTACACATTAGCTTTTAAATGAGTTAAGGTCCCTATTAGGCCTTTTGGTAGACTGATGGACTGAATTGGAACAAGCTAGGCAAGCTTTTGGGCCCACCAATGTATCTTGAAGCCCCTACAGTTTCAACAAATGAATCTAATCTCAGTGTTCTTATACTCCACAAGCATCACTTTCTGCTGGTGCTGAGACTTAACTTCACAAAGGTCAATGTGGCTCCCCACATCTGTGGTGGATATGGCTTGAGGTATGTGTACATGTGCTGTATATATATTAGTGAGCCTCTCTTAATGAAACTGACTGAGCTAAGATGTCATGGACTTAGCTGTGGTCCCAATGTTGTGGATGCTGGGTTATCACCTACAGGTATTGTCAAACACAATAACATGTAATTGGCTAAGTTTGCTAAACTTGTCATATCTTTTGCCTTCAAACACTTCAAACGCTTCTGGACCACTTGCCCTCTGTCCAGATTTCTTTGTGCTGCAACCAAACCAAGAATATTTTTGAAAGCCTTACTGTTGTGTCCCACCATCGCTCATAAGCCCAGCAATTCTGCTGCCAACACTCAGGAAACCGGGTACGCTCAGTCTGAGGTTTGTGAATTGCCAGCCTGTCTCATCTGCACCTTGTGTCTCACCACCCTCAGGTAACGCGACCATACTATTTATCCATGGGCATTTGGTCAGTGTCAGCATTAGCCTACTGCCTGCAACATGGATGCTAACAAGTAGCTTCTAAGATGCCTGTAGGATGCAAGACCTCAGTTCAATGATGCTAACAGCTCTGCTTCATTCTTTGAGCTCTTTGCACACAGTTTCTCTTCTTTCCCTTCGCTACTGCCAAGGATCACAGCAGTTGGTAGAAACAAGACACCCTGGGAAACCATGTCCTGTTTTCACTTTCTGGCCTGTTCTTGTGTGCAGGAATGGAAGGAACTACAACTGTGGTGACTTCAGACACTGCCCTGGGTCACTTCTGTGCACAGCCTAGAAATCCACCCTGGGGCAGTCAGGGTAAGGAGCCTCATGCATGGAAATGGCTTTCCCAGTGAGTGCAGCACAACAAGTTTTAATATCTAGTTGAGTCTTCAGGGCTGGATCCTGTCCAGGCTCAGCAATGTGATTGTACATTACTGGCATTTCCTTCTGGCTGACTGGGGCAATGGGAATCTGCTGGGTCACTCCAGCTTTTCTGACACAGTGTCTCCATGTTCTACACTGCTTGTGTTGGGTTGGAAATACAGACAGGTACAGTGCTTAGGAAAATACCTAAATGCCCTTAGTCGGCATGTTTCAGCCATAAAGTAACTGAAGCCATATTCTCCAGTTCTTGTATCCTCACCTCTCCTCATTTCCTGATGCTTTCCCTAAACTGTTCCATGCAGAAAAAGTTCTCAGACCCTCTGGGATCCCTGCAGAAGGTTTTGTGTATTTGACTGCTGGGACCTGAGGAGCAAGGCAGTTCTCATAAAGGAGGTGTCAGAGAAATTCCTCAAATGACAAAGTGAGCAAATAAGAACAAAAACAAACCCAGCATGTGCACCTTCCCTCCAGCCTGGGCTGCCTCTTACCCATTCTGCAGTGCTTGTAATCCTCTATTAATGTGATGTTTCCCGGGAAGTTGTTCAGAAAGCCTCATGTGAAAGTTCTGCCTAGGAGAGATAGCTTTGCCTGACCACTTTGACAAAAGCAGCTGCCCAGCACACTCTATTTGTAACATTATCTTAGGAAGATGCTCACAACTGATGTCTGCTCATAATAAGAGAAGAGTTTTCCTTTTCCTGAACTAGCACTTTGGTGGGGAGAGGAAAGCTTGCACATGCCTTAGAAGTGAACTGTGTGAATCTAAGACACAGGACTGGAGACAGAAGAGGGCAGAAGTCTCAAGGGGGCATTGCTTCTGGGCATGGGGAAGAAGTACAGCCAGGAACACTACAGGGAATTAGCAGTGCTGGTTGTGCTCAGAGTCACATGAGGCCTGGGAACAGCCGGGCTCTTGGCTTCAGTTACGGAGCAGCAGAACTGCACTTCAGAGACCACTTATCACTGCAATAAATCTTGCTTCTCACTGAGTACATGTGGAAGCTGAGACATTTGACAGTGAGGAGGGCTCCTGTAGGCAGGGGTTTGGCAGCACAGGCAGGCAGCAGCTTGTACAGAGCTACACACTATTGCCAGTAATGCAACAGAAGCAATACTCTGTGACTAAAGTTGCTGTTTATAAGTATTTTCTTTTCTTGTTCCTGGTGTGGGCAGTGAGAAGAGGGGGATTTAGATTAAGAAATCTCTTTATAAGCAAAGAACTGAAAACAAAATTTAAAACAAATCCACAGCCTCACAGCTTCTGTATAACACATCGTGCATCATTTCCCCCACCCAGTTACCCCCAATCCCCCTCCCAGCCTCATCAGCAAGCTGCTGGCAGAGTGAGCCTTTCCTTCAGCATGAAGAGCTGGTCTTGCCATGCTCCCATTTTTAATGCTGCTTTTGCAGCAGAGAGCATGAGATGTCAGTGCCTTCTTACACCATATCCACACCCTGCTGCACGCAGCAGTGAGTCAGCACCAGATGCTTGCAGGCCTGGGAGTCTCAGTTTCATCAACTGTAAATCCCTGCAGCTCCACTGGCTACAAGAGCTCCTCAGAGCAACACCAGCTGGAAACCTGCCCTGTAAATCTTGGGGGATGAGCTGCCCAAGCAGCTTCTCCTCAAGCTGGCCCTGCACAGGGGTCTCATTCTTCCTAGTTTCCAAGTCCATTTCCACTCCTCCTGAAACATGAAATGGCTAGGTGGAATTGGGAGCCAGGGTTCTTTGTTTAGACTAAGCATGCAGAGTTTGCTTCATCTGTAGTCTAAATAAGCACAAATGAAAGTCAGGAGCTTCTGTGCCTGTGTGCAGGGAAGCAGAAGGGGTGCAGCTTAGTTTGGAGACTGAATATCCATTATGTGTGCACTATCAGCAGCCTATTTTTAGCCACTGGGCAGTCAGAGGGTATTTGTCAGTGTAGTGTTCAAATCTTATCCCATGCCTTCCATTTTCTTTCCCTCTCTCTTCAAGTCTTCACCACCCCTCCCCCAAACTTCCCCCTTCTTATGGAATCTGGGAGACATTTGGTGATGTAGGTAATGAGATTCCATCTCCACACAGACCACATTCAAGAAGGTTCATTCAATCATTCAAGAAGGTTTTACCTCCTTCCTCCATGACTTTTCACAACAAACAGATCAACAGACAGTTCTAGGATCACATAACAGGAATTTCCCCTTCCCTTCCCTTCCCTTCCCTTCCCTTCCCTTCCCTTCCCTTCCCTTCCCTTCCCTTCCCTTCCCTTCCCTTCCCTTCCCTTCCCTTCCCTTCCCTTCCCTTCCCTTCCCTTCCCTTCCCTTCCCTTCCCTTCCCTTCCCTTCCCTTCCCTTCCCTTCCCTTCCCTTCCCTTCCCTTCCCTTCCCTTCCCTTCCCTTCCCTGGGTTGAAGCATGACCTTCTTCTCTGCATTGCGCCATGTGATACACAGCAATCAGAACCTGAAACATTGACACTATTTTGTTACCACAATGACTTTGCAAGGGCATGTGCCTCCTGGTACCGCCAGTCGAAGTGAGATCATGGAGCCTGAGGGGTTAACAGGAGTGACACAGCCCTCACACGCATTGCTAGAGTAGGGGATGACAGAAGCAGCACACAATCTGCTAAGTGAAGGGCTCTTTTAAGGGCTTCATCAGCACACAGGGCCCGCAGTGTTGACATAGAGGCACAATACATTTTTATTCTGCTATGTTTTATGCTATATCATATCCAAAAACTACCTCAAATGGTCTCAGGCACCAGAAAGAAATGATAAGATTGGCAAAGCAATGAAAAAAAATGGATAGCGTTGCACTTACAAACAAAATCAGGTAAAGCATTTCAAACAACAGCACAAAATAGGACTGTAACATGGTTACTACCCAGAAATGCTCAGCTACACAAAACTGTTAACAGTCTAGTTATTTTAATAGCATAGCCTCTAAATAAGAACTGATTTTTCATATAAAATTCTCTTAAACTAGTATCTAAAAGAATTCCCCTCACTTAAGAATTCCCTTATTTCCCCTCATATTAGGATGGAGTCTGGACTACTTCCAACGTAACTCCACTATAACCAAGGCATGTTGTCCTCATCTGTATAGAGTTACCCCAAGTTAGTGCTGTACTTTCAAACTCAACTGTGAGTCCAGAAGACTGGCAGTAAAAACATCCATGGGCAGTAATTTCCTCATCTTCTCCAGCTCTGTCCCCAAAATATACAAGGCTTCACTGTCCCTGTGACTTAGAAGTAGGCAGACCCCAGCAGGCAAAAGCGGTTATACTGATGGAGAACTGAAAATATTCAACAGTTGTGAGTCTCCCCAGTCATTTACCTCTGAATTTCAATGCGTATCTCAACACTAAATCACTCTCTTCCAAAGTTAATTTATAACCTTTTTTTGTCTCTGTACTAGTACTCTGGAAACTTGTGGGCAGGCTAGTAGTTTTACAAGGTTGGTTCACATGTTTTGTCATATAAAATACTACAAATAATCCTCCTATTCCTGTCTTGCAAGAAACATTCAAGAGCTCCAGTGACAGCAGTCTTTCAGGGAGGGCATGTTAGCAATCCTCTGAACTCAGTAAGTGATCAGAGGTACCTAGAGGCTCAAGGGTAATGCAGAATGAGGGTATTAAAAGAGTCTCTGTAGCCCATGGACAGAGGAAGGTTACCCCAAAAGGGTGCCAGCATTCAAATGAGACTGCTGCACTCCTCCACTTCCTGAAAATCCAGCCTTTCTCATTCTGCTACATGGTGAGTTAGCAAAAACTGATGTGCTAACTGAGAAATGTCTTATAAATTACAGTCTGGAGATGCTACTGACTAAAATCATGCTGGCTGTGGTGGTGGTGTGCTGCCTGCCTATTTGCTTGCTGTGTGAGAGCAGAGATTTTCTCTCATTTAGGAGATCTCACAATAGGAGTTGTGTGTACCCAGAGGGCACCACCTGCCACCCCCACCACCCACCCCCTCCCGCTTCACACAGCTGTCTTTGGCCATGTCCACGTGGCATTCCTCATGTCTGGGGTAGGTATTTCTGCAATGGATCAGTTTTCATGCCAAACCCCAACACCCTAAAACCAAAAGCAGAGCTGCAGAAGCAGCAGGTACTCCTGGAAGAGGACATGGAGACAGCTCATGGGGTGTTACAGAGACTATTCACTCATGACTAAGCTATTTTTGAGTTTTTGAGTCTTTTAATATTCCAACAACACTTCTTCCTTCACACTGTGATGGAATCACAATGTGAAAGATCACTATTTTTCAAACCACAGTGCCACAGACTCTGTCCAAGGGCATGAAGCACAAGAAAATCTGGATTTGTCTGTGTAGCATTTTGTCTTGTTTGCTTATTTAATGAGTTTTTGTTTGCTTATTTAATGAGTTTTACTGTTTGCATCTCCTCGGTTTCTAGGGAAAAAAGCCTGTTCCAGTTGTGATGAAGATACTAACATCTTCCTAAAACAGGTGCTTTTCAGCAAACCTTCTGAGGGTCTTCATGATAGACCTGTTGGGCAGCTGGGATGAGGGCTGGCCCCTGGCAGAGCAGCCTGAAGTCTTGGAACATATAGTGAGGAACAAATCACTGCACAATGGTTTATAAGCTGGTACACAGACCAGTTTCAAAGGCAGATGTGCTCAGTGCCGACCTGGGTGATGCTCTTTCTAATGGTGATACTACCATCTTGATATCCCAGAGTAGCAGCTTAAAAACTCATTAGAGGAGGAAACTCCTTGCTCAGCACTGGGCTGCAGCAATGAAACAGGACCCGATTTCTTGTGTATGACTGCAAGTCAGTTGTTCATACTGTTGTCCTATCCTTGTAATAGAAAGGAACACACTGCAGAACAGTCCAAGACTAGTTCCTGCCAGATTGCATCCTAGAGACAGAGCATGCCCCTTATTTCTAAAATTATCTCCTTCACTGCATGGTTTTGGCCCAGGGTACTGCCCATGCATTCACATCACCGCCTGGGACCACACACACACATCCTTGCTTGTGCATCCTGTTTCCATCCACTGCCAGGAAACATTACACATAATATATAATGTGCATAAAACCACAAGCATTGAGATAGGGCACAAAAGAAGATGAAAAATACATATCTACTTTGATTTGATTGAATAAAATGGCCACAAATGAAGCTTAAAAACTAAAGAAACAAGACTCAAACTATGGAGAACGAGACAACAGGGATCTTATCCCTTCCAGTATGGGGGTCAGGCAGATGTACTGGGGAGGTATGAACAGGAGGAGAGGGTGACAGATCTCTGATGCTGCCACAGCTACAAAGCAAGCTGTTCTCTCTGCCACACTTCTCTTTTTCAGAGTAAGAGCTGTTAAGAATTACACTACTTGTTATGTCTTCCTCTCAAATCCTGTTCCTGCTTTGCATACTGCTTTTTCTGTATCCACAGCTATCCTTATTTTTCTCCCTGTAAATCTCTGGAGCATCTTTGCATTCTCCTCAGGGTGCCTTCCATCCTGGCTTAGGAAGTTAGTCCCTGCATTTCCAGAAATGTGTTTGCTGCTCAAGTTTGTTAACCCCTTGCTCACTTCCTCTGACTGCATACAACTTGTTCCACCTTTTGGTTTTGGCCTGAAGGCCCTGTGTGTGGAAGGAGAATCAGTTCCAGCATCAGGGAAAGCAAGATACCAACAAGGCACAGGCCTTAGGGAGAGTGAGATGTGCATATCCAGCTGGCTGTCAATGTCATCTGCATAGCTGAAAAATCCCAGAGGGTGTGGATTAGCATGCGTGAGAGTTGAGGTGGAGTACTCTGCAGTGAAATTGTTTTAGGAAGCACTGACTTGTTGCAAACCAAAAGTCCTAATTCCTACAAAGTTTTCAGCTGGACTTGAGACAGCAGCCTTTTGAGAAAGGGATGGCTGATGTGCTTAGCAAGGGCATAAGAGACAGGGTATCAAGGCCCTTCTCCCCTGAAGTAGGAATGCATCTGCATTCCATGTACTGAACTAGATTATGTTCACTGTTGAGCTTCTAGTGCTCAGTGCACTGGAAAAGAATGAGTTTTGTTATGGTGCTCAACTGAAACACCTCAGCCGGAGTCCTGAGCAACCCAAGAGCACATCAGCATCTTGCGGCTTATATTCACAGGCGCTGCCTGTGCTTTTAGAAAGTGGAGGTGCAAATACTGCCACCTTGAGAGGGTGAGTCTGTGATACCTGCAGGAACACAGCAAGCCCACTTCTAACCCAAGTACAGAGGGGACAATAATCCTGGGCAGATGGTGTAACTCTTTTGTATGGTCTTGTGCAGGGCCAGGAGTTGGACTCAATGTTCCTTACATGTCCCGTCCAATTCAGCATATTCTATGATTTTGTGGTTCAGTGACCTAGCCATTAACAACCTCCTTTCTCAATCCTCCTTCAAGTTTCATCCCTCACTCCAAGAGCCTGACTCCAAGAGCCACTCTCCATTCCAGAACTGGTCAGCCTTATGAGCAGTGCTGAACTGAGGGCAAGAGCAATGCTGGCTTATTTTTCTCACATGCAGATTCAGCACAATTGCTCCTGCAAAACTGCAGAGGGCCCTTTGCAGTTGCAGCACAGGACTTCTCAGAGGACAAGCTAAAGGTAACTGTATGGAGCTGATGTACAAAAGTACTTTAATTGCTTTTGATGCTGCAGACTAACTTCATTAAGCCCTAGGCAGATGAGTCACAGTAGCAGGCTGTACTGGTGAAGGAAACACGATGGGACATAGGGAGAAAGTCAGCCTTTCCACAATAATTAGACAACTACTGTTGTAAGTGGAACTGCCTGCTATCTTGCCTTGAGCTGGACTTTAACAGCAGGTGATCAGAGGTCCTTGTCCTCAAGGACCAAGATGTTAAACAGTGTCCAGCTTATCTGGCTTCTGTTGAAATTAATGAAGCAATGGTTTTCCCTCAAGGGGCCTAAGTGCCTTCAAAGTTCACACTTTCCTTACTTCTTTCCAGCAAAGAGAAAACTAGTACCACACAATCTACATCCACTGCCTTCACACAGTTAGATCTTGTTCACCTAGCTGAGCCTCATCAGTATGTGTAGGGGAAGAGAATGTCCTTGCTACGAGATTGAACCTGGAAGACAAATCCTGCCACATTCACAACTCATCTGGCAGCAAAAAGGACACAGCACACTTTCTGCCATGATTGTGCTATGCTGAGGTCCAAGTTCTCTGTGCTGTGGTCACTGATACACACAGTAACTAATGCAGGTGTGGGCCTTGTTCTTGAGATGCTGGTGTGGTCTCCACTTGCCTGTCCAGAAATGCACCTGAGACAGACTCTTGGCAGGTGTCACCATGAGCTCGTGTCACAAGAGCTCAGGCCTTGCTAAAACTGTGATGGCAAGAGAACTTGGAAGGAAGCAATCCTGTGTGAAGGCTTGCTTATGAATTTGGGTGTCTGAAATTATTACTGTTACCTGTAGAAAGAAAAAGCTGTGATGAAGATTCTCCCGATGACATCACACCATGGGACCTGCCTCACCAGCTACACGCACATGGGCAATGTGAGCTGATGGAAAGGGTCCCTTCAGCTTTTGCATCCACTGTGGTCATTATGGGTCCAGCACTTAATAGACTCTGACTGCAAGAGGTAGTCCCCTCACTGCACAACAAAGGGAAAACATGCGGCCGCCAAAATGGGGCTGCAAAATGAACTGCAAAGTTTTGTACTTTTTTTCCCTTTTTTGGTCTGTTGACATAATATCTAGCCCTCAGGTCAGAGCGAATTACTTCTAGGCATACATGTGCTAGAAAGCATTCAAACTCATAAGATACTCTTCTAGGACTCTGTTACCTATATTTTTTTATCGCAAACACGTACTGTGAAGGCAAGAGCAAAAAAATTCAGTGAGTGCAGCTGAATTAGGAAGGACCTACTCCTGACATAATGAGTTGTCTCACTGATGTTGCAACAATGAACACTAATGTGAACGTCTTCTATTACTTCTTGTCCCCCCATTGTGAAGTAAGTAATTATATCCTGAAAATTACCAGGCTCTAAAATGTTATCAAATATTTGCATGAATGACACAATTTTCGTGACAATATTGTCCAGAGAAGAGTTATTACATAATACATTTGCAAAAAAAACTTTGCCAACAAACTGCAAAAGCTTTTTAATTTACCATTAAGTGCTGAGGTTTTTATAAAAATCTTGAAGTTTATATAAAAATCTATCTAAAATTCCATGGTATTGGAACTTTATGCTTCCCTACACCTTTAAGCAATTCATTAAAATAACCATGATAACTAATGAATGCATAGCAGTGGCTGTTGCTGCTCAGATCTAGTGGTAACTGTTGAAGCAAGCAGCTTTTTCAGAACCTGATTTTTATTAGAGTTTTTACTTTTTGCTGCAGAGACTATGTAGGAGCAGCTGTAGCTTCTTTGTGCAAGTTTATTTGGTTTCTCAAGGACTAAAATATGCTTCTCCTCCTTTATGTTTTAGTGTGTGGAGGCAGAGTGGGGATGGATTTTCAGCTAGCTGTGTGTTTGTGCCCTGACTGTTCCTGGTGAAGCCTAGATCAAACTCTGTTGGGGACAATCCCTGCATGTTTAACCATGAAAAATAACAAGTCTCATCATACATTTGGGAGAGAAGACAAATGTCAAATTTTGCTGAGTCAGTCTAAGTTATCTGTTCTCCCACACTGAGGACTTATTGCCATTATAATATCTGATTCTTGATGTTTTTGTAAGTGAGAATTACAAGAGCCAGTATGGCTAGGGAATTTTTCCAGGTAACCAAACAGACATCTTTGAACTTCTTCCAAAATTTTTTACACTTCCCTTTTCCATTCTCACTGTTAGTTTATTCTCATAATCAATACATTTATGGAATGAGGGCACAGTGGTAGCAGCTTCCTAAAAGCTACATTAAAAAAGCCAGTGCTTTCTTGTGGCATCCCATGAAAAGCAATGTTCACCAAGGCTCCCTCATTTCAATTGCAAATCTGGAATGTGGCAAATTTATAGAATGGGTGTGAGATTGCACATTTAAATGTGATCTGGGTTAAAGCTGCTATAAGACTGGTTCTATTATCCTGCTGACACATTCACTGGATTTGTGCTGGCATGGAAGAGGAGGGTGAAAGATTTTTTGTGGGGCTCCCAGACTCCACTGTCACATTTATAATTGCACAGCTCCCAGGCCAGCAATACCAGTGGTCTCTAGTCCCTCTGCATAAGGGATGTCTTCCTGGCTCTCTCCCTGCCACAGGATACATGCATTGTTTTCTGGCACTGTGCTGCTTTCTACCAGTTATCTCCAGAACCATCACTGAAGAAGCCACACGGATGGAGGAAATGGTGGAACCCAAATCAGGTTTTGTGCTTTGCTGGAAGGGAAATAGAGCTTTATTCATGGCTCTGCTATATGCTTCCATTGCAATGTTAGCAAGTGAGGATGTTCTCAGACATGGACACTAATCTCATTTCACTCATTTTTCTGACAGCTGGGGCCTGATCTTTCCAAAACATTGTGTCTTCTGAGAGCTGCTGGCAAGGGACTGAATGGGTAAGAGAAAAGAATGCTCAAGCTCTGAGGGCATAAGGGAGAGGCTATATAAGACAGCAGCACATTTGCAAGTGGAAACACCTGGTCCAGTTCCTGTGGGGAGGAGCATGAACACCTGCAAAACTACATAAGAGATCTCACATAAGAGCTAAATCAGTGGGATAGTTCTCGTTTGGCCACTATCTCGCCCTTGAAGGTACCAACAAAGAATCTCAGCTGAGGATCTCTGACTTAGCCATCTGATAATTTGGCCACAGCCATCTGATACCTCAGCCAAAGAACCCATTTTGCAAATCACATGTAAACAAGTGAGTGACCCAAACTGTTTTATGTGACTCATACTCTCTGGAAAGGCACTCTGTAAACAGTTTTTATGGCTAAGAACTATTATAATCTGTCAATTACAGCATGCTACGCAATGGGGCACAAGTGTTGCACATTTTTGTCATTTGTCACACATTGCTATGGCTTGTGTCACACACTGGCAAAACTCTAAAGGCTGAGAAGTTTGGTTATGGTTTTGATAGTAGGAGTGCATAGCAGGCAGTCTCTTCATGAGAAAAGATTTTGAAAAACAGAAGGATGCTGGGAACAGAAAGAACCAGCCACAAACACACAGGTAGGGATGAACAATTCTACAAAAGGATATCTGAGTCATTATGGATCACAAATAGTGGGAAACAACAAAGCCACAAAAAAATCATGTCCCATGGCATGCTGCATTAGTAAGCCCTCCATGGAAGACTGCAGTCCGCTCTTTGAAGAAGGAAGATGTGGACAAACCAAGAAGAGGCCAGCAATAATCACCCCAAACACGAGCATGAAGACATGAATACATGAATAGAAATGAGTGAATGACTTTAAGGTCAGAAATGCTGAAATGGGGCAACAGATACTATACACGTTCAAGATGCAGACCTGGCCCTTAGCCACGTAACAACTTAATGCTACTGCTGCTGCAGATCATTGCAGACCAAAATCTGACTTTGCCAGGACATGGAGGTTCCCTACTAATACCAGATACATGCTGTTTGCATTTGCCCTTTCAGAGCTCAAACTCTAATGCAGTTCAGTGCATAGGAGAGGCTAGCACCACAACAGGCCGTGTAATCCCTTGTAATTTTCAAGGAAGGTTTTTCAGGTAACTTGCTCCATGCTTCTTCTGGTAGAAGCATATTAATTAAATGAGCCTTCAGCAAATTTCTTTCTTCAACCTTTAAACTCTTACTTTAAGAGCACTAGCACTAGACAACAGAGCTAAAGGACTTTAGTTTTTAGAGTAGGTTTACAATGCTTTTTTACAATTACAACACAAAAATTTGCAGTCTGCTTGGAGCAGCTGAGAAAACCATTTGTGTGGCTCAGAAGTTCTTTTTATACTCAAGAAGAGTTGTTATATTCCATGGACATGATTTTCTGAGCAACACAGGACATGCAAGTCTTGAGACAGTGAGGAGAAATTAGTAGGGAGTGAAAAAGATCCTGATACTTTGGCAAACATTTGGTGTTTGGATCATGGTGTGTTTGTGTGCATGTACGTGTGCATATGAACACATGAAATTCTGTATAGGGTTGAGTGGAAAGTAATATTTGCAATTCATCAGCTTAGTGTCCTTTGGAGGATGCTGGATGTTTATTACTGGGAATATAATAGTCATTTCCTGTGGGAAAAAACTATTAATGGAGTAATTCCAAAAAGTTTAAAAGATTATCCAATGTGTTTCTGAAACATTCTAGAGGATTTTAAACATTTGTAACATCATGCAGATCTTCCACCAATAACATATATGGGCCTATTTATTTTTTATTCAGCCAAAGTGGATACTTTTTAGAACAAGAAAAAGTAAACCAGAAGTCAGGCCTGAAGGAAAAAAAAAATCTGTTGAAGTCTAGATTCCTGAAGTTGCCAAGATTTGAAGCCTGTGTTCTCAATAAAAGGTTACATAGTTCATCTTGCCAATTCCAAGTGCTGAAAAGTCATGAAATTGGCATGAAAACTAAAATCTCACTAAAATGATACACTAGGTTTGGCCTCTGGATTTTTGATCTTTAACTGTGCAGATTTTCAAACTTATTTTTGCAATCATCACAACTAGAAATTATGAAAAAATAGTCTTACAGAGGAATGAAGTACAGATGCTCATGTAGTATCAGAACTGAATAGGCTGATACTTTGTCAAGAAAGCTCTGAGTACCAAGAGTTTTGTGTCTGTATGTATCTGATATCTTAATGATGTCACAAGCCATGCTCCATTGCTTGTGTTTTAATTGCTACATCGGTGGAATATGTCACTTGGTTACAAGCAACCTCTAAGCCAATTGTTCCGACAATCCATGTTTCTGAAGTGCTTTTTATTGCAAAACAGGTATCTCTAAAGAACTATTATCATAATTAACATTTGCAGATCTTTAGTCAATTGTCATTAGTAATTTTTGACAACAGCTGACCAAATCAGGGCCTCGATCCAAGTAACAGCTGACACCATCTACATTGGTTGAATTCACAAAAGCAGGAGCTTTTATTGACAATCTAGGTAAATAATGACAGAACAGATGCTATGGAGCAAATGTGCTACTGCAGCAAGAGCCCCATATCACCTCCTTCTGCAGGCAGAAAGCCGGTGGAAAGCAATGCTGCATTTCATTTTTGACAACAGTGAAATATTTATTGTGATGAAATAGACCAAGGCTAGAGATGCAGAAATTGTTTTTCCACTGGCAGTGCAACCTTTCTCTAATGCATGGGCAAATCTTCAGAGGGATTTATATACCTAAATAAGGTGGTTGACACCTAAGGAGATTTACTAAAAGCGTCAAACTTTACCCTCGAGTAAAACACATCCATTCTTCCCTGTCTGTCTCCATCTCATAGAGTTTTTAAGAGGAAAAAGAGAGAGGAGAGCAAGGATATTTCATGCATTGTCCACAATTCCTTTTGCATATGGTAATTTCTATAATAACTTCATCTGCTACCAGTGGGTTCCAACAATTTGCCACAGAAGACACATCCACCAGCAATAGCTGAGCATGTATCTTCCACACCTTTGAATGTCAGCCCCACTGCAATTCCCCCGGTGCCTTTCACTTCTCCTTGGGAGGAAGGTGGGGGGGTGGGGGTGGGTATTGTATATTAATTCCTTCTACAGGTCAGGATTTCACACCTGAGTATAGAGGGGTTACTTTGATCTACTCCCATGCATGAGTTGCTAAGAGTCTGTGGGAGCAATATATGAATTTGCATGATCAAAGAAGGAAATAGCAAGAATTCTGACCATGTCCATGTGGCTTTTATGTAACAGAACAAAGCCTGTGCTGTGAGGGATTTTGCTCCTGTCCACTCATGTAAAGTCTGCCCTGATGTGTTTCTCATCTGGGGCAGGAAGGACAGGTTTTGAGCTTGGAGATGTGTCTGGTAGTGGGGAGGGAGGCCAGAGGAAGGAGGGACACAGTGGTCTTGGCAGAGAGCAGTTCTTATATTACACAGCATTAACTAAGTGCTGCCACACAAAATGAGCCAGCAGCTGCGACTTTGTTTTTGTAGGGCTTTTGCATAGAGTTACAGCCCAAACCAGCAGGCACTACAGACCAAGCCCTGCTGTTTCAGCTATTGTGCTCTTCCTTCTCATATGCCCATGAGGAGTAGTCACAAACTTTGCCCTTAGCTGGGCAGCACAGGGGACATCCACCATACTTGGAAAGTGCTTTGTTTTTGGCCAGGCACTGGGGCTGGTACACTCTGCTTCTGCTGAGGCTCAAACCTGCAGCTTTCTGCACTGTTTGAATTCACTGCTCTGAATTCCTCTGACCTTTGTCCAGAGCAAAGCCAGGCTCTGTCACATCCATGAAGACAAAAGGGTGAACATGAAGAGATGCAGCCCTGAGAAAACAGGTCCTTGCTGTCCATGTTGCCCAGAACAGTGTGCATCTCAAAACACCACTCTTGTGCTTGTGGAGAGAGCTTAGCTCTGCCCCCCATTCAGGTCATGTTCAGCCCCCATGGCAGCACACATATAATTTGTTGTACCTAAGTGGGCTGGTCGATATAGAGTCGGGATGATTCCTGCCCTAGGCAACTACTGCACAATAACACACTCTTTTGTGATAATCTAGGTCCTGACTGGATTTCAGAACCTCTCCCCATGGCTGCATGGTCCAGAACTTGCAAGAGCTCTATTAGTACCAGGAAGACCCTGTACTGCAGGAATGACATGGCAGCAGTTAGGCAGACAAATGCATTTTATGAGAAGCAATTACAGAACTAAGTGTATTTGCATGAGAGGAAGCGAGTAAAACATTACTAGAAAAGGTCTGGTACAATTGTCATCCTTAAGATTAGCAACACCCTGGAAAGGGGAGTGGGAGGCTGTACGAGAATACTCATTTACTAGAGACCTTGCTATCATTTTCTGCAGATTTATGAACCTGATAGCTTGCTCACAGTTAATGCCTTATACTCCTGAGAAGCCCTTTTTGGGCAGAATAAATTATGGCCTCCCCCACCATGGCAGGAACAGATTGTTATATAGTTCTCCAAAAGGACTTAACTGCACCATGAAAGATAAAACAGCATGACATTTCTTTTGATGCAAAAGTAAAACTAGTTATACTCTGGGTGTATGGTCTTTCTTTTAGAGAAAAAAAGAGAGATGAATAATAGATGGCCCTCTGGAAAAACTGTTCCAGCAGCTCTTAGCTGGAATCAGGCAGTGCTAATATACTAGGGGCTTTCAGGATTATTCTATTTAATCTCTGTAACAATATAGTAATTTTAGCCCAGTGAGAAGCCATTGCAACTCTCCCATTTCCCCTATAAAGACCTTGAATTTCTAAGCAATAGGAGTCAGCCATGTCCCAAGGCAATAGATAAAGAGCCTTTAGTTTCCCTGTCACTCTCTAAAAGTGTCAGATAAGCAGGACATACAAGGCATGTGAACAGGAAACAATATACCACTGAAATGCTTCAGAATGCAAGAGACCTCTTAAAAAAAAAAAACAAACTCAAAACTACCTTGGGTATCACCTTAACACAACAGGACAATTAACCTTGTTTACTACAGATGTTTTTGGGTTTGGGTTTTCAATTCTCTAAGAAAAGGTGAGAAGACACAGGTATAACATATAAGGCCACCATCTACAGCATGCTGAATCCATATTTCTCAATTATCTTCCAGATACTTAGATTTAATACCTGTAGAAGTCCACACAAGCCTCAGAGATCATCCCAACAAAGTAAATGAAAACAAGTGCTTGATTGTTCCAGTGTGTTTGGTAAAAGCTTAACAGTCAGGCTTAAAATTACAGTTTCATTAATCAGGCATTAACACACACATGTACTCTATTGTACGACTAGCTATAAGAAAATTAATGATATTAACTCTCTCCTAATGATATTAACTCTCATGATAGATCTGCCCTCTGCCACATCCACCAACTCACCGGAAGAGTAAAAAATAGCCTACAGTGTGTTTGCTTTCTGCTCCAGTCTGAATGTGAAACAGGTCTATCACATGGCAGAGCATCACTCTGGCTGCTGGTAGTTTGTGAACCAAAGAGTTCTTTGGTGTCTAAGAGGTGGGCAGAATTTTACTTCATGCCTTGTGGACTGCAGCACTACACAAACTATGCAACCTTTCTCAGTAACAGAAGATACTGAGAAGTCTCAGAAATGTTGTTCCCCACCTTACAATTGAGTACTCCTCTCATACTTACCAAAAAGCACTTGGGGTGCAGGATGGATATAAGCTGTGACCTGAGAAGGTGCAAAAGCCAGGAAAATATCTAAAAGAACTAGTAGATCCTGACCCTCAAATTTTAACTATGTTGACATGATCATTCCCTGAAGAAGCACTGGGACCTCCTCACAGCCTGCAGTCCTGAAGATCAATCAACCAAGTACAGAGCCCTGTACTGGTAGCTTAGCACCAGTCCTCACCTAAAGGGCAAAACGTCATTTACTCTTCAGGTATCTCCAGGTTACTGTGTGAAACCACAATCTTGCTCTAGAAATGTCTCCTCTGGAAGGTGAATTTACAGCAGAGGACTGCCAAAAATAAGATGCTACGTAGCACATTGGGACTGGGGATGTGGGAGCATGATGTAAGGCTCTGTGCAGCACTCCTTGGTCATGGAACAGCATCACTCACCCCCTCTTGGGGCACCCTTCCAAACTAAGCACTCACCCCCGCTCTGCACAAATCTCCATTCTGACTGTGAGTGGACCCATACCAGCCACAGAATTTCCAAGTGGGCGCCCACACTGCTCATGCAGCAACACACATAAAGTGAACTCCAAGGGCATTTTGAGATAAGACAGATGGAAAAGGTTTGTTCATTCACTTGCACATCAGTCTCCAGAAAGTCAAGGACCACAGCCTCATGTAGGGGGTACACTGGTTGATAGTGTCAGTTTCTTCTCTGTTCTGTGGACCACTGGAGAAGAGCTTCACAAAGCAAAGACAAAGTAAAGCCTGATCTCCTGACTCTGAAGCAATGAAAAATCCCTTAACCTCTCCATCATCACTGATGTTGGAGCAGAGGTCTGCTACCTTTTAGTTATTATGTGTTGTACCAAAAAAGTTGTGATCCATCCATTGCAGTGCACAAGGACCACGTAGAAGCTTTTGTCCCTGCAGTAGGCATCATGTGCTCTGCTCTGATTCTAGCAATTTCCCTGCAGTTCCAAACCAGATGCTTTCCAGAAGACGTGTTTCATTGTCAAGGGGGATTTAAAGTGTTGTCATGGTGTCCTATCCTAATTGTGAAGCAGCAGAATAATTTGGATCATGGCTGAAAAAGTGTTACAGTCTTCTGTAAACAGCATCATAGCAGAGCTGAACTCAGATATAAAGAGGATACAGTTCTGTGGGTTATCCCACCAAATGGTGACATGCTAAGTTTGGTACAGGAGATATCATCCCATGGAAACCTTCATTTGACCTCTCTTCTACAAGTCTGGCAGCGACCCAATCCCATGCATTTGTACCAAGCTGTCTATCTGTAACAAACCCTATATTAATACTGGCATTTTCCACTCAGAAGCAACAGTATAAACCTGTTTTGGAGCTGATTTCATGCAGGACACTGGGAATAAAGCGCATGTAATGTAATCAATCTTGCATTTCTAGCTGAGGCAATGCTTAGGTTGCTTTTTGCTAACAGCAGCATCTATATAGAACTGGTACATATTCCTGCTGCAGAGAAAAGAAAACTGGCAGGAGAAGAAAGGATTATTCCTGGCATCATTTCTCCACCTACACAGCAGAAGACAGAGCTGTTTCAAACCAAGCAATTCTCCTCAATTTATTATATTAATGATAATAGCAAAGGGCAAAGCTAAAAAATCTTTCTGGACAGGGCTGACAAGCAAGGAGGCAGTTTCCGCCACAGAAATTGCACTTAGGCCTATAAGTGTCCCATGGGTATTCAGAGAATGCTTATGTCCCTTTTTCTCCTGCTCAAAGGGTCAGCCTTTTTGCTTGTTGAGCTGGAACTATCCTTGGGCTGCGTATCCATCAGACACCTGCAACCTCCCCAGTTAGTGCTGTAGGACTGCTGGCTCTTCTAGCCACAGGGCTGGCAACCTGTCACCACTGCAGCGGGGTGGTGATGCACAGCAGGCCCTTCACAGCTCCTCTTGCTCCCACAGCTGTGCTGCTCTATCTGGCAGAGTGTGGGTTCCTTCCTCCTCCAACCCAAGCAGGAGAAAAGGGGACATAAGCACTCTCATGGTGACTGTTGCCCAGGGAGAGATCCCTTGGCCAGTGACAGGAAGTGATGATGGTGTGAAGGTCATGCCTGCAACCTTGCTTTGTGTATGCACATCAAGGATACTACGTTTAATGGAGCTTCATGAGTGGCTGAGGAGCTGAGGGCTGAGCCTATTCTATATATACAATGGACAAGCTCAAAAAACAGCCATTGGACCAGACAATGCTCAATCAAATGATCATCCGATTTTCTGTATTTATGTACAAAAATTGAAAGTAGCCAAGATTGGAAAGAAGCAATCAATTTCTATTTAAAACAAACAAATAAACAAAACAAAATCAGAAACCAGATACAAACACAAACAAACAGGCCATGCAGCTAGTTGAGGTTCAGATACAGAGTGAACAACTATTCTACAACACTCAAAGCTCTCAACCTAGGGAAATGTGATCAGCAGACCTTGGTTAACTAGTGCTTTGTCAGTTGTCAAAGAAGAGCAACATTGCTTCTTTTTCTTTCCCCTAAAGGGAGCCATTACCCAACAGTCTATTATGTTCAGTGACAATGACACAAAAACAGTCTGACTTGAAATGTCAGGATCTTATTTTGTTTGCATTTATTTCATTCATTTTTAGTAATAAATGCTAGAAAGGCATTTTAACTGTGAAGACATATTGTCTTCCTATGTATTTTAGACAATATTTCTTTGCAGAAATGAAAAAGAAAAAAATCTTGCTAAGAGAAGGATTCCAGAATGATTTTTACTTTGCGGTGTCTTTATGCACATGCCTGTAAGTATAAGTTTACCCCTTATTTGTGAATTTTTCTTCCTGGATTTTCCTTTGTAGATGCTACTGCTTAAAGGGAGCACAGCTGCCTCTCAGTCTGGGGGACTTCATTCTTGGTGCTGCCAGAGGTGCTGCCAGACTTTCCTCTGTTGTACAGGGTAAATCACAGACGCATCTGTAAGAGGGGCTGTTGGCACTTGGAGACTACGAATTCATCCAAGCAAGGCAAAACATTAGTAAACTGTCACCTACAATGTTATTATTGACTCATGCTGTGCAAAATGAGACTGGTGAGTAAATTTCCTTAGCTCTCTCCCAGTCTTGTAATGGATATGAAAGTCAGCTGCTGTCAGAACGTGAGTTGAGTTAAATGGAAAATAATTCTGGTTTTCTCCATTTCGTGCTATGCAAACTGGTCCCATCTGATCCTGGAGGATCCTTTGCCAATGCCAGCACTGATATTGCAGAGCTCATGGCACCAGTCCTATAAAGATTAACAGGGCAAAAAAGTCATCATTACCCCTGCAGCAACACCATTCTCCACTTGCTTGTCTGGATATTCCCACATGCGCTGCCCTGACACTTTCAAAGGAGGAGATGATGTGCCCGCACAGCACAGCTTTGTGTAGTCCAGACTAGGAGCATCTCCCCTCATCTTTAACCTGAGCAGCCTCCAATAATTTCAGGTCAGCATGCAGCCTAGCTGAAAGGGCTGGCGTGAGCTGCAGTGACATTTCCACCACAGCCGCCATTTTCACATCAGACTGAAGCCCATTAGCTGCTAAACTGGCTACTTCCTGGCGCTCAGCTGAAGGAAGCACTTTGTTGGGAATATAATCAATCTTACCACAAAACTGGCTGGTGCTCTCTCAGGTGATTAAACAGTCACATGAGAGAAAAATGACACAATTCAAGGCTTGCTCTTAACTGAGCTAGGACATGAAAAATGAAAAGTGTCACTATAGTACTTACTATAACTATAACTCCCTTACATCACCACCCCCAAAAAGGAGCCATGAAATGCAGCCCTTCTGAAATGGACACATGCATAATTCAAAACATGAGCTGCCTTAAGGAGCAGAACTCTGGGCCCAAGTCTGCTGAGAATTACAAACAGCACCAGCTTGAGAAGCAATGAGAAGGGCAGATCATTAACAGTGCAAGAAAATGAAGCACAGGAAAGACTGAGGTTGAGATTATTGAGGTTGAGGTTGAGACGTCGCAATCTGACAATTTTAAAAGCTCTCTTAACAAGTGAACATCCCCAGAAATTCTCATACTTTAAGAAATATCACTAGATTTGTAGCCCTTCTGCTATGCAGTCTTCTTATACCTCAGGAATATTCACCCTATGGGACCTCTGTGAGGAAGGAATATAATGCTTTTCAAATAAGCAGAATTCAGAGCAGATTAAGTGTTAGATTTCAAAGCATTGTTCTAAGGTTTCAAATTATCATCCCAACATTTCTTCTATTTCTACATTTAAGCCAGGAGAGGTCAAGCTACAACTGGAAAGGTAGACAGCATTTCCAATCCTGAATTCAACACAAGGTAAATCAAGGGTCAGTGTAGCTGAATTGCCCACTAGTTTTCAGTGAAAACTAGAGTCAGTGTGTAGGTAAAAAGTTGTTTCAAATAATTGTTGTAATCATGAAGAAATCTCCATCAACCCAAAGTTACCAGAGGGAGAGATCTAAATTTGCCAAAGTTTTTCTCTTGATGAGATTGGGATATGAAACACTCACCTTAGGGTAGCAAGTTCCTGAGGTACAACTGGTGACATTGCTGTGGTTGACGGAGGTTAGTTAACCCCCAAAGGAAAAATTCCTGCTGTTTAACATGTTTATTCTTAAATGAACTGTGGTTAATTTCCAGCTTAGAAAATCCATCTTCAGCTCAGTCTCGCATGATGCAGATTTTCCTGCCACATCTGAACACTCCAGATTTTCTCTTATGTGATCAGGACACAGAAGTCCTGATCTAGTTGTTTGATTTTTCTCTATTGAATGAGATGTTTAAGATCTCCTTTGAGTGGGTAGTACTTACATGACTTGACCAACATTTGCCAATAGTGCTTTTTGAACACTGTGTCTGAGTCATCATTTTTGATCAATTATCAGACAAAAAATGCCATTATGTCATCATCATTTGTAAAACAGAATAATGTATGAAAATCAAGATATGAATTAAATGTAAGTTAACATCAGACAGTAATGCTGGTGTACCCATTTGTTAAAAATCAATGTGTATTAGCATGCTGAAAGTATCAGTAACACCCCTGAGAAGACATTACAGATAATATGCAAAAGTAAAAGCAAAGTATAGCCATGTATTATTCTGCAACTTGGGGAAGCTGCTAGATATGTTAAGGACAAGTAAATTTAGATTCTTCTCTGAATCCTGGTATATTGACATGCCATATACTCTGGATCTCAGCCCTGTTCAGGAAACATCAGAATATTTTTCTGCCTTGTTCATCTTCAGCCCCCTCCCCTGCAAGCTTCTGCCCAGCTAAGTGATTTTTGTGAACTGGTACTTTCTCTGATTCACAGCTAGCAAATCTGCTTCCCAGGCTTGTAATAGTTATCTGAATACACTAACAGAACATGTCATTTCAATCCTTCCTCCAAATTTGGAGAAGGAAAAGCTGCACACATTAAGCAATCTATTACCAACAATCAGGAAAATTACAGGGTTGCTTGAGAAGCTACTTATATGAGAGGCCTCTATTAATCTCTACAGCACAGCAAATTCAAATGCTTGGAGACAGCAAACAACAGAAAGGTTGTTAGCCACATTCTTAAACATTCACACGTTCAAATCCCATTTTGATGGCTTTACTGGCCAGATGCCATTTTATAAGCCAAAAGGAGAATTTTCAGGTGCCTTTCTGTTAACTAATTTTCAAGCAAAAGTCTGTGTCCTAATGCATTCATTGGCCTTTTCATCCAGAAACACAGCCTCTCTTTGCTCACAAAGAGAATGCATGAACAGTTGTATGTCCCAAAAATTGTGCAGTTGGAGGAATTTGCAAATATTGTCAGTAATGACATTCAAAATCTATTAACAGTATACTAAATCAACACCTCCGAAAATAAGGGTAAGGTGACTAACCTCCATGAGGCAAAGGCTGGGGCACACTGAGGGGTTTTGAACAAAGTTATGGGAGAGAATTCAGTAACAGAGAGATACTCTGCAGTGTCTGCAGCGGAAGCCGAGCAACTCCAGCCATTGGGGTGGCTGAAGAAAGCAGGGCAATTCCTTGGATCTCTCCATCAACAAAAAGTGTGCACTCAGCATGGCCAGATGGCAGGATGATCTGTCCTACAGAGGATCCCTTAGAATTGAAGGATGGACAGAGGGAATGATTGAATTCCTATATCAGATCCTCAGCAGGGGGAAAGCTGCTTTCCGATCTGCTGCAAGTTCCATGCAGGCTGTAAATACCTGTGGCATTGGAAAACAGATTCTTCCTGCTTTTATCCAGTCAAGAAAATATCAGACCTTCCCTGGTCTCCTGTGCTTGACAGCTACAATCAATTCTTTGCAGTTTCCTGGCCCTTTCCTTGCTACTTAATTATGTTCTGCTCTTGCAAGTATGAGCTCAAGCTTATCCAAGATCCTGCATCAACACAGCAGGAAGCTTTTTGTCTTGCTTTTGATCCTGTACTCCTTAATTCCTAAAACCATAACAACATATTCAGTGGTTGGTTCTCTGATCAACTCAGGCTAGATACATAAATGATCATTCTTCTATTCCCCTATTCTTGTCCCTCTCACCTTGGCACTTTATTTCCCTTGCTAAGGCATTTTTACTGTCACACTGCTAACTGTCCTGCTGAACACACCCAAACCCAAGAAAACCTATTTTGAAAATATAAAAATGTCTTTAAAATCCCAGATGTCTTGACATTATTAGCCATTGCAACTTTCTTGGTCTATGATCATGCCCCATTATTCTCATGTCTTGTTATTATAAAAGATGCTGAGGCATAATGAAACCCTATCAGGATAAGTCCATTCAGCATATCCACTGTAGGACAGAAGGAAAAAGAATCCATAGGCATCTTAAAGTATCTTTAAGCTGGGAAGACAGGAATAAGGACCAAAATCCTCCATCCCACTAATTCATGCACTAGGACAGTTTCCACTTTTGGAAGGAAGAACTGAATGTTGGAGAATTTGAGATAATAAACTGAATGAAGGGCAAAGTAATGAATAATAAGCTGAATGAAGGGCAAAGTGATGAAATGGTCCTTGGGCCAACAATGGGAGAAGCGTCAGTAGGGCATGGAGGGAGAAATCTTTGAAAGCATGAGCAGAAGTCAAGTGTATAGGGGAAGTCTGCACAGTTCAAGTTATTGAGCTGGCCTCTTGTTTACCCAATGAGACTTGCTGAAGGCATCATTTGGAGTAGGACAGAATGAGATATGGAATGAGGGAGATGAAACTCCTCCTAAAATGCACACAGCATTGCCACAGCTGGGCAATATTTGTCTTTTCTTCCCTTGACTGGCCCTTAGAATTATAATCCCAGTGAGAAGCAGTGTACAACCCTGGGAATTAAAGAAGAGGGTTGGTGAGGGTCCTTGCATGTGTGAGTCATTGGTCTTCTGCTCTGACTGGACTACTGATTTACTGCTTAAAATATTAAAAAGCCACTGACGATACTTTACACATTTTGAGTACTTCTAAACAGTGATCAAGGCAATGAGCAGCAGGTTTTGTTGTCTTTTGCTTTTACATGTCTAAGTACCATCAAAATTATGTCTCTATTTATCTGAAAAATAAGAAAGTGTGAAGAGTGATGAAATAATTCATGGACTGAAAACAACTTCCTTCATGGGGAGAACCATAGAGTTCAGCCTACCTACCCTGTCAAAAAGGCTTACTAATGTTGAGCTGATTACAGTGTATATGGATCTTCATGAGTGGAGAACATATGGCAGGAAGGAGTGAAAGGTCTAAATGAACGAGTGGCCAGAATACAAACAAGTATTTTCAAAGTCAAAGTAGGTGGTCTTATCTGAAAAATATGCTAGAAAAAGGGAAAAGGCAGACAATGTCTTGCCCTCAGGTTTCACACCACAGCTGGAAGACCCCTTAGTAGGGATGACACGGTGTAATGTGCATTCCAGTGCTCTTACAGGTCTTACAGGGCTAGAGATCTGAGTACCTTTACACCAGTGAAAATTCAGGCCATTTAATTCAAGCTGAAATACTAAATTAATTATCCAGATTAATTTAATATAGAGAAAAGCCCAAGTTTCTCTTCTCAATATGCTGTTCCAGTAGCCTTACACTGGCTTCCATTTACCTCCTTAGATGATTTAAGTAATCTTTTATGAGCTCAGAGATATTTCATTTTTTAATATGAGAAAAGCTTTTGAATGAGCTTGATACTCTTTTTTTCTACTTTGATCTGTCTAATCACATGAATTAATTGACTGTTAAAAATTGTAAAATTCAAACATCTTTCAGAAATTCCATACAAATACTGAACAATGTTACAAATCACGCTTAAGATCACAGCTCCATATACTTCCCCCAGTGCCATGTGACTACCAACCCAGTATTGATTTCCTTTCATCTCAAAAACTGAGACAATATTCATTGCCAAAATAAAAAGCTGTGTGAGTTATGAGAATGCACCGCCAGCAAGTTCCAGCATGAAGCAGAGATATAAAAAAGTGGAGGAGGGGGTAGGGAAAGCATATGTGAAAAAGCTGAATTTACCCTTGAGAGAAGATATACATTGAAATAAGGTTTTTGTAGCTAAACAAAACAGGACCAAATGTAACAGATGGATGCTGCAATACTACTGATCTTGTCCAGAGCTGAACAGACCTTGCCTCTGGTTTACCTTAGGGAAGCCTTTAGCGATAGCCAGCCATGTCTCACTGGATTTGTTCCTGCACATTCTTCCTCAGCTGAAACCTTTTCTTTTGTCTCAGTGACTAAGACTTTAATGTGAATGGGGGAGAAAGATTAGACAGGTCAGGGTGTAAATAAGCAGAGTTCATATTACCTCAAAATAATGCATTTCTCCCTTGCTGTTCCCTAAATGCCAAACAGCGGTCATGCTCCAGCTCCTGAGTTTCATGTGTACCTCCTACTGTGTCTGGTACTTCACAAAATGTTTTAAAGTGAAGGATCAAGATGAGATTCACATTTCCAGCAAAGTGGTTGCCTTTCAGTATAAACTGTAAAGATAGCCAGTGTGCCTAATATAAAACTGTCCACAAAAGACAGGGCCTGTTCCTCTGTGTGGTCTGTCTGAGGAACAAGAGGGCAGAAGCCTTTGGTAGAAGATACTCTAAACCCATCTATCCAGCTCCAAAGTACACACCATGATTCAGTCCTAGATTTTATGTGGCTTGAACATGACCTGAAGCACCAAGATTTTTGTTGCCGCCCAACTTAGTACTGTGTAACAATAACCCAGCTTTGACTCCAAACAGATCTGAATCCCTCAAAGAAAACAAATCTCTTCCTTTAGTCAGAAAAAGCCCTTTCTCCTAATTCCAGTCCATCCAAGGTGAAACAGGCATTTTCTTTTCAAAATTCTTTTATCACCTGCTATGGCATTTTTTTGGTCTGCCTCCCCTTTCCTGAAAAAGAGACAGCGCAATCTCTGCCCAGGTACTGTCTGCAGCAGACTGGCATCACATGTGCTCCCCCTGAACCAGCTGCCTCATTGCATTGCTATTGATTCTGAGTTGGATTTCTGCAGCAAATCCATTGCACTTCCATTAGCAAGACTGCAAATGATGAAAACGCTCATTTATATCATCCCAGCTCTGCACCACAATTAACCTGCTACTTAGCCTCCAGCAAGCCAAATTGTGCTTTCTCATCTGATGCAGAGAAAGTTCCCCGAGGTTTCTCTGTAACCAGAAGTTAGGCACAGCAAATCTGAGGTAGGCTGCTGTGTGCTTTATTTGCAGTGCATTAACAGG
The DNA here is from genome assembly GCF_047830755.1 of Zonotrichia albicollis. NCBI lineage: Eukaryota > Metazoa > Chordata > Aves > Passeriformes > Passerellidae > Zonotrichia > Zonotrichia albicollis. Next base: position 62,513,294 of record NC_133860.1, on the reverse strand, counting down.
AAATCAAACAGTATAAAAAATACAACAGATATAGAAAGAGGATAATTTTAGTCCTCTGCAGTGAAAATTCAACCCTGAATTTTGTAATTACATCAATTATTAATCAGCTTTCTTTAGAAACTTTTGATGCAAAACAGTGGCAGATGTCATTTTTTAATAAAGAAATAATGGCCATATCTACTGTATTCTCTATACTCACATATCCATCTGTATATAATAAAGGAGGGAGAACATGCAAAAGGCTCCAAGCAGAACAATTACATTACTTACTCTCAGGGAAGTTTCAAAGCAAAATGAAGCTTTAAAAAACAAATACAAATGCAGACTACTGTTTTGTACTGAGAAATTCAGACTGTTATTAAGAAAAAACACTCCTAGAAATGCTGCTTTTTCTCCATCATGTTCTGTGCACAATGAGTGGTTCATGAAAGGAAAACCACACCCATGAGGAAAATTTAAAGGCCATGAAATTGGGGTGCTTGTCCAAGAAAAAGAAACACAAGACCAATCCATACAGTTTGCTGCATGTTACACAGAAGAACTGTTTTCATGCAATCAATGAAAGCTAAAAAGGGGGGTGGTAGAGATACTGAAAGAAACAAAACAATAAATTTGTCTGAGCAAACTGTGCCTGCTAAGGAAATTTTAAAGACAGTGTGAGCTAACTGGACTGGGGAGGAGAAATCTCAATTATTGCTTTGCAAGGCTTAATGGACCTGAACTCCCTAAAAATTGCTCCATCTTATGCATCTCACCCCATCAGTCCCCATGAGTGCTCCTGTCACAAGTATATACCTCTAGGAGCCATCATGACCTTTAGAACAGCAGAGCAATACAGACTGGCTGGCTCAGTACAGTGGCACTTGCTTTATTGCTGCTTGTTAATGGAGGCCTGGTAGTGTCTCCTGGGCTTACTGAGATCAGCATCCCTTTACTACGCTCCTGAGTTAGGCTCAAAACTTGTCTGGCATCTTAACCATGATTAACTGTAACTTCCCTGTGACAAGATGTTGTTAATCCACAAGACACATGAAGAAAAGTCATGGCTTTCAAAATTACTCCTCATATTGTGTAGTAGATATTTAACTTAGAAACTGAACTGCAAGGGTAGTCTCCCTGTAGACCCATGGGGAAAGAGAGGGACTCCTGTTAAAGAGTCACTCTGGGAATTGTCTGGGGGAAGTCCCTCCCTTTATGCTGGATATGTAGCTGAAGGCTATCTAGCTTCCTAATGCATGCACTTAAATGAGGTATCTGAAGCTAATCAAATCCAGTACTGTGTCAGAAATGGACCAGTGTGTGCTTTAAGTTCCTGCATCGTCAAGTTTTGGGGAAAAAAAAATCTCTCCTGTGGCACTGCCCTGCAGGGCAACAGTGAGCACAGAAAAGGCTGAAGTAGAGCCTGTGCTGTATCATGTCCTCACCACTCCCCTGATACAGCCCCCTGCAGCTCTCTGAGACATCCCAGATCTCGCCACGTTCAGAGGTTGCCAGGCATGGACTCAGTCCTACTGTGTTGTGATAGGGATTTGAAATATAGCACATGGGTGGTCAGAATTAGTCTTTCAAGAATAAGAACAAACATTGCATGAAGATCCTATGAACTGTCCTTAAATTGAAGTTAGAGGGCTGCAGCACTTCTAAGCAGAGGGAGAGGATCCCTCTAGCCTGCTATCAAGTTAAAGTACAGACCTTCTCAAATTACTGTGAATAGGAGAAATGACATCAAATGCAGAGCTGAGAAAGAATGAGTGGAAGTGAAAGAGGCAGGGAAAAAAATCTAATATTTACAGTATGATACAAGGTACAGTACAATTTTTATTCAATTTTCCCCATCTCTAGCTCTAAAAGGACACAAGAAATTTAGCCATTGTGCCTCAACTTAAGACTAGTCTTGCTTCTTTTATTACACTATGCCTTTATCAATACAGAAATCTTCCTTTCCTTTGACTTACCTCTTGTATGTTAATATTATTTTTCCCTTGCTGAAAGAGAAAGGTAAGGTGAATGCTTTAAAGCATTTCCATAATTAGGGAGCTTGTTTGTCAAATTAGAAGGCGAGCTGAGACTACTTCCCAGGTAAACAGCCACTACCAGGCTTCAGAAGCAATCTTTTAACCTTTTTCCACTTAGGATGAGAAAGCAACATCCTTTGCTAATAATGACCCAGCACAGCTGAAGTAGAAGCAGAAATTAGAAACACCGGAAGGGAACTGTCCCTCGAGTAGTCAGAGGTAGTTGACAGTAATGTAGAACTCTTTTTCCACTTTGCCACATTCTCTAGGCGAGGCCCAGCAAAAGTGAGAAAGGAAGTACTGCCTGCCTCCCAAGGGACACGCGCAAGTCCAGTGATGTAATGAGATGATGACATGCCTGTTGATTGTCTGCTGGCCACCAGCATGGCATGTGTGTAGCTGGCACATCAGCACATGGTACCTGAGCCGGCCAGGGAAGCCAGAAGGGAAATGGACGCAGGGGCTGCGTGGATGTGCCACCAGGCATGTGCATCCTCTGGGCCCTGCTCTCTGATGGTCCTCAAGCTCTGCTCTCAGGGAAATCCACTCCAGAAAACTCATGCTGTGGTCTGTCTCCTGCCCTGTTTCTTGTGTGCCCTGCGGCACCTGACCAAGCTATAAGAGTTATGGTGCCAAAGCCAAGGCCTGCTTGGCCTGCCAGGGCCTACAGTGCCTCTGCTCGGGGGCAGAACCAAAGCACAGGAGTGCTGCACTGTTTTTGGCAGAGCTGTCACACGTCAGAAGGGCAAGCTCTGCACAGGCCTTTCTGGGAGTTTTGTGGGGAAGTCTTCTTAAATGGAAAGAGGAGGCTGTCAGAAGACCTTTAAAGAGTGGAATGGTTGGTTTGCAGATACATAAAAACTATTGTTACAGAAACACATTTTTTGCAGTACTACAGAACTGAATCTCTAACCAGCCTGGATAAAGGATGGAATTGTGTTTGAAGGAGATAGTGTTAGAAGAAGGGAAATTTAGCTCCTGAACTGAGTTAGTATTTTTACAATCTTCATGTCTTCTCAGAGGGAGGGAGATTGTAGGTTAGGGTGTATTATTATATCCTGCTTGTAATATCTTCTCTGGTGTAAATATGCCAAGATTGACAATCTCCCTAAATATGGGAATGCTTTAAAACATTCATCTTTCCTTTCTCTTTCAGCAAAGGAAAAATTATGTTAAAATACAAAAGGTAAGATAAATGGAAAGAAATATTTTTTCTGTTGATAAAGGGCAAAGAATAACCAAAGGAACAAGACCAGTCTTGAATCTAATACACCAGACACAATTATCAGGATTGTCTCTCTTCTGCTTTCTCTTCCAGTCTCCAGGAGAAAGAAGAATCAATTAGCCCTCTGCAGACTATGACCTTGAAGGATACAGCTTTAAGGGGAATATGCTGAGTAAGATGGAAAAGAGAGGAGAAGAGAAAAAGATTTGGAAACTCATGGAGGGGATAGGTTCAGAAACAGTACATCAAGCACAGAAGATGAACTGTGGTTTTTTTTTTTTTTTATTATTATTTCTGCACTGGAAAAAAAAATCCAGCACATAAAGGACTTTCTGGGAACATATTACCTCACTCTGCCTGCAAAGAAAAAAAGGACACTGAAAGGAGAAGGGACAATCCAATTTGCAGATGCTACTTTTCAAACCATGTCACTGAAAATTTTATAGCTGTCAAAGGCATTAAAAAAAAAGTTAGCAGTGATGCAATCTGTCAACCTCTTCAACAAATCTTGCTATACATAAAACACAATGATGTGTTTGAAATGCAGCTGTTTCAAAAACCCCAAGATAGTGCTTTAAGAGCCGTCCAAAAAAGTTCTTTTCATGCCTCTTGGAATTCTTAGGCAGACCTTCTGCCGTGTATTTTTCCAGCTAGATTTTCTGCTTTTTCTTTGTAGATAATCAGAGACGCTTGCCACAGTCAGAATTATGTACCACAGTTAGAAAAAATTCTGTCTATGCAACATTCTCCCCTAGAGCAAACCATCTTGATCTGCTACCAGTTCTCCCTCTCCTTTCAGTGTGTAGCTATGGAACTTCACAATGCCTTAAAAACAAATTTATCTTTTAAAAATAAGGCCAAATTAAACAAAAACCCAAACCCCAAAAACTCCTACACACACAAAACCCCCAAATAAAAATATGAAAAAAACCCCTCTCAACCTAATCACCAAACTTCTGGACCACAATTTATTTCCCAGATGTAAGCAGCTCTGAATGCAGATAATGGCTGTTTTTCAGTGACAACTCCAAAGAATCTTTTCTGTGCCCCTCTGCCCTTTCCTTTACTTCAGAGATAAAAGTTAGCATGTTTTTGAAAAAGGTTTGTCACATATGTGGAAATTCAAGAGGGATTCTTGAGGCAATTATGACTGAATAATTTTTAACACATTTTACTTCATAAAGTGACCAGACTGGTGTCTGGTCACTTTATGAAGTAAAATGTGTTAAAAAGTCATATATTTAATGTCAGAATGTTTGCACTACAAAAAAAAATTTATGCATCAGCAATATTTAAAAGAAAGCTCACTTAGTATAGTTCTATTGAATTGCAAAGGTGGTTAATTCAAGTAATACCACAGACAAAGCCCCCTGTCATTTAATGGTACAGCAGTATTTCTCTATTACACTGTTTTCATTGGACAAATTACTTTTGATCTGAAGGATGGCTGCCACACACATCTAAGCAAGAGGCAGCAGGGTTTCTAGAGGAATACTCAGAACTTTCTTTCACTCATTCTGGAACTGCTGTTCAAGATTGACTCTCAACTAAAAGCACCTCCTCTGAAATCACTGTAGTTATGCTCATTTTCACTGGCAAGGGGGTTGGCCTAAAAAATTAGATTTAATCTAAACACCATATATCTATACTAAGTTCAGTCCCAGTCAGGCCAAACTTAGAAGTGAACTTCTAGTGACTTCAGAGCAGGGTGAGGTCCAGAATGTGCCATCTTCAATGTGACAACCTGCGGCATTACAGGGAAGGCATGAGGGAGAATAAATGACATGGGGTCCTGCAAGGAAATTTGTGAGGAATGCATTTTTTCACTCTGATCACTGCAGCTTTCCACAGGGAGCCTCAGTCCTGTGCCCTCAGCAGAAAAGTATGCTGTCTTCTTTATTACTAGAGTTTCACAGCTTTACACAGCTCAGAAATTGCAGGCTTGGTTTGATTTGAATTTGGTGGGTTAAAATCATGAATGTCAAAGAAATGACATGTCAGAAATGCAGTATTTTGATGCTTTATGATTACCAAGAAAATAATATCGATACCTTTTTGTGTTTGTTTTTATGATGAGCAAAGACTAATTTGGAAATTGACTCTTCTCACATCAGCAAGAATGCTTTCCTGAAATGCCCCACAAAAGGCAGTAAGGCAATATATGAGAAACAAGTTAAACAAGAAGCAGCTCCTAGAGATAGGGGAAGACACAGAGAAATGTATGCTTTGCTCTTAAGAGAAAGGGAAAAACTAGAAGCTAGATGCTAAATTAATAGTTCCCAGTTTCTAACTGTTTCAAATCTGCTGTCGCTTTTTCTCACTGTTCTGAGAGTTTCATGAGGATGATAGGGATATCTGGCAGCCACAGACTTCAGGAAGGATGTACCAGAAATGCTCTGTAGGCAAGGCAAAGAACACACATGGAAGATCCAGCACATGAGACAAAGCCAATTTATAAGCAAAATACACTATGTGGAATAGCTATCGGATAAACCCTTGAAGCAAATCGTGTACTTCCCTGCAAGTGGATGCAGAGAAAAAGGTGGTACTAGCCCTTTACAGACATCCCAGATGAAGTACTGCACACTTCAGAATTAAGTTCTGAGGACTCTAGATGCTGTTCTCAGAAGGCAACCCATGCTATACCTTTCTTAACATGCTTAAGCTTCAGAAGTCAATCACATGCCCTCCTTGTAGACAGTCACAGAACAGTTAAGTGCCTTTTTTTTTTTTTTTAATGTGAAAAGGAAAAAAACCCAAAGAAACACATAGCTTTTACTTACAAAGTTTTGGAGTAGTTTGGAGATTGGTTTCTGTTGCTTGTGCCTGAGATGCTGTGGTAGGCTCCAGGGCGGGTGGTGACAGCGAAGGTGCGGCAGAGGACAACAACCCAACATCTAGGATGCGGTTATATAGAGAAGGCTGGAGGAATGGTTTGGAGGGTACAAGTGAGCTGTCACTGTGCACTGTCACTTCAGCCTTGCTCTTGGGGCTAGGTACGAGGAAGGGTGAGGCATACACCTCCGAAGGCACCCAGGCAGACAGAGCTGTAGGATCCACAGCACTCTTTGGGTCTTGTCCTATCCTCCCAGGGTCAAGGTGGGTAGGAGAGTCATACTCAAAAATCTTGTCCACAAAGACCCACTTGAGACCAGCAATGCAGAGGCAAAGGCTAAGCAGGCAAGCCAAGATAGGGGCGATGCAGATCTTTTCAGAGTTGAGGCAGCCCTTCAGTCGCTCTGCCTCCAGGCACACACAGCAGGTTGCGGCAAGGCCTGCTATCCCCTGGACCCTCCTGTCCTCTCTTTGGGTCCCCGGCATGTTCTCCTCATCCGGGAGCCCGTTGAGGGACGCATCAGGGCTCAGCTGAGCTGAGGGGCTGGGGAAAGTGTCGGCAGCTACTTCAGACATGTTTAAGCATCAGCTCTCAAAAAGCTCACCTCCAAAAGGCCTTAACTCTATCACAGTCCATTACTGTGAGACAGACAAAAAGAGACGGTAGTAATAGTCACAGTGCTCCGCAAAAATCACAGAGTGGGAGTCAATAAAAGGTCGAAGCTCAGCAACATCATCCAAACTGAGAGAGGAGCAATGCACAGGAAAAATTAGATCCCTCCCAGTCCCTGTGCCCCCAAGCCCTCTGTCACTGTCTCTGCTTCTCTGAACTGAGAATAGCTTTGTAATTATTGAGCTCCTGTTTGCTAGACACTTTTATAATTCCTTAAATGCTTCTCAAGCAATTCCAGCTCTTCTGCAGAGGGAAGAAACATTCCCCCAAAAGCAAGCACAACAAAACAAAATAGGGATAAGGAGGGTCGTGAGATAAAGAAAACCACAAACACTGAACAAACTGACCAGATTAAGTAAACCAGTAGCCCAGAGCGAAAGGCAAGACTCTCACCTTGAGCATCTGAGGCTGGTATCTGCTCAGACGAGGAAAACAATTGTCATGCGGTAGAAGGAGCAAAAGCAAAATCTCTAACAACAGCGGCAACGGTAGAAGTGACAGTAGCAGCAGCATCCTGTCGTGTTACAGCGGCGGCTGAAAGAGGCTGAATCATTACAGAGCAGCAGGTGCTCGTTGTCTGAGCATCACTGCAAACAATATCATTACAGAGAGGTTTGAAAGCAAGAGCGATGCCAAGACGGTGGTAACTCCCTTTATCTCCCCTCCCTCTTTGTCCTCCTGAGCGCTCATTCACTTTCCTCCGTTCCCCCCCCCCGCCCGCCCCGCTCCCCCAGCCCCCTCGCAGCCTGTTTCCCTGATGTACAGACTCGCTCCTTCCTTCCCTACCCCACCCCCCGCACTCTGCAGGGCTGCTCTGAGTGAAATCAGTACACCCAGCAATGCAGGACTGTCAGTGACTTCCTATTTTATCCAATTAGGAGGAATAAAGGCCATCAAATCAAAGGGAGGGAGCGGACAGGAGTTGCTCACCCACCACTCCCTCTCTCCAGGCAAAGCGTGGCCAGAGGCAGCAGCGGCCATCCATGGCAAAGTCCTCCAGCAAGGACTGGGTGTCGGTTGGAGCTCTTTGGGTTGGATTGGGCTCGCCTAGGCTGATACTCGATCTCTCCCAGGGGGAAGACCCCTTTCCAGAAGCAGTTTCTCCCTGCCTGACACCTAGAGACAGCTTTTCTTTCCAAGCTCCTGAGTAAGTTTTATTTCCTAGGAATAAGGCTGGAATGTATCTTAGATCAAGCAGAGGAAATGAAAAACCCCAAGCCATTCCCATCTCTGATAAATTTTCATTCAAGCTATTGCAAAGAGGTTTGCTTTTTTAAAAATTCCATTTTCCAACCTCTTTCCAGACCCTTTTCCAAACACAAAAAACCCCAGTCTTCACACTAAAGACAATTCCTGAATTCCTGAATGCACTCTTCAAGAGCTCACATATTGCCAGAATAGATCCTCATTCACCTTAGACTAAAAAAAAAAAAATTAAACTATTTTATTATTTTTTATTATTATTAATTAAAGGCTTATACTTCATTAAATTTGGCTGCCATTGCTCACTGTCTCTAATATGTAGCACTACCATTGCCACCAATGCAGTATAATACAGGGGTAAATCAACAGCCCAGCTAACATAATGAAAGTAAGACTAGAATCAGACCTATTTCTAGTCTCTTTTGTCTCTTACAGAAAAATACACCTGTGCAACAATAAAGATGTGTATGAAAGGCAAGGCACTTATAGCACAATTTCCAGGTCCTTGAACTTAATGAAAGCATTTGCATTGAAGTTTTGCTGGTGAGAATCCCCCTTTCTGCATAGTATGAATGGCTGCAAGATGCATAAGGAGACAAAGAATCAAGTGCTAAAAATTGCTCTGAACTAATTTTTGTTGGTGTCTTGTTCAGGCAATTCCTTTGTAGTTATCTATTTTTGGTAGTGTCAAAAGAGGCATCTGATTCTATCCATGTTCTCTTTCTACCTCCAACTCTACTCCCATCTCACCCCTCCTTCCATGGGAACATTAGTAACATTCACATCAAAAAGATTTATCAAAATCTGAATGAATCCCATAGTGTTTTTACGGACTGTCACGTCAAGGACTAATTGATGGATGTCTGATCACAAAGCTTCCTGTGAGGCGGCTGTAGCCCACTGAAGTAATCACAATGCTACTGCAATCAAGTGCTTGGAGCATTTACCTTAAAGCACAGCTAGTGATAGCACTCTCTGAAGGAATGTAAAAAGATAAATCATCTTACAATCTAGCCTACATTACCACTGAAGTGTCTGGTCCTTAGGTTAATGATGTGATCAGCAGCCTCAGACAGAACGAACAGCTTGCACTGCATATTTACATACATGGCTTCTCTTATTACAAAGCACATGTTCTCTTTTGCTGGTAATATCCTGCATCAGTGCAGTCTCTCTCGAGCATCTCAAAACCTATTTCAAACAGCACTGACAACACAACCTCTGTAGAAAGTGTAACAAAAAGCAGCAGTGCCGGGACAGGTGCAGTGGTCTGTGGCTACAAGTAAGCACAGTTTCTAGAGAAAGGATGCACCTTTCATTTGATCAACTGATAAATCTGGGAAAACCAGACACACTTTCACACACCCAAGTTGTTCCTCAAGTATGAAGCTACAGCATCACTCTTTAAAGTAGAGTGCAAGTTGACAACCAGCTGGGAATATTCTATTCATTGCACAGATGAGATACTACAGCATCTGAGCGCTTGGCAGAAATCTTTTAAAATTCCTTTTCTTCTTTATCCATGTCTAATTTTTCAACCTTCCTATTTCCAGTAAGAGAATTTTCCCTGCTGACATTTCTCTGAGCCTGTGTTTAATCCCCAGTCCTGTCCACATCTTTCCTGCACTGGTCTTCCTGGCAAACTGCCTGCATTCAATCTCCAGTAATCTTCGTGACCCTCCATCCTATCTACACTTATCTGCCCTCTTTATATCATGTTCCTGCTTTGTTCGCATCTTCCTGGTGCCGGGCTGAACAGAAACTAACGTGGAGAACTTGCATCTTCCGTGTAAGGGCTGCCACGAAGTTAAACCGAACACGCAAAACACTGCACAGCTGGACAGAGGTGTGGCGGGCTACCTGCACGAGGGACGCATTCAGGGGCTCCTCTGCATGAGGGGGCATCGCCCTCTTTCATACCCGGCTGCCGCCAGGAGCCGTCAGCTCGCACGGACCGGGAATGGGCTCTTCCAAACGGCTCCTGCCCCAGCCCGGCTGGCTAAACTGGGGCTGGAGAGCATCTCTCCCCGCCTTTTTCTCCTCCACCGGCAGGCCCAGCCCTGGCGCGCAGCAGCTCCCCCCGGCAGGCAGGCAGGCAGGCCCGCAACCGCCGGCTCCGCGGCCGCAGCGTGCCCGCGGTCCCTGGCTCCCGGCCAGGCTGCAGTGCCCTCCTCCGCTGCGGGTCCCTTCCCCCGCCGCACCTCCAGCCCTGGCGCGCTGCCTGCCTGCCTCAGCATCACGCAGCCGGCTGTGCCCAGACCTCCTCCCCCTCCTCCCCTCCGCAGGGAAGCCTGCAGAGCTGCTCCAGTCCCCCAGCTCCGCAGGGGCTACGGGGCCTGCGGCGAGGAGAGCGGGGCGGTACCCTGCGCTCTGTCCCCGCCTTCGGGGTGCCTGGCGGGTCCCGCTATTCCCCGACGAGAAGGGAGAAAGGAGGTGCTGAATCATCGCCCAGCCAGCTTCCCTGGCCCCGCTCCACAGGTGGCCAAAGCCAGGGCCAGAACACAGCCTGCCCGCTATGCTGCAATCCTATACCTTACGGGCTGCTTCCTCCTGGGACCTTTCGGACCAAAAAAACCTCGTGCGCTCTACCACGTAGATGGGGTGGATACGGGAGCACATTATTCTCTGAGTCAGCTCTCGAGGCTGTAGTAAAAGCTCATTGATGATGATCTCTCACTTCGGGTCTGAAGATAAAAGTATAAACTGAAGGTACAGGTCACTGACTTCAGGGGTCCTTCCCGTTCCTCTTGCCCGCAAAGCAATGCAGAAATGCTTTATCCTGCAGGCTTGAGCTTTTTACATTTCTGTAGAGACACACTAGCAGTTGCATGTTGTGCTTAAACACAGACTCTGCCTGGCTGAAGGAGATGAGAGGCTGGGAAGAGTCAGGAACTGGCTCACTGGAAGGGAGGCCTGGAAAATCAAGTGGGGGCATGACCTTGAAGGTAATGAAGTTTTACTGGGGTAGCCCATTGGTGGTATATACAGCAGGATAAAGGAAGGAAATTACTTGCCTGTTTCAGTAAGGTTAGCTTCATGTTAGCAAAGCTTTATTCCTGATTCCCACGTAGCTTGGGTCTCTTTGGCTTAGAGGAAAATACAGTTTGACTCTACACTAATGAAGCTGATCTATGACTGAGATTTGGGCTCCTGCCAAATAACAGGTTGAAACTAAGAGCCTTAGAAAACTGTAATTTTATTTCATGGAGTGTTTTTGCAAAGAATCAAGTGGGGTTTTTTTTTTGCAAAGTTTCACTCCCAAAAGGCTCAAGGAAATAACACAAAACAGCAGTTTTATAGGTGCTAAAAGGAGGTGCACTTCAAACTGCAGAGGACTATTTTCTCTGGCCAGCCACAAAGATGTGACTAGATGTGTGATTATGACCAACATCATCCTGCAAACTAGAGCACAAGTACCATTTAACTCAGCTTACCCTTCAGTCATACCATAATAAGACCCAAACCTGCTGAAAGTTCTGGAAAGTAAGCTTGATGAGTCATTCTCATGGAAGCTATTGAATTTCAAATATCTATGTCCTTCAAATACAGCCTCAATAGTCCACAAAAAGATTCCCTAAGAATTATCTACTGTCTTGCAACTGCTGGGACATTAGGAAATTAAAATACCTCTTCACAAGTGGTTATTCATGGCTCTGGTGTATAACAGTGTAAGAAAGTATACTCAGAAGACCATACATCAATATAGGACAAGTGATATGCACCCTGCCCCCCCCCCCCCCGACTGGGTCCCTTTAAGAACATGTCTATTCTTCAGTTAGAAGCAACCAGCAACATGCAGCACTAACTGCTCCATCGTGTGTTTGATTGCACCCCTTTTTCTACCATACACTGAGAAATCAAAAGCACTGTAACTAAGAATCTAAGAAGAAAAAAAAAGTGCATGTTCATTACGAAGAGATTGATGAGGAAGATAAAAGGATCACTTTTTATTGATTGCACTTTCTTCAAATTAAATAAATGCACTATATAAAGATGGAGGAGTGACCCAAAGCAAGTGATCAGGCCCAATGAGCGACATTACTGCCAGCAGTCATGGTGTGGGAAGAGGGGCCATCAAACACGGTAGAAAATGATTCATTTATTCATCCTTTCAGTGTTTCACCAATCTCCTTTCCATAATCCATTTCCCTTGGACTGATGCCAGCATTCTTTGAGTCCTTCCAAAAGCCCTTACTAGGAACCTCATCTCTCAGCTCAAATGGCGCAAAGAGAAAACTTCATTTTGCCTCTATACTGGTCCTGTCACTGAACTCAAAATGTTCAAAGGGGACAAACTGTCACTTGCACACAGACATCCTATTTTTCACCTGATGTAAATATAACATAGATGATAGTGCTGCTTTTATGCTCCTGCCCATTTCCATCAACTTCTTTCCTTTATTGATTTTAAACCCTCTGCCCATTTGTAGCCATATGTGAGTGAGGAGATGAAACATCAAGCTTCTAAGAAAAGGCAAGAGAAGATAAACAGTAAAAATAAGTACATATTCAGGCATAAACATGAGACTAAATGTGTCAATGTCAGCAGAATCATTAGTGTTAGCTTAATTTGGTTGGTACAAAGGATTGCTGTGGGAATACCCCCTACTTTCAGACAACATAAAAGATGGGACATGAGGAAGCTATTCTAACCCTCTTTGTACCCTCAAGCCAAACCAACTACATTGGATGCTGGTGTTTCAGAAGCAGGTCCTCACACTAGTATGTTACTTGGAAATGTCTGAAGTACAGTATACAAACAAACAGCAGTGATTCTGAAAATGTTTGGGAGAGCTCATGTTGCCTCTGTAGCAGTATTTTCTGTATTGGCATCACATGTACACATTTACACCAAGCATTTACATGCTGTAAGTCCAATAGTTGTGTCTTGCAGAGACAGTGATTTGAAAAAAAACAACACAACAACAATGGCTGTTCTAAGAAGAGTTTATACTTTAAATAGCTACAGCCAGTAATTGAAACTGAAAACTGCCATGAAATGGGCTGTTATTTCAGGGGAACAAAAAAAGCGTTCTGAGTCTTTTCATCTTCAAGTGAAATGTAAGACACTGAGTTTCTTTCATCTTATTCTAAAGCAGAGCTAGTGGTACTATACCAGACACAGAAATAGGACACGAAACCATGAATATCAGGGTTTTTCATCAATGGCACTGACTCACTTCCCCAGCCTCTGCTAAGTCACAAAACGGGGATGGGCCCCACCACTGTTCAGGCTAATGGTAATTATCTCGACCATGTGGTAAAGGAACATTTAAGAGGTGCAAAGACAAGAAATGCACTCTGCTAGGCTCTTTTGCCTGAGGGCAGAAGCAGACAGAGAAAGTCCATGTGCAATTCAGATGTTTTTTAAATTTGTTTGTTTGGGAATTGCTTTTTTTCCCAGATCTGATTTCTTCACTCTGTCACTGGCATCTCCAGCAAACCTGCTGGGGCCGTTGTGATTATTTATTTTCCCACTGTGGCAGTGAGCTGGAGCAGCAGTGAAGTCACAGGGCTCAGGCTTGGTCATTCACTCCCACCTACCTTAGTACTGCACTCCTGCTTTTGAACCACTTTATTCAGACAGAAAAAAATTCCTCATGGTATTCATAGGACAGTTGCAATTGCACACACTGCTATTTTGCACAGGCTCAGCTATGCAGGATTTTGTGCTGTCAGCCTTTGTATTCACAGTGCTCCGACTGCTGGCAGAGTCACTGGACAATGATAATTTGATTCAAGGTCCTGAAAACCCTGAATCAAGGCATTACCCTTTCTGCACTGACACACAGTTAATAAAATACTTAAATGTGCATCTAGTTAAACAAGTTGGTGAAATGCCTTCCTGATTAGAGATGGGCTACATCATGTATCTAAGTGCCTTTTTGAATCAGAGCCTAATCAGGAACTGAGAAGGCATTTTTGGAGCATAGTGCAGTGGTTTCATGATAAACAGTTTGGGTGGCAATATTATCCTTTTCTTTGCCACTCCTTTCTTTTTGGTCCTTCTGTTTTGTCACTTGCACTAATGCACTAACATTGTTCAGCCCTAATTCTCATGCTGATCCTGTAAATACCTATATACCTCCTAGGCTGGAAGAAAGAGAATAGGACCATGCTCCAGAGCCTGAAGTCTTGATCTTGTCTTCTCACAAAAGACTTCACAGAGCGAAACCATGACCCAAAGCGCTTCCTGAATCTGTGCATAATTTAGGCAGAGGCATGTAGAAGATCCCAACAGGATACACATCACTCTGAAATATCTTGACTGTACTTAGTGCATCTTTTGTTTTTGTTGTTGTTGTTTTGTTTGGATAAATAGAATTATTTTTGTACCTGCACATATTCTCAACAGCAGCTGTTTAAATCTTAAGGCACCATATTTTATTTCACTTTTTAATATTGTAACTGCTCATGGAGTTCTTAATAGAGTAACTCATTACTATATGTTCATTCAATAGTTTTGCTATTAGAAAAGCAAAAAGAAGTCAAAGGCATGGAGGCAGCCTACTGCATGGAGGAATTTCTGTATCATTAAATAAATATGTGTTAATGATAGGACATTAACATATTTGTGGCTTGGACTTTTAAAGTACATCTTACAGTAAAGTAATACTGCAGGAATCTCCAAATTTCAGAATTCTGCTTGCACAAAATATTATGATTTCACCTCGAGACCTGGTTTGCTTAGCAACTTTGTACAAATACATCTAAATAATGAAATTAATCCACCTTATCCTAAATTGAGATATTAATTAAATTACACTTGTAAGGTTCAGTTCTGGTCATGTTTATATGTTGCCTGATTATGCACAAGTTAGCAGAATTGTTATGTCCACTGTTTGAAACAGATAATCAACAAGATATTTTTAAGTGCAAAAATTCAGCAATAACAAAAGCAACAGCTCTCACCATGCCTCAGAATCTTAGTACCTAGTACCATTTAATATTTAATATTCTTTCTTAGTGCATTCAGAAGGCCATAGAAGGCATGAATCACTCTGCTGAAATTAGCAGGAAAACTGTCAGTTTCCAGCAAATTAAGACTTATTCAAATAAATATGACAAAGGATATTTCTTGTTTAGTAATGAGTTTGTAGTCTAACCAAATATGCTTTTATTACATAGCCAAGTTTTAAATGCAAAGCCTAACGTGTCACATCTTTATCACTTCTGCACCGAGGCTCTTTTTTTGGTGCTCTGTATTGTCTAGCAGAAAAGCAAAACTTTCATCTCCCAGAAATCAATAGATTTAAGCTAGTTAACTTTTCTCACACACAGAACTTCAATATTTGTGCATCAGGCAGAGTCTTTTCAAGAGCAAGAGAGGAAACCGGCAAAGAAGAAACTCTGAAACCTTAAAGAAATGTTCATTTGCCTGATGCAGGCAGAAAGCTACAGGGCTGACTCTGTGCTGCTCCAGACACTGAGCAGACCCCTACACCAGGGCAAAGCAGATTTATTACAAAAACTTGTTCATAGTTAACACATGGACATACAACAGCGCTGGGCAATATGGGCTACTGAGTAATACAAGTCCTGTAATGTAGCTTTGGAAACATCCCCTTCTGCAGGACATTGAACAACCTAGAAATGGAGCATCAAAGGCAGTGACAGAGCTGATACACATATACATATGTATCAGAATGAGTTTATAACTATAATTTCATTTGAAGGATTCATTATTCCTGCAGCATTTCCTGCATTCACACGGCAGGTCATGTCCACTGGGGGTGCATTATGTGTGCCTGTGTTTCACTGCAGAGGCTACAGAGTAGCAGTGAGACTTCAAAAACAGAATGGCGAGGACAGACGGTCTTTTTCCTTCTTCTTGAGGATGTCTAAGGAATAAATGCATTTACTCTGAAAGATTATTTGAAAAGGTGGTCCAGAGAGGCAGGGCTAAGATCATCCTGTATTCTGTGTTCCCAGCCAAGCTCATCCATATTAGCATCCAGAGAGAAAGTCAAATAAAATAGAGCTGTCCTCATGTACATCATTGCAGGTATCTTATGCCTGTGGAGAATAGTGGCTGTGAAGTGGAGAAGTGAAGTCTACAGGGCGACAACAAAAAAAAAAAAAAAAGCACTTTGTGTCTTTGGCCTATATGCACATAAATTAAACTAAATAGAGTCCCTAAATCTCCTCCTGACCAGGGCCACACTTTGAAGCCAGACCTTATAAAACTTTCCCTTTCCTTCAGAAATTTGCTTCTGCAGTGATGGGGTCAAATATCTTGCCAGTGTGAGCAAGATTTCATCCTACTCAGCTATGGAAATAGTGAAGATCCAATACATTATTTCATTTGAGAGATGCTTTGTTCTTGCTTTAACTCTGCATATTGCTTAACTGTTGCTTAACTCCAATTAAATTAAAAGCTGCCAAAGGCCAGAAAAACCGCTCAGTGTTTCTAATTTTGCACTAAATCCTTTGTCCTTTCTTCTGGTTTCCAACAAAAGAACAACATTTTAACAACTTTGCACATGCTAGAGGATAAAACAAGGATGTGACCAAAATAGATTCCATTCTAAAGGCACTAACTCCACAGGACAAAGATTAAGCTCCCAAGGATGGACCAGGCTGGCCCCCATTCATAGGCAAAACATTTCCATGTATTTCAGAAGCCCACAGCTTAGTTAAGGCATGAAATGACAGGGGGTCTTGAATTTTGAACTCCTTTTGCTCTGAAGAGTAGAGATTGTGCTCCTGCTTCACTGATGAATTTGAAATGATCCTCTGAATATTAGTAACATTCTCTTGTTACTAACACTTGAAAGATATGTGAAATTTGGTATACTGCATTCCTTTCCTTCATCAGGTATCAGTTCATGGTTTCATCAGGAAAGCAGCCCTGCGCAGCTGCATAGAGTTCACTCCTTGAGACTGCCTTGAAGAATACAATATGACTAAAATTCAAGTGAACCAAAAAGAATGATATCGTTTTGGCCTGCATTGCTGAGTATGTGCTAGTAACACTACACAGTGCAGGTGTAAGCAGACAATACACTTCCCTTTCTAAACTAGCCTGCTTAAGAAGTGCTAGTATTACCCCAACAATGACTATTAGGGTTAGACAAAGGCTAATTAAAAACCTATGCAGCTGGGTCTCATCAGCATTAATAATTACTTGTATCTGTTTCCACCACCTTTCACCCCCACCTCCATCTTCTTTCCTCCTCTAACAAAAAAAAACAGGTAATCTCTGTGCACGTATGTAATTACAGGAAACATTATGTATTATTAATGCGGCTGCAGCAGACAGAAAATTCAGGTTTACTGCTTACCAGTGTAGAGGTAAGTTAGTTACCTCTACTGGCAACAGTCAGCTTGCCCATAATGAGACAGTTTCCAAGAGTTCCAACTGAAGAGGCTAAATAATACCAGCTGTTTGGAAAAGAAGTTGAAAGGCATGATGCATCTGAATCTACCACTGAGATGGACAACAAAGGACAACTGTAAGAATTAGTCCAGGAAAAATTCAGTTGCAACAATAAGATTGTGCATTTTCTTTGATCTATGAATGGGATTATGTTCAAAAGCAATTACACAAGCTACAGAGGCTGGGCAGAGAGGAAACAGCTACAGATAGTACCCCATGAGATGAAGCACCTCAAACAAAGACCTTTACGATGCCTTTTTCCTACCAAAACAACAGTATTCACAGTAAGCTGGAAAAAGTATGCATATATGTCCTGTGATTTCAAGGAATATGGGACAGATCAGGCCAGAAGTGCTCATTTCCTGGCACACCAAACAGTGACCTATGATTACAGACATGCATCTCTCAAACTGGTATCAGTACATTAATGCTGAAGAAATGCCTTTCAGATTTCATTTTCTGTTGCTCTGTACAACATATTATGGGGCACAGAACATGAATACGGAGCCAGAATTCCTGAAATGAAGGCTTAAAACAGCAGAAACATGCTTTGTTTCTGCTGTGTGACTTGAACAAGCAATAAAGCTGTGTGACTTGAACAAGCAATAAAGTTACAGATTAGATACACGGATTAAAGTCACAGGCACTAATTCAGACCTGCTTCCCCAGCAGGATGCTTTTGTGCAGTTTCAACCTGAATCACAATTTCTTTTTCCCCTCCTCAAGGGGTTCCTTTCTTTGTACAAAATTTGTAACTGCTCTTGATAAAGTGCCAAAAAGATAAAAATTATAAAAAGCAGCAAGGAGCTGTCCTAAAGCTGAAGAGTCAGAAGCTTCTCCCACAGACTGCTGATGTATCTCACGCATTTAAGGGACCTGCCAAAAAAACTCAAGTAGACTCCCTGCCCAGTAGGTCAGAGTGGAGGCCTCTGGTCTGCATTCAGAACCAAAGGGCTAGCTAGCATGAAATTTGGCACACATGCAATGTTAAAGCTTTGTTGTCCCAGATCACTTGCGTGTTACTGAACAAGCGCTGCAAAGGATTGTCATGACACCTACCATTTGGGTTGTAGTCCCGCACTTAACCCTGCTGTCTGACAGAACCTCCCTAGTGGCTTCAGGCCAAATGTTTATTCTTCCCACAACGGGAACAGTTGGGCATAGTGGAGATTAGAGTAAAACACTCCACAGTCTTGCCTTTGTAGATGACTTTCTCTGGTTTGAGTGGCAACAGTTAACTATGACCTTTTCAGCTACCCACAGCCATTGACTATTTCAGTACTGCAGACAGGCTTTTTAATACCACTGTGGGGAACAGTGCACAGATGACAGAAAAATCCTTTGGTAATTATTTGGGCTAATCCTATTAGGAAAGAAAGGCTTTCAATTGCAAAAGCACCAAAAAAAACCTTCAAGAGAAGGAGCCCACCACTTCAAATTAAATCAACAGGCCCATCCAGTCCAGGATAGCCTGGTTATTATCATACATAAGAAAGGTTGTGTTAACTGAAATGAAAAAATATTTAACATTATAAGAAGTTTATTTAAAATTTTAAAAATGCATTTGAAATACTTACAAATTCAAGAGACTGCCTCCTGCTTGTATTTTATTTGCACTTTATTAGTCCACAGTTCTACTTGTACATTTTGCAAGACTTTTACAGAATGGCATAATTTTATAAGTTTAGGCTCCAAATTTATGCTACGAGAGAGGATACAATTTATGTTCCTAAAATTTTCTCTTATTTCAATGCTGTGGTACCATGACAGTGGTAGAATTAACTCTTTCATGTGCTCATCAGAAATTCAGCTGGAGTGTCTAAAATGACAGTAACTTGATTTACTGAGCAATAAGAGGAATTATTCTTCTATGGCCACTGGCCAAACAAGCAATCTTTTAATAAGGCATGTGCAGTCACTGCATTTCCTTTATGAGGGAGAAAAAAAAAAAGTGTACTCAGGCACTTAAAATGAACCTAACTCCTAACTTAATAAACAGGCAGATACAACCATGTGGTCTCGGGCATTATCATTTGCTTTCTCACACCTGCAACTATATGAACTGTATGTGTCTCCCTTCCATTCCTTACCCTAGAGGTTCCTTGATAAACCAGGATCCTGCTCAGATCCTTTTGCGATCATAGACTTCACCCAACGTGTTAATAGAAGCTTTTAGTTGTATTTTAAAATAACCTAACATGGCTACCCTTTTCTCTCCCTTGAGAGCCTTCTTTCTCTCCTGAGATCACACTTTCAGCACTGGCACGATAGACTGTTTTAGGAAGAAATTCCACATTCCTCCTGCTGAAGGAAGTCTCCAACTTTGCAGGAAATAATGACACATTTTTTACATCAGAGATGTGAATGTCACTGAAGCTTTTTTGAAGACTTAATGAACAGAGAAGACACATGGTGAACACTCTCACAGAAAAATAGTAGGTGCATTTAGATTATCACAGTTTAATGCTTTCCCTTTCTTTCTTTTTTATTTTTTCCCCCTTCCTTAAAACTTTGAGGAGGCTCCTCAAAGGCAGGATCTAGGAGATAGACAGACGTGGAGACAACTTCCCATCTCCATCTCAGTGATCTTTAGCATGCTGGCTGTCTGCCTGGCTTCCCACTCAGCACATGATCATGGAACAGACTTTGGCAATTGTTTGGACTAATACTCACAAGAAATAATTTTAGTTTTGAGGCATCAAAAGTCTTCCTGGGCATCCATTGGGATTTCTGCACATGCATTTTAGAATTCATGGGCTGATCCCTCAGGTGCCAACTGCTGGTCTGGGATTCCCAGCCTACATTCATACTAGTCCTAAGGCATCTGCCTAAGGCCGCTCGGGAAATTTTCCTTCTGACCAGTGTCTTGTTAACATCCAATTCCTAGATAGTCTTTTTTGAGAAGGAGAATATGTCACTGTGACTGTTGTCCCTGTGACAAGTTTTTGCATTTGCAGATGTACAACTTCCCTCAAGTTAGAAAAAATCTAATCAGGATTGCATATCTGTTAAAGACTGGGAAAGAAAGACTGTTTGATGCCTGGGAAAGAAAGACTGTTTGACCAGCAGCACCAGTTGTCTTTCCCTGAGCATGAGTGTGAAAATGCAGGAGAAAGAGGCAGATGCTTTGTGGGACCTCTCTCCATTTATTTAGCAAATATACAAGTAACTGCAAGACTTCTTTACAGCCTTTCACATAGTGAAAACACAGCAAAATATTTTTCTAAGTGGAGGGAAATATTTTCCTAAGGGGTGAGAGAATGTGAGAATATTTAATAAAAGCTAGGGCCATCTGAAAAGTACATTGCTGCTATCAGTAATTCATGCATGAGTTATAAAACTCAAGTAACTAATTTTGAGCCTGTCTTCTTTTGTAGAGCTGTCTTTCTAGCTGAGATCAAACACATTGTTTAGTGGATCAATCCCTTTCCCCTTCTCCTTCCCCACAAACAATCCTATTTAAACACCTAAATTTTCTTATAGTAACATTATGCATTGTGTCTGAAATTGACATGATAATGGAAATTCCCAAAGGAATCCGGAGCACTGCTCATGTTGCTCTTGCTGCACAGGAAATGCAACCGTTCTTACTCATCCTTCCTCTATAATGAAGAGTCAGATTCATTGTCTTGCTGTGCTGAGGAGGAAATTGCTGCATAATCTCCTTTCACAGCTAGACAATCCCCTCTTTCCAAAGCAGGCTAAGCATGCAAATTCTCCAGACATATTTGATGAATTTCTAATCACAGTGGGTGAAACGACAGGGCAAAGGCGAGTGTCAGTGACAGAAGCCTTGTGCAAATGCACTGTTGAAGACATTGTTTTCCTTGTATATTCACCCACATATTAATTGTGGGTGATACATATTAATTGTATCTACTCTGGGACAACTAAACCATAATCAGGTCAAGCTGTGGCCAGTCTTAAGATCAGTTAGAAGCCTTGAAAAGACTGACATAGGGATATTTCTCAGCACTTCACAAAGTAAAGTGCAAAATGAAACCCCCCCAAGGCTTCCCAGTTTATGATATTACATCACCAGGGTAGTGAAGGGAGTGCTTTCAGAGAGGCAGAGTATACCCTTCCATCTCTTGAGCTAAGAGAAGAACTTTTGTGAACTGTGAGGAGCAGGCCAAATTACGCCTCTGCAGCCTGTCAGGTGATTTTACAGTCCTCTGCAATCAGATTTTCCTGTAGGGGGAATACAGACATTTATTTTTTCCAGATGGATATAGAAAAAAAAATATCTGCCATCAAGAAACACTTATTTGCTTAGGCCTCATTCAAGTAGAGTTCTTAGGGAAATTTTGAGAAAAGATTTGATAGTTGCACAGAAAATAGGAATATTACTCCTGCACTAACAAAACCAAATGCTTCTTATGCCCAGGCTAGTAAATCTCATGCTGTATCATATATGCCAGTAGTTAAGCACAGGAGGACAAGGATGACATTTTCTAGGTAATGAAACAAGTCAACAGTTTTCCACGAGGACTGTTTTTGCACTTGTCTCTCCCTTTTTGACCTTGCCCACAGACAGTGGACAGTAATCAGTAAAGTATTGACATATAAATTGGAGAGGCCAAACAAGGCTACAGAAAGTAATATAAACAAGATTACAGAAGAGACAAGACTCCTCATAAACCTAACTAGAGAAAAATGGGAGTCAGAAAGGTTGAGTTCCCTCTCCTGGTCACAGTGTGGGAGAAAACTCATTTAGCAAAAGCATCATCTTTTTGCTGCACCTTTCCCCGAGTCTTTGAGGCTTGTCCTTGAGCACCAGTTGCTACCTGTGCCTGAGACAAGAATACAGGGTTTGGTGGGCACTGGGGTTGGCCAGACTGTTTGCTGATGCATGTTTCTGGCTGTTCTGCTTCCCCACCATCTGTGAGCATGGGGTTGTGGCAGAAATTCTGCTCAGCATCAAACGCTGCCTTCCAGAACAGGTCAGCTACCCTTTCTTTCTGTGGCCAGGTAGAAGAGGTAAAGCACCGTGATTGCTTCACATGTGACCAGTTTGACTGGCTGACAGCTGGGGCTTTTGTTCAAGATACTTCAGTTTTGCAAGTTGGCATTGTGCGCAGAGATCGTGCTCAAATTTATTTGAAACAACTATTTTCTGCAGAGCTACTGAGGGTCAAGACATGATCCTCACTAGGACTGAGGAGTCCTCAAAGATCAGAAAAGCATACAAAGCTCTTTAAAAACTCAGAAGGCCGTTATTAGTCGGTGTTTCTCACAAATGCTGTAATGTACTTTGTCACACTGACAATTTCTTGAGATAATAAAAGGGGAGATGCCAAGAATATGGCAGTGTCTAAGAAGTCAGTGATGAGATTGAGACAGAGGCTAAGCAGAAATGCCAGCTCATACTACCATGCTTTCCTCTCCTTTTTGCTTATACTATCTTTTCCTGTGATCCACAACCCCTTCAATACTAGCATACAGCAGATGAAATCTAGAGCAGAAGGTCAAAGATGTGTTAACCAATTCTCTGGTTGTTTCCCATTTCAGAGTTAGCTGATGCCCATTTCTTCTTCCAAGTATTTTTAAATAATTCTTTTCTTCCTTAAGAAATCTCAAAATTTTCAACAATCCCATGTGAATCATCAGCTCTGGCTAATGTGTTTCTACTGAAGTTACTTGTGCCATATTGTGTTCTGAAAATTTGATGACAATAAAAATATTTGACTCTTTCTTTCTTACTTTTTTTTTCTCCACCCAGAGAAAATTTTTCATCCACTACTTCATGCATGATGCTCTCAGGTTGTTGTGAATGACAATCTCATATTTTATAAGATATTTACAGATAATAAAAGCTATTCCTCAGGATGAAAGAACATCCACAGGAACAGATTCTTATCAAATTAAAAGGAAAGACTCCCTCCTCTGTACACAGCCTTCCTTACTGACCATCTGCTAATAGTGTCCATGTGTGTATGAAATTCATTTGCATATTTAAATTGTAAAGCTCCATTTGCTCAGCCTGCCTATAACTGAGCTTTCTTGCAGGGGTGAATATTAGGCCTCTGATGTATGCATATTATCCAGTGAACGTATAATGAGCAAATGCAATCCATATCCAATTATCTAGAGTTTTACTGCTTATTTTCTACATATAACTCAAGCTGTAAGTACAGCAATACATTAGCTCTCCAGGTGTCGATTTAGCTGGAAGAATTAGTACGGTGCTGGCATTTAGCTCTTGACCTTGGATGTGTAATTAAGTCATGGTGTTGCTGCCAACATGAGAGGTCCCTTACAGATTTGATGCAGGATGGAGACATTGTGGGTAAGACACAGAGAATTCTCTCCATCTGGCAAAAACATGCAATTGGTTAAAGTAAACAGTCCCTAACCCATGTCTAATTTCCTCTTGCCAGCCACCAGGAAGAAATTTCACCAGTGCACCGACCAAAAGCATTGGCTGATCACACAGGGAGAGGATTTCAAACTTGTGTTACCTCCCATGATGCTTGGGATTGATCTGCCACTCAGTGATCACAGTTACACTGGCATGACTACTAGTCCACCAAAAAAGATACAAATTCTGAATATGTTCACAGCATTCCTTCCCTGGATCTGTCTTAACCTGCTCCCTCCAAAGTGAGAAATATTTAAACGAGTTACAAGGATGTACTCTGCAGATGCAGCTTGCCTGGTAGCCAAGAACAGCATCTGACTTAGAGCTCATTACACTAGGGATCTGAAGCACCAGTTCTTCAAGACAGATCGACATGCATTTGAATGAGCTGCATCACTGCTCAAGGCAACTCTTCATCCTTCCTGCAAGATTAGTGTTTAAGATTCTTCTGGCCTCTCACAGTCTCTGAGACAACTGTTATCTTACTGTCTGTCAAGTATTAGTTGTCACTGTTTTGCGTAGATTATTAAAATATTCAAGAACTATGCATAACCTTGCTAAGCCAAATATTTCCCCAGTGGGAAATGGAAAGAAAGAGCCATTCCAGGGAAATAATAAAATAATAAAATTCATACTAAGGTAGTATGTATAAAATACATACTATACATACACATAAAGTATAAAAAGTACAGTGCAAGATCCAATCCTATTTCATTGTGTGCCCTGTG
Organism: Zonotrichia albicollis; assembly: GCF_047830755.1. Lineage (NCBI taxonomy): Eukaryota > Metazoa > Chordata > Aves > Passeriformes > Passerellidae > Zonotrichia > Zonotrichia albicollis. The sequence goes on along the minus strand of NC_133860.1, from coordinate 62,488,875 downwards.
GAATCACTCCATATTTGTATTGTTTTAAATAACATAAAATATTTAGGAATGCAAAACAATCAGTGCAAGTTTTGGACTTTCTCAGAATGGAAAAAGGCGGGGGGGGGGTGGTGGCATTTAATCAGGCAAAAGCACCAGACATTTAAAGCTACTGTTCTCTCAGAACAATAACTAAACTGTTGACCTAATGCCCCATGGCACTGGACGTCAGTGTTCGAAAGTTTACAATAGATGCTTAGCTACAACTGAAAGAACATTCTCAGTTACTATATATAAAAATGTAGACATATCAAACAAATAAAAGCATCATATGTGGTTAGCTTACTTCTAATTTGAAAAGACTAGAAAAAGCATTCTGCCACTGACAGTTTGTGCCACAACTGGCACCAATGAGTAGGTTTTTACAATGCAGGTAGCTGTGGCTTTCAGAGCTGGCTATCTGCCAGCAAAATAGATACTATTAAAGAAAACCACTCTAATATTTCTTTCCTGGAGTATGGCTTATCCTTTTCTTTTAGAAACCAACCATTCCAGTAATACTCCTCCTCAACTATGCTGACATTTTGGAGAGCTCATCTAAATACACTGTCAGACACTTGACTGTGTTACTAAGAGTCATATTTTGGATCATTGTGAATATTACCAGAAAGATATCAGTAACAGAGTTCAGATTCCACTTGATACACCTCAGAAAAATAATCACTGTTTTAAATTCTGAAGTGCTATTACTAGCCCATGTAAAAATGGGAAACTTTTAGATAATCTCAATGGCACATGGTATTGGTAAAACTTTAGGCTGCAGAGCTGTGTCCAGTCAAATCCTTCCCTATTCAATATCAATTCTGGACATTAAATGCTCTGGAGCAAGGAGCTTTTCTGTGCTGAATAAATGAAACAGAAACAAACGGACAAAGAAAAGAGCCAAATGTTCAGGCTGGGGAGAAGCTGTCTCCTCTGTTGGCTTGGACTGCAGTAGGTGTTATCTCACATCTCTGCTTAAGAGCAGTGACCATGATTACTACAGTTGGGAGGGCTGGGGTGTAATGCCAGGTGCTTTTTGCCCTGCAAATACATGGTCATTGGGAAGGCTGGGGTGGGATAGGCAGCCTGACTGCTCAGATGTTCCAACACTGCTCAGCAGGAAAGAAGAGAGATCATGCTCTCAGTCTAAGGGCGAACATGGCTAGGCTACATCTACATCACATAGCACTTCACTGTGGCTCTGCCCTTCATGAAAAATCATTTACATGTGTCTTCTTCCAGTTCTCAGTGTCTATATTGTGGAAAGAGTGAGTCTCAGCCCATCCAAGTGGTGTTTTCATGGCATTACTATAACTTTAGGATTAATTCCCTCTGGCATAGTTAAAGACACCTATGAGCCTTTGGGGGTTGCAGTGTCTGTGGGGATGATATGGGAGAACTGCTCAGAGTGAAGGGAGCTGGGCTGGCAGGGTGGTACCCATACTGCCTCCTGGTAAAGCTCTCAGCGCACTCAATCCTTCTTATTGGCTTAGGTGTCCTGAAAATCAGCTGGCATGGCCCAAAATGACACAAGAGAGCATGTTAATGATGAAATGGGCAAACACTGCTCCAGCCCTCCATCTCGCTCCTCAGCCTCACTCCATATAGCACAGTAGGTTTAGCCTTTATGATCACCATAAATTAGAAATGCCCTACGCTATTTTAGCTTTCAACAGAATTGATAAAGTTTGGAAATTGGAAGGCTAATAAAAAGTTTCCTCTTGTGCAAAAGCAGATCCCTGTAGAAGGATAAACTTGGAATTCCTTTATTTACCAAAGGATCTCAGACAGCTGGATACACACTGGGATCAATATAAACTACCAGTAAGGCCTATGAGCTCTCTATATCCATAACAAAGCTGAAAGGACTAGAATGAAGCATAGGCAGCCAGGAAAAGAAAATCTTATGAGGAAATGCAAGAGCCTTTATATACATACATAGTCACTGAAAGAAGATACTGATATCCATCAGACAAGAGTAAAAGGATAATTGCTCGAGGGCACAGCTTTCTTTTCAAAAAAACAGAGTGGGTGTTTTGTGATACTTGCCAGCTACAGTGGATGCAACTCAAAGTTACTGACTAGCTGGCTACTGCTAAATGTTTAGGAAGATGCAAACCTAGAAGGAAGATCACACTGTAAAAGGCTGCTCTTTAATAGCCGCAATGACTACAGCGATTCCTTCTCCTTTCTGTACAAGGGGAGAATGTCAAGAACAGCAGAAACCATTAAGAACCTCCGGGAACACTTTGATAATGAAAGTCACAGGAGATACAACTTTCCCATTTTGCAACCAATTAGAAGAGGTTACCAAAAGGCAATTTAGAAGAGATGTGGACATGAAGGATAGGATAATAATTTCTTCCCGAGGGTTTAGCTTGGCTCCCACGGCACTATTACAGAACCGCTAGATAGGAATGCGAAAGAAGACTATTCCTTTTAATTTACCTGATAGGAACTGCTGTAGTCTAAATTGAGTCTCAGCCATGGAGTGCCACTGTGTTTGTGGAGAAGCTAATGAGGGGACACAGTGATGGCTTTTCAAAGCCATGCATCTATGGAAAGTTCACATTTATGTGTTCAATACTCTCCCTATAGCTTTTGAAATACCATTTCTGTGATGCAGCCAACATTTTTAAAGAAGTAAATAGTGATTTATCTAGGGTATTTTTTTAAGTAAATGGAAACATTCAGAGCCATATACTTCACAAGTTATTCTGAAAAGTAACAGCTTACTTTTCTGTTCATCTTTTATCTACCACTGTGTTTTTCTTTTTTCCCCTCTCCCTAGACATCACCATCTGCCTCTGTGGTTGACCAGAACTGCCCAAATTTGAAGCTCATCATCATGACAACAAAGCAATAGATCCAGGCTCTTGACTCCCTTGTATTTCATTACATTTGTATTTCTACTTCATGACAGACCTCTACTGCCAGTCCATGAACTTGAAACAACCCTTCATGGACCATGCTATGCCACAGGGTGTCTGTTTACAGCTGAGGCAGCCTAAGATCCCTCCTGAAAGAATGTGGACTAGAAAGCCCAAAACACACCATCTAAGAAAGCCTGCTCTGTGTGCCTCCCTGTCAAAGGGAGCCCAGCAAGATTTCAGGTTTGATAGTATAACTCAAATTTGCTAACCTAAGTTCCCTTCGGCATTTTTATCTCTGTTGGACCTTTCCCTCTAAAACTGACACAAGAGAAACTCCACCACTAAAAACAAGAAAGTGGGCTGTCATCATGTCTTTCTGAGGACAGAAAAGTCTCTTGAATAGCACAAAGCAACTTGCATTGCTTGTCTCTCCTGAGGTTAACTCAAGAGAGTGCCTCAGGGTAAACTCTTTGGGGGCAGTACACGGAAGATAAGGAGATGAACAGCATATCTGGACTACAGGAGTAAGTTGGGAATTCCTTATTGTATTAAAATACAAATACTATTTTGTACCCATGCACATGCTCATAATTTTTTGTTGGTTGAGAGTATCCATTGTTCATACTTATTCTGAGCCCTTTGTTTCCCTTATGCCTTCCAACAGAACACTGACAGTCTTGACTACAGCATGGATAATAACATGAAAGAGATGCATGTTTCTGTCAAGGTTACAGATTCCATTTTATTCACAGATCGCTGTCCTACTTGCATGACCACCTGTTGTGTACCTTTACTCAGTGAGAACCACCCTGATGCCTCAGAAGAGGAAAGATTTTGAGAAGGCTGATCCAGTACCACAAAGTATGCTCACAGTTGCTACCCAGAAAGAGTATGGGAGGAACAGGAGGAGGCCAGGAGGAAGAGGAGTCTTTGAGTACCTGTTTTTTTTCACAGTGACAGTACCTGGGCCTTTCTCGGAAGACACAGTGACCAAACAACTGCAATCAAAACACTGACACATCCCTGTGCTACAAGCTCATATCCTCCAGTATAGCACAGGCTTTGCTGGCAGATCAGGAAGATGCTTATTTTGCTCTCAGGTGGGCAAATAGCATGTGTCATTTCAGCAAAGTATGAAGAAGTCTGAAAGACACAAAGTAATGCTCTCTCAGGAAAGAATTTGCCATGACTTGATTCTGTGAGAAGAACCTCAAGAGAAACCAGGCCTTACAATAGACTGTTGAAGAAAAATTCCCATATGATTTGCAGGATCTCAGAAAAGAAAGTCCAGACATACTGAGGGTTCCTGAGGAAAGGCAGGGATGAAGCCCACACTCTCCAGCTAAGGCATCCACTGACAATGCGACTTTTGGACAGCTACCTTGGTGTGAGGGCCTCCCCCACTCCATCATGAAGGACACATACAGTAGTTAAAAATCCTTTTGCTGAAAGATGGAGGAGTTTCTGGAGTTAGGATCTTGGAAAAGAGAGGATCCTTAACATGTTGAAGGCAATGTGATGGGGGCTTGAGAAATTCCTTTAGAAATACTACAGACAATAGAAATCTGTTACTTGTATTCCACCAGAGTAGACTGCCACCTATTTGATAACTCTTTTTATGGTATAGTTCATGACCTTTGGAAAGCACATCTTGAAATAAACAGAAACCATTGCATTCACCAGCTGAGTGACAACACAAGCTCTCCTTCAGAGCAAGACTGAGGGACCAAGAATGCAACTACAGAAAACCCTGTGAGATTAAGTGGTTTGGGAGAAGGCATTTATTGTCACACCATCTTTAGACTGGGAGTCATATGAAAGATTGAAAGCTGTGTCTCTGGGAGATTTTACCTGTTTCCATGAGTTTGCCTTATCTGTAAAATATGACTATGGGAAGTAGGGTTTGTCATGCCACACAAAATCATAAAAGTACTGAAGTTACCACTGCATTGTCCATTGTCACTGGTGCCCCCTATGAAGAATGAAAGTGGAACATACTGCACACTGTGGTAGGTTATAACAAAGGACTGACACTTCATCACCTCTGCACTTTCATTAGGATTTCACCTACTAGGAGGTTTAAACTCATTTTACATTAAATAAGAACTAGTTATCTAGTTCCCTTCCCTTAGTCACTCACCGTGTCCTTAGAACAAAGCAAAGTATTCTCTCCAGAGGCCATTATTAAGGGAAATAAACCCATAGAAAAATGCAAGAGGTGGTATTGTGTTTTCCTTTGACCCACTCTCCCACCACGGCTTTCCTGGAGAAGTAGCCTTTTAAGCTATGGCACAGATGAATTCAATTCTGATAGCTGAAGATGTCAGACTAATTTTTTACAAGAGCAGGAGCTGGGAGTCCTGCTGATAGCATAACTGCAACCTAAGTAATTGCCTTCCACATCTGAATTCCTTCAGCTGTATAAATTGGTTACAGTATTCTCCTCTTCTCATCCTGCCTCAACTGGCTGTACACAGTTACTTACTATCTCATAAGAAAAACCCAAAATAGCTGCATTTCAGAAGTTTCTGAGGTACTATCACTGTATTTAAATTTCATGACAAAGCAGCAGAAGTTTTTAGAGAAGAAGCTGAATATGTTTTAAAGAAGGTGAACATGTGTTCAATGGTTAGGCATTATCCCCTAGTTTTTTCTGATCCTTACAATGTGTGGCAGCAGTGTCAATCATATTATCGTCTTTGTCTCTCCATTGTAGAGGGTATATTATAAATTAAAATCTGTCAAACTCAGAATAAAACAAACAAAATACAGTAAATGGAATTAATGCAGAAAAAACCCGATATACTATATTTTACTATACTGCAAGATACCTAGTCATCAAGTCATGCTGCATCTTCAAGGAACTGCAATTCACATGGACCTCAGCAAGCAGGAAAGACTTTGCATCTCTGTTTCCTCGATTCCATAAGTTTTTGCCACACATGAAAGGCAAGTGCACTCCGGTCGGTAGGTAGGTATCTGTGCATGAGCACCATTTAAAAACTAAAATAAAGAAATCTAAACAAACTTCCAAAAATCAGACAGCAGGACAACTCAAATGGTCTGAGGACTTGATACAAATCAAGATTACCATTTAAAAAATTGCTTGAAATACCAAAAAAATCAGGTCTTTTCAGGTTTGGGTATTCCTAAGGCAGAAGAAAAAGCCACCTAAAAACTGTATCGTTTAGGGCCCAAACACTCTGTCTTCCAGAAGCTTTGGAGAAAGTTTGTATGAGTTTTAGAAAATTCATGGTTTTAAAAGTGGACTTCTGTCAGGTAAAGGGATAAGAACTGGGTTCACTTTAGCAGATGAAGGAAAGCAGAATTTAGCAAAAACTTGACTTGCTTTTTAAGATTTTAGTATACACAGATGATTTATTGGCCAGGCTCTTTGCTTTGTATATGCAAAGATGCTCCTGTTAAAAATATTCTGTAAACCAATGACCCTAGCAACACACCACAGAAGGTTTTATTGCTCAGCATTGATCATTTTTATCAGTATTGTACTAAAAAAAAGGTGACAGGCAAAAAGTCTTTTCAAACTTCCCTTCTATATGCTGTATCTGGTCATAATTTAATATACATACTGGAATCTCTTACTGCATGGCAAGAAGATGAAGTGTTAGGAAAGTGTTTTGCTGCGACAGGCCTGGAGCTTGTAAGTTAATAACTCCAGAGAGGAAGGATGAACAATCCAAACTGGTACACTTCTTAACCAATTAAGGTTTCTTTTTAAAATTTCTGTGCGGGTTTTAGAGGCCAACAAGAAAGTCTGTAAGAAAACAAGTTTTAATTCATCTATGGGACAGATGATCAGCAATGAGTCTTCCTTTCCAGGAAAAAGCTGAACAAACCCATTCTGTATTCCTCTGAAAAAGAAGCCACAGGCAAGGTAGGATCAGCTTCCTACCTGTTCTTTATTCAAATTCTTGCCTCCAGCTGGGCATCACATCAACCTGCTAGATGGAGGACAGGAGGAAGCACTCTGCAGAGAGTATGTTCCAAGTGATGGAGGGGTGATGCTAGCTCACCATCTTGTTAAAACAGACAAATCTGAACTGAGAATCCCTGGATAAGACAATTACATCTGAAACAGGCAGACTACATGGCATGTGCAGGCTTTTTGCTCTTTGCTGGGGGAAGTGTCTCCACAGACATTTTGGGAGAAGCCCTTAGTAAGTAGCACAAAAAAGTACGAGGGTAATGCTGCAAGGTGCAGCTAAGCAAATGCTTCTATTCGACACATATTCCCATAGACTCTGTGCAATTTTCTCATTTCCTACTGCTATAAATGCTCAGCTTTTGATCCAGTATGGCTCTCAGAGCATGGGTTTCCAGACTGATGTTGCCCATAGACAGTCCTGCTGCCAGCTTTAATACATGGTCTTTCTGAATGTGACAGCAAAATAATGAGTCAAGCCTTTCTCCTTTACTTAAGAATGGAGGTCCACACTCTCAAAGTGGACTTGATTTAGAGGAGTGTAGCAATATGTGAACATAAAAGGGATCTTCATGTTTGGGATGTTAGTTGTGGAGGGTCTTACTCTCTGAATATCTGCCACTGAAACTCCAAAAGAAGCAAAGCATGCCACATGTCTGTTGTCTTGTGAAAACCCTAGGGGAGAGAACCTACTGAGTCACTCTGCTGTTTTCAGGTCTTTCCCAGTGTCTGGCCAACAGTGACAGTGCTGGCATGTTGTCTAAACATCTGCTATTGTCTGAGAAGTGGAAGGACACAGTTTATTTTATCTCCTGTGGTTGCTACAAGATTGACAGGGACAAGTGTGAAATGGACATGTCACACGGAAATTCAGAAAAGAAAATCTCTAAAGAACTTTAAAATAAGTACATGGTCAACTCCCTCATCACTCTGTAGTGTGAGTAGACATTCACATCTGTTAGCAATAAACGTTGGATCCCTCCTGCTTTTCCTACCCAGCACAGGCAGCAATACCCACTATTGCCCTCTCTCCTCCATAACTTATTTTAGTGACTTGAATGGTACTAGCTGCAGTATACATTAAACATCCTGAGAACAGAACAGCGAGGATCTACTGTTTTAAACAGCTCCAGAAATTATTCCTGCCTACTCTGCTGCTAGTCATCAAGGGGAAACAGAGGCCAAAATTCAACTCTTCTCACCTTGCTGGCAGAAAGCTTCTTAAATAACCCATCAAATTTCTCTAATTCTTTCAACACACACTTAAAAATTATCAGCTGAGATGAAAATCTAGAAAAATACAGAGATATGGCTTTGACCTTTCCTCCTGGTGCTGCTACAGTAGCTATTCAATGTGAGTTAAGGGCATTCATGTATAGTTGGCTATAAAGCACATTTTTTAGCAGCCCTGAAACTGTCAGAGTAGATCAGACCATTGGTCTATCGCACCTGCCATCCTATTAGCAGCTGGTAACACTTTCTGGTTTAGGGCAAGATTAATACCCCACCTCCCACAACCCCACTGTGTGAAGTGGCCTTCCCGACTGCTCAAAACCTGCCTGATAGATGGTAGATTTGGTTCTAGTAAAGAACTGGAAGGCTCTTCCTAAAGGTTCTCAATTGTACAGGATTATGGCTGATCCATAAACCATAATCCCCTCTGAAGGGATCTCTGAAGCATCACTTCAGAGGAAGAAAAGAGTCACTTTCCCCACTGGTACCTCCGCAGTTTCCAGTGTGCTCCTGAGAAAAGCAGAGAGATAATCTCTCCTTCCTAGGAAAGAACCATTTCTGGCTCTCTGTCCCAACTGAGGGAAGACGCACTAAACGATGTAGTCACCTTCCTCATTTTCTTCCCAAGGGTAGTGGAGCATAGAAGAAAGAGTGAAAGAACTCTAATAAGCACAGCTGGCATACAGATGGAGGGAAATGCATTCAGGTGGGCATGGCTGGACCTGAGACTGCTCCAGCTACCCCAGGACCAGGGGATGTGGAGGCAGAGGAGCCAGTATTTGAAGCAATACATTGTGTGGGGAGGGCAGGGACGGGAATTCCAAGTAGGAAACACTGGTGTAGTTTCCTCCTCCTTTGCCCTGCCCAAACCCACATTCGACGTTTCTGAAGGAAGGTGTTTGAGCCTCAATATACAAAAAGCATGTCTCTGAGAGTTCTAATGATACATAACAAATAACAATTGCACCGATGGTTCAGAAATCCCACTCAGTCATTCCTGATCTCTTAATGCACTTTTTTTCCTGATCTAGGAATTATTTAGAGGTTTTTGCCAGCAATAATTTAAACAACTTGCATATACTTACAGGAGGAAGTGTTTGTTCCTTCTGTTGAAGCTTGTATCCTAAGCATGGGTTCTGCAACACACAGAAGTAATAATAAAGTTGTAAGAATGCAGCCACAGCTACAGCACTATACTAGAGGAGCCTGAACATCTTTCCCCCAGTAGAGATTTCTTTAATTTTTAGTTTTTTTTCTCAGTAGTCAGAAACCCAGCAGAGCAGAGAAAAAAAATGAGATAGCTTGAGAAAGCAAAGAACTTCAAAGTTGGTTCAGCATGTCCTAGGCGCACTGTAAATAATCAATTATAGCAAAAATGCTCCATAGTCCTGGGAGGAAAGGCTGTGAGAAAACTGGCAAAGACAGAGTAAAATTTTCAGCTGTTTCTGACAGACAGCATCAGAGGAAAGTAGAAAGCAGTAGGTCTTGAAGCTCCACATGCTGACCCAGGAAGCACTAGTTTCTTATCTTCTTCTCACATAACTCCTATTAAACAGTAAGGAATTTCAGTCAATCACAACTATAGTTTAGGACTTCTGTGGCTTGAAAGATAGGAGGGTCTATGAGTGTAATCACCTCAGCAAAGAGCTGTAGATAAAAGGGAAAACAGAACACATTCCAGACCAAAATGGGACATGGCACTAGCCCCAAAATGGTTACAAGAACAGAAAAAGAATGGTAAATAATCTTGTAGGATAGTGGAAGGAAATTGACCTCAACACAAATCACACAAAGGAAGCAATCAGAAAAGTTTAGAGAAGAAGCAGGTAGCCTGAATCTAGGTCTCAACTATAGGAAACCTGAACCACACAGCAATTAAGAGCCATGTGTTTGGGTGGCTTCATGGGCTTTCACTATCTAACAAATCATATATAGTGTCATGCATGAAAAAAGAATTCCAGAGAAGGCTTGAGAAGTATTATCAGCTGAAAGGAATAATTTGAAGAGAGAATACTTTGCTAAGGCAATGTAATATGCTGGTGTGGAGTAGAGGTGGCTAACAGCCAGTCTGTGAATTCTAAGGAGCAGGTCAGGCATACTGCATGCTCTGTAGTGAAACATTTAACATTTCATGTCACACAGAAAAGATGAATCTGTTGCCCAACAAAGCCTGGTTTCCGGCAGAAAAAACCCGCTCTAAAAAACTAAGATTGCTCTGTAATTCCTCCTATCATCAAAACATAACTGTAGCAATACTTCAAGAGATCTAAATCCTGGTGATTCGAACACCAGCACTTCAAAATAGTCTATCTTAAAGTAAAGAAACAACACACTACTTAATTATTTTCATTTGAAAGTCCTGGAAAAAAATCAGTGCCCAAAACCCCAGGCACTACAGGTCATCAGGAAACTCATGAAGTGTTAGAGAAAGACATAGTCTGGACCCAGAGTGGGGATAGAACAGCAGGAAAAACAGCATCTGTCTGGGTTTGGTCTCTGCTCCAGCCACATTTCAAAGACCTCCTCAGAGCTCCATGTGGAGACCTCCACAAGCAGCCACTAAACATACTGCTTTTTGCTGTTCTGGGGACAATACCTTGATGTGCTGCTTGGCATGAAATCTGCCAGTGCAGAGATTCATCAGGAATGCAGCCAGCTTTTTGAACATCCCAGCTTCCTCCTCTCCAGCGGCACAATAGCAGTAAAGAGAAGGGCAGTACTGTAACAGCAGGCACTTGAAGGGACATAAGCAGGGAAAGAGACCGCTCAAGAACAAGAACTTTAATCCATGGGAAAGGAGGCAGCAAAGTAGAGGGACTACATTCTTGCTGCACAAGGGAGAAGGCAAGGCAAGCCCAGCGGAGTCAGTGACCAGCGTGTCACCTTCTTTGAACAAAAAATGGTTCCAATGGTTACAGGACACTTGCTATTAGCTATGTGGTCTCATATATTTCCAGTGAAGCACCAGTGACAGGCTCCACTGAGAACATGAAAGAATATGGGCACAGCCAACGTCTCTTCTGTCAGGCAGCAATGCCAAGATTTCAGAAGTAGGTCGCCACACACACAGATGCATCAAAGAAAAGGCTGCAGGCATGCTAAATGCAAAATCTGGCAATCACACTGTTTTCCTTGATCTAGCCTACAAACACTGTCATTTCACACTAAAACCTGTCCCTGCCAGACATAGCTTTCCCAAAAAAGCTAGCAGGACCCCAGCCTCCTTGCCAAGGAGGATACATGCATCTTGTAAATCCTTGGGTTGCCCGGCTTACACACGGTTATCTACAATTGTCTCAGCCAAAGCCATCAGTAGAGACAAGCACTTGTATTGTGGCCATATATAAAGTAACGCTTTACAATTAAAGTAATGAAAGCAGCTTCTCACTAGGGTTAATTCCAGCAGTATTGCTACTCTGGACGTATGCAATCTGTAACTGCAGGAAGGATACTGAAAGCAAATTCCATCAGCCTGAAAGGAAACCACCTGTAGAAGGCTCCTAGTATGCCAAGGCAGCTTCAAAAGTGGTTAAATTACTGACAGTGAGTTACCTGTCTACACTCACAGACCCTGCAGAGCTGCCAGGAATTGTATGTAGAGCCCTGAGGAACAGAAAATTCTAGGCAACATACTTTCCTGAGGGCACATCAATATGCCTGTACACTCAGCAAACTCACAAGCAGCTGCTAGGATTTATACGAGAAGGAGGTAAGAGCTTTTTTAAAACATAGCTCCTAACAACACAAACACTTCTTCAATTGGGCTGCTGAGGCCTGACAACTGTAGATTTGCTTCCTCAATACAGCCCCAAGATAGTCAAACACATGCTTAATCCTTCTTCATTCATTTCTTGGTCCCTGAAGTAGCTCAAGGTGCAAGGTGATATGCAGAAACAGAGCTGCTGGATGTAGAAGAATTGTTCTCTGTTAAGGAGCTGTTTCAGAGCTGTAGAAACAATTTCAAGAAGAAATGAAAAGAAAGAGACAGAAAGACTGTTAATTTAACTTACGTGAAGAAGTTTTAGTCACTTCTGTTGATACTGGTATCTTGGTGGTACTCTCTGGAAAACACAAGAGGCAACAAGAAGTTATAATATGGTGTCAGATGATCCTCAAGCAGCATTCAGCTCCAGAATGCACAAGGTAAAGAAGAAAAAGGTGTTCAAAGAAGGAAGTTTAAATTTTGCTCCAGTGGGAAGAGGCTTCAATCAGATATCAGCTTGCAGAAGTTTCTTTTCAGGGAAAAAACCAAAAAATGATGGTGCCTACTAGCAAAACTGAAGAAAAAAGCCTGCTCCTGAAAGCAGCCAGTTGTTCAATCTCTCATTTTCCTCTGGAAGTAATTGATCAGTGGCAACAGGAGAAATCATGCAGATGGCTCTGTTTCTGGAAGACGTCAGTGTGAGTATTCACTCCTTATGCTTCTAGGCAGTTAAATTTTGCAAAGACGTGTCTCTGTTCATATCACTTGACTTGCTGGTAAGTACACCCAATAGTGTCACTTGCTGCTTCAGGGAAATCTTCTGAGCACACATGCAAACCCTGTCCCTCATCGACTGCTGGGGGGCTCAGTGATAGAAATCAAACAGTTGTTTTGCTGAAGAGATGGGAAAAGTTGTGCTTCCATACTGGTCCTCTGTAGATGTCCATACACTGCTGCTACTTACATACTGGCATGGACTGCTTGCACTCACTGGCTGAACCAGCTGATGGCTAAGGGGGATGATGTTGCCATATTCAGATCCTTGCTAATGCAAAACGTGCAGATGGGAGAACGCAAAATGTAGAAAGCCTTTGTTTAGGTTTCACAGACTTGCACAGAGACCTTGTTCCAACAACAGCATTGATTTGCGAGTGCTCTGCTGTCCCCACAAGCCACAACTGCAATTTTTTAGGTGTGAACAAATCACTCTTCAGCTGTATTCATCAACAGTCTTGGACTTTCCCAAGTTCTCAAAACACATTTCAGACATTAAGTGGTGCAGTTCAATGCAGCTGCACAAGTTTCAGCTCTACAGCTGGAGAAAGGCCCTGAATGCCAAGAGAAAAGTCTTGCCCTGAAACCTCAAGGCACACCAAGAATCCCCAAGCAGGTCAAACACACAGAATTTAAAAAATACCTCGTAAGAGACTTAGGAAAGAGAAACTCAGAATGTTTTTATTCTGTTTTGTGAATCTGGATTCCAATGGTTCTCTGCTCATTGTCTCCAGAGTTCACAGAAACTTGACCAGAGACAAAACTAGTCCAAATGCCTTCCCTTCAACTTCCTTCTTGTTAAACTTTAATATTGGCTCTACATTTTAACTTCTTATTTGCTTGCTCTTCTTTTGTATTTTTTTTTCCATTTTGGTACAGCTTTCTTCGGCAAATGTACTATTTGCCTAGTTAGTACATCCCAGTTTCATCTCACTAATGGGAGAGAAGATGTTATGCAGCATTTCCTTGGCAGCCAGCAATGCATGGCATGCAGTGTGTATCATAATTAAAATTTTTAAGATCAAAACCTTTGCATTAGGTCTTGGAATACAGTGGCCTGTAGCCAGGCAGCTTTCAGGACCATTTTTTGGGTATAGCGGCAATTTCTCTATTGTGCAGCTGGGTTGTCTGAGCAATTAACCTTTCTTAGTCACGTCAGGAGATGGAACAGGTCTGACAGCTGCATAGCTCAGCATCTGGCACTACTGGAGCAAACTTTTCTTTCACCATTAAAGCAACCATGTTCCATTTAGTGCCTGTGCGGAGCTTGATGAAGCATTTCTTACTGGCACTTCCCCAGCCCAGCTGTGTTAGTACAAACGCTGACGGGAAGCTGCCAGTGGAAAAAAAAAACACAGCCAGAGCCTCCTACACCTGAAACGTGCTGAGAAATACATTTGGAAAACATGTGGCAAAGTCACACTTTACCAAGCTCCACTAATAACATTCGTGTTAGCAACACTAACAGTGGATGCTAAATTTGGAAGACACAGCAATTGTGCGTATTGCTTACTGCACTCAGTACACCACAACCATAAGAAAGACGTTTTACAGTGCCTGGGAAGGCCAGCACAGATCCACATGGCAAGCTGTCTGAACACAAGAAACATACAAAAAAGAGCCTTCTCATAGCAGACCATCAGTACTTGCCTAAGGTGAAAGAGCTGGGACCATTTTTCAATCATAATACTTTTACTGCTGCAGTCTGCTAGGGTATGGAGATGGCAGCCTGCAGGCCTGTCTTCATCATCACCTTTAAGTTCCGAGGAGGAGCAGCTACCTCATTATAACCAGTTCTGTCTCCTGGCACTTAGGAATACTAAGTCTTGGTGAAGTGCTGTTTCCTGAAACTGTATGCTCGTGCAGGGGCTAACTTATATAAAAACACTGAAGGATCCATGAGAGATCCTTGTCTGGGGATGTTGTAAATAGCAGGCCTCTGCAGCTTCTCAGTCCTATTTCCTTAGTACTCAGGCCTTCATCTTCTGCTGTTTAGCCTGACATAACAGGGAAGAACTCCTTCATAACATACAAGACTCCCAGAAACCCCATGGCCTTGATATGTTGATCCATCCTTCCAGATAGGGAACTTTAATTGGGCTGCTGAGAGGACTTGTTGCATGGGCAACAAGCTCTGCTGTACGGCTGTCAGGCAGCAGGTCCTTCTCCTCCTCAGTCAAAACCTTTTCTCCAGGATAACCAAATATTTAACAGCCTTACAGCTGCTGTTGTGAACAGCTCTATGCATGCCCTCACAGCTTTTTTGCTCCCAGTTAGTTTGTCAGAGGCCTAATGCAAAAAAGGCTGCTTGAGCAAGCTGAAGGAATTTTGGTTGAGCTCACAGGTTTTAGTTCAGCACTTGCAGGTCACCCTGAGAACCCTGACAGGAACAACAACCTGGGCTCTGAAAAGAATTCAGACACCATAGGTCGTTGGAGCTCCAAACAAGCTTTCTGTCATCCTGAGGTGTACTTTCTGGCAGTGATGTAAGTTTTAAGTCTTTTGAATTGTTTGTGTTGTTAGGGATGCCATCTGAATTATACAAACAATGACACAAACTAACATACACCTTGAGGAAAGGGGAGCACTTTCTCCATCTCTGTCACTTGGTGTATAGATGCCAGAGCAGAGAGCTGTGTAGAAGGTTGGAAAGGCTGTAGTCAGGGGCCTCAGAAGCACGCAGGCATATGTGGTAAAAGACACAGGGTAATCCAGTGGCTAAACTAACTTTTAGGTTCTAAAAACTACCATAATTTTCCCCTTTTTCCTCCAAGAAACTACTGACCAGAGTCAGATTAAAAGAACATTGCCCTCAGTCCAGGTATGTCAAATTGCAAGGAAAGGTTCAAGACTACTCTTAGGGGAGTTGCAATACCAAATTGAGTGATTGCCACATTTCTTTCTAAGACCAAATAAGTGGTCTAAGCATGCTGATTTGCTCCAGGTGAGAATCTGACTCATCATGCCAGCCAGTCTAAAACAAGCTATGTCCCAGATTGCCTGCAATTATGCTAGAGAGTACCCTGATCTATTTTAATCAAGTCTTAAACAGAAGAAGGGACTTTTTCTGCACTTGAAGTATTTCACCATTTGTCACATGCTCCATGGGTACTAGATATAAGATGTTTTTACTTACTTATTTCTCAGTCATCTTCTTGAAGCTAAGCTACTGTCTGTCTTCAGAAGAGGAAGAGCAAATTAAAATGGAATGAATGATGAGTGTCAGATTCTTGTTGATTATTGTATGACTTGGAGCTGTTACTACTACTGCAAGTCCTACGGATGCAAAATCAAAAGCCTGCATAGGCCACTGTGTAGCTAATGAATTTACCAAGGTTCACCTCTGCCTGCAATTGAGATACATTAACAGATCACCTGAGTTAACAGCACCATCAATTCAGGCAGAATTGCCCCAGCCATTCACAATGATGAGTCAAACTACATCAACTCACTTCCCAACTGACAGCAAGGAATAGCGTCCACCCAAAACCCACCACACAGCCCAGCAGAACCAGCACTGCAGATTTCTGGCTTTTGAAATATCTCTGCATGAATCCACTCTTTTGTACCCTGAAACATGCTGGGCACAGAAAACATCCTCAGAGAGGCATAAGAATCAGGCCAACAGGTCTTAATGGAAAAGACTGACACCACGTGCAGATAGAGCATGCTTGACTCTTTATCAAAAAGATATCACTTAGCTAGTTGCCTAAACACAGGTTTTTGTAAGTAAGTTGAAAGCTTTGGGTGTGCTGTGAAGTATTCTGTCAGTGTTATTTATCAAGTATAATAAGGTCCTATGCTGATGAGAAAATCCCTGAAAAATTCACTGCAGGATTTTGCCTGGGTAAAGTAAGAAATGAGGATGTACAAAAAAAGCAGTTACTATTGCATTAGCAAACTTGTGTGCTATTTATACACCACCAGGAGAACTTCATGCCTCTCTTCTGACCTCAATTACAATCTTAGGTGAGCATATGTGAGTATGAGTGAATGAAAATAAGAAGGCAGCTCATATCCTGTGGGCAAGTTACACTCATTATAAATTTAAAAGCTCCTATCACTTGCTACTAAGACTGGTAAAAATTGTGTTTGTCTAGCTATTTTTATATTTGTTACATTTTTAATCCACACACATGGCTCTATCTACAAAGATTTATATATCTTTCAGTAAAACTGGAGAAATTTAAAAGTCTGTGTAGATTAAAACTGTTTGTGTGGGATGTATGTTCATGTTTATGTGTAGCAAAATCTTGCACAAAAGCAAATTTGGCATTTTTAAACAACAATGTTTATAATAGTAAGAAGGAAAGGAGTTACTATTGCACTGAATATTACTATCTTAGACAGAAAAGTTTACCTGGGGAATGAGATCAGGAAAAAAAACGGTCTTTGCTCACTGAAAAAAACAAAAAATATTTTACAACTGTTTTATCGAGAAATAATTAATTTTTCTATGCTTGGAGCAGAGAATTGAAAACAGCAACCTTGGTGGTAGAAAATGTATGGCTTTTTGTATTCTTGGGGAGAAAACACCAACACATTTGCCTTGTTCTTCCTATGTTTTTTCCTAATGTCCACTGGTAGGTGATACTAGAGACAAGGCCTTTGGTCTGGCTCTGGGATTCTCTTTCATGGCATGTGCCAGTAAAGAAAATTTCAGCTAAAATACTCCTAGTTTGACAAAATTCTAGGGAATTTAAATGCAGATTTTTATTTTTTAGATACTGAAAACACTGACCTTATAGTGGAAATAAAAATAACCCCATTCCTAGAAAGCCCATTATCTTGCCTACCCTCACTCTTAAAGTAACCAGCACAAAGGGAAAGGAAGATCTAGTTTGCAAACAGCAAGGCATACACGATAAATATGACCAGGTGAGGTCACTAAATTAAAGGTCATAAGTTATGGTTCACACAGCAGACCAGACCAGTATCACCAGACCAGTATAACGAGAAAGTCAGGTCCTCTGGCACATTTTTCTTTACCTCACTGTTACCCTACCTGCTGGAGTTAGAAGAAAGCAATCTCTCTCCTCACTCTGAGAGACTCAGCCTTCTCAGATACCTACAGTTTAGTTTTCTACAAGGACTCCTGGACTACACTGGACCCCAAGAGCTCCCCCAAAAGCCCATTAACAGGTAATAACAAGAGTTAAATATACTGGATTTTTGTTTGCCATTTTGGTTTTTTTTTTATTTTAGTTTTAAATTCTTTCTTTCTTATGAATATTGCAGGACCTCCCAGCTATACAGGACCCAAGCAATGACTGCCCTTCAGGGCTCATTACCGAGTTTGGATCCCAAATCTGTCATTAAGCTAGCAAGGGGAAGAGGTCAGGGAATGCAGGGGAAGGAGGGGTGAGAAGGTCACCCATGCAGGGGGTCTATCCCTGTTTGCAAGGCAGATGTTGCCCTTTGAGGCCATAAGGATCTATTGCTCTTAAGTCACCAGATGTTGTCCATGCTGTTTCTCAAATCCAGGTGGAAAATTCCACCATTAGCAGGAAAATTATGAACAATTTTATTGGTAATTTATGAGGAACAGTAAGCAGAGGGGGCTCAGATGTATGTATAGCAACCAAATATGCATGATTGATTTATTCCACCAATGAATGCTGCCATGCCTGAGTCTAGATGATCAAATAACACTGAGATGTTCCAGTCCAGATATCATTGAGTTTCCAGTTCAGATCTTTACAGACAAGAGCCAGCTGGCAGGTTTGGACTGGATTCCAGTTGGCCCTGCGTTGGCATGCATGGCTGTATTTTAAACAACTTACACTTCATAACACAATTAGATAGATTTTAACATATATGTTATGGATGCACAAAACAGGGCTTGCCACAAATACTTTCTACTGGGACCAAGCTCCTACCCTCTTGCAGCAGGAGTGTTTTACAGTCATTCAGCATAGCCCAAAAGGAAGTTCAAAAATCCATGTCACATAGCAAAGGAATGAGGTTCCTGCATGCACTCCCATGACACTGTTCCTTGTCTGAGAAAGCAATAGAAAATGATCAAGCTTTTTTTTTTTTTTTTTTTTTTTTTTTGCATTTATCTGTAACACTGCCTAGGCACAGTGCCTACAGTTGAGTTATGGAAACTGTATAGGAGTTTTCCACGTAAGCAGCTAATGAGCAACCAAAATTTGTATTCATGGAAACAGAAACACCTACCTATTTTCCCTCTTAACAACATTCCAGTAAATAACACTTGATCTTTTATATCAGTCTCCTGACATCTGCTTATGATTATAATACCATACAGCTAGTATGAAATTCTAGCACTTGAGATTCTTTAGTTGATGAAATAGAATAGCAAATACACAAAGTGAATACGGTCAAGCAATTGCTGTGTGATTACAAAACAACAGACAGACAAAGACAAATCCCACTGGAAAAGGTTTACATTTGGTTTTCTGTTTATGTAAATGCCTATCTCCCACTTAAGAGCACAGAAATGTGGAACAGAAAAGCATGCCTGGTAAATTCACATTGCTATAACATCTTTAACTCATCTATGATATGTAGAGAACTTCAGCTTTGTTTGCTAATATGGATACGTTTTTTTCGTACTTCACAACTGGCTGGACACTGGTGTTTGAATGATGAGACCTGAATTAGCCAAAGCCACACTGGAAAAACATGATTTCAGTTTAAATCACAACCAACCTCAAATTACAATACCTGAATTAAAGCATTTGAATCACACTCAAGCCTTTGAATAATTTTCCTTCAGATACATTCATGCCTTTGTGTTTATTGTTTTAGAAATCAAAACAAAAACATATCAACATATGTGAAAGTAAAAATGGTGGCAATCAGAGCAATACAAATATTCCTTAAAGTGAGAAGTGCTGGTTTAGCAGTTCAGACTGTGATATGTTTTAGGTTAAATGCAACTTCCCTCAC
Organism: Zonotrichia albicollis; assembly: GCF_047830755.1. Lineage (NCBI taxonomy): Eukaryota > Metazoa > Chordata > Aves > Passeriformes > Passerellidae > Zonotrichia > Zonotrichia albicollis. The sequence continues at coordinate 62,469,413 of NC_133860.1, read as the reverse complement.
TGTGCATAACAGGAATTAGAAAAATATTCCTTTCATCCTTTGTAATCTTGACTAGACTGTGTCTTAGGCCTGGTGTTACAAAGAAAATGCTCATTTGTCCTGAAATGTGTAGGAGACACCCCATTTGCCATTTGTAAGGCAAATTGAACATTCAACCACATAACAGACAAGTCAGGCTCAACTACTTTTCTTAGTATATCTAAAAGATTTCAGTGCTTCCACGTCATGTGCCAAGCTTTGTCCTGCTTCTAAGCCCTTTGTCCAGTTGGCAGCTTAAACACATGGTCTTTCTGAATGTGACAATAAAATAATGAGTCAAGCCTTACCATTGGTGTCTGTGATGATAACACTGGCTTTAGTACTGTCATTTCCTAGCTTGCTGCTCACTCTGCACACGTATTCCCCAGCGTCGGCCAACGTGGCTCTGTAAATGTGAAGCTCAGAGTATTTCCTGTGAAATCAGAAAAAAACCATATAAACATCCTATACTGGAATAACAGTCACTGCATCAACCAAAGCACTTTTCTCCCCACCTCTTTCAACAGAGGGTCTTGTCTTCCATTCTTACTGACAGATAAACACTATCCAGGCTTGAAAGAAGGGAGGATAATAAAAAAAAATCTCCTACAGGCTGCTGGAAAACAGGCATATTCATGAACCCAAATGAAGATACTTGCTTATGCTTTTCTGTATGAGAGAAGTCTTCGCTTTTAAAGAAAATCTGGAAAATAACCATCCAACAACCATCCTCTCTCAGACAAACTGTTGGCTGTCCAGAAGCCACAAAGATGGGTGTAAGACTAAAAGAGATTACCCTTCCCTATAGGTTCATATTACCAGTAGTAGAGTTCTGGACAAGTACTGAAGTTCCTAACATCTGACTAAATAATCATGAGATTAGAACACACTTTTTAACAGCCACTGCAGCCCCAAATCATTCTCCAGTGCTAACAAAAAGAAAAAAAAAAGGGCAAGAGCACAATTTTCATGAAGCTACATTTTGTTCCTGGGTCTGAGATGTAATTTAATCAGTCTCCAAGGTTTTAAGATTAGATTTTCAAATGCAGAACTCCTGCCTACCCATTAATTTTGTAGGAACATGTTCTGGTGTCATTCATGGGGTCCCCAACTCACAGGATGGCAATAATCCCATTATCTAGACTGCACAGAATGACTAGCTTGGCGAAAATGGACACATTACTGCTGTTCCCAGTTACTATTTAAAAGAAGTGCTCTGGGGAAGTTTCTGCCTATCATAAAACCTGATCTATAGAACAGTCACTCAGAGTGCATGAACGCTGCCATCCCTAAGCAGGCCCACCCTTACTTGAAGGGCTGATCCCCAGGAGGCAGTGTTTGCTCACTCTAAAAGCTCATAGTAACCACCATGACTGCTGAGATAAACAATGTTTGGGGAGATGCTTTGCTTCAACACTGCCATGTCTCCTAACTCTCCATGAAGAAATCACAACTAGTTATCCCTTCTGCAAATCACTGAGCAGGGCTTGGTTCAGACCACAAACAGGTCTGTCATAGCAGTGTGGGCTTCTAAAGCAACCAAAATGTCCAATGTCATTTTTCAATACATCCTTGTGAGCCACCCCTACCTCCATCGCAGGACATTATCCCATCTGCTATCTGCTGTCCACACCCCTGCCTACTGGCAGGTCAGTCTTCCCTGCCTCTATGTGAAACTCCTACTCTTTAGGAGTCAGCCCCCATGGGATGAAAGCAGGGTGTTAGGTGGACCCCTCTCTGCCAGAAACCTGCATCACAAGAGTTGCCCCCCATGTCCTGAAAGAAGACTGATTCCTCGAGGCCACTGGGCTTGGAAGAGGGAGGAGGCACCAAGCTAGGATAATCAATTTACTCAAGTTTTCTCAAATGGTAATGAATAGCTGAGTATTTGGGCTCTCTTCTCAGGAAATGTTAGGAGTTCAGTTCCCAGTGCTAAATTAATTAACTGGGCTGCACACTTCAGATGGCATACAAGATAAGATTCTAGCTCATGGCCACCAAAAATACGTGAGAAAAAAGTGGTAAAGGCACTGACAGAAACATCCAAAAGTTGAATGCTACTGTATCTTTGTGTGAAAGTAAAAACTGACAATGGTCCCGCATATATATCTCAAAAATTGGCCACATTTCTAAAAGAATGTTTGTCACATCTTTGTTATTCCTCACTCTCCCAGAAGCCAAGCAATTATTGAAAGGGCACATCAGACATTAAAATTCATTCTAGGTCAACAGAGAGGGGGAGTAGAGGTAACACCACAGATGAGGTTGAACAAAGCTTTGTATGTTTTTAATTTTTTAAACAGTTCGGTTGCAAACATGATACAGCGATTTTTAGGCATTTTTCAAATAACACACAGGCAAAACTGAAAGAAAATCCTCCTGTTTTAATTAGAAACTCTGAGACTGGACAAATTGAAGGTCCTTTTCGATTAATCACTTGGGGCAAAGGGTCTGCTTCTGTCTCTACAGGTGCTGGAATTAAGTGGGTCCGAGCCAAAAACGTCAAACCATATCGCACCCAGAACATGTTGGTGAGTCTAAAACTGAGGAAGCAAGTACGCAGATGTGAGCCGAACAGAGGGATCCCGGGTCACGCCTGACGTTCCTTCTGCATCGGTGGAACCTGCAAACTCTGATTTTGTGTCAATGTTATTTATAAGTGTGTCAATTGTATGTCAAATGTTTGTTTCGTAGAGCTGATTTTTGGCAAAAGTGTGGGTTTTTTGTTTTCGTTAGGTTGTAGATCCCTTCTGTTGGATCTTCAAAGTCAAATCTTATCTTAAGGTCAAAAGCAAAGTTCTTAAATTGATATATGTGTGAGGATTTTGCCAAAACTTAAGTCATGAACAGAATGGAGCAAAATCAAATTGTATGTTGGTGTCGGTGGGTTTTAATTGTTTTTTGTTGTGCAGCTTTGCTTGTGGAACAACCAAAAACAAATGTTTGGGTGACCTTAGCCAAGGCAGCTGGCTCAGACAATATATGTTTGTCTACTTTGGAACCAGAAAAACCTTTCTCAATCTGTCTGGTTGGTGTGTCAGTAAAAGATTTGCCTTTGGTCAAAAAACAATCCAATGGTGAGCCAGATGAAATTGACAATGGGAACAATCCTGCATTGAATTGGAACATTTGGGCCAAAAAACTTCCCAGAGCAGTATCTGAACCCCAAGAATTGGAAATCCTTAGTTCTTTAACGATGGATTTCTGCTTTACCTTTACAGCTAGTGGTTGGCGAAAAGTGATCCTCCAAAGTACAATGTTACTCCCCATTATTTTGCATACAGAAACTTAAGGTTTTGGTGTAATTTTTCAAACTGTTCAGATGTGCTTTCTGAGGCTGACCAATATCCATGACAATTGCCCAAGGGATATTGGGATATTGGTTCATTTGTGGAAATAGGGCTTGGCAGGGCATTCCATCACACCTTGAAGGTGGCTCATGTCGCATTGGGATGCTCACTGTAATTACACCCACTGCCAAAGTGGTCATGAGAAAGAAACAAAGGGGAACAAGATCTGCTCGTCATTATGATGAGAACTGTAAAAGTGATTTCATACCTTGGAATGCTGCAAAAAGGGTTTCAGCAGGTTTTTTTACCCCAATTGGGTTTCAGCACTGGCATTGAAACAATTAGATCAGGTTGGATGTTGGCTGAGTAAACAAACTAATGCCACATCCACTGCAATTAGTGACGTGTTAACCGATGTTGATAGTGTTAGACATGCTACCCTTCAAAATAGAGCAGCAATTGATTTTCTTTTACTGGCACAAGGACATGGTTGTGAGGAATTTGAAGGATTGTGTTGTATGAACCTGTCAGATTATTCTGAATCCATCCACAAAGGCATACAAAAACTGAAAGATTTGACAGCCCAAATTAAAGAAGATGGTGGGTCCTGGTTAGATGTTTTGTTCCAAGAATGGAGCTTTGAACCTTGGCTAAGGGAACTTTGCAAGATAGGTCTCTATGTACTGGGTGTTTTGGTAGTGATATTAATAGTAATACCCTGCATACTTCAGTGTGTGCAACGAATGATGAACAAAACGGTCAAAGAAGATTTATCATACAAGAGAGAGAAGTAGGAAGTGGATTCACAGAAAGTGCTCAAATCTCATGGAGATGGTGGATGAAGGTACAGAAATGGAGGAAGGTTTTGAGTTAAGACCCTGGAATCAACAAGAGTTTTTTGAACAATGACTTGTAACTATTGTCAGGCGTGATTTATGCCCTTTCCACTGACTGGACCTTCACAGCATTAAACTGCTGTGCTGTAATATAGCAATGCTTAGTGTCAGCAAGAACAGGCTTTAAGCAGATAATAAGCAAAAATATTATAGTAAGGCTATGAAACACAAGTAATAAACGACACGATTATGAAGGTTTCTTTTTGGGTGAACAGAGAGGGGGAATTGTGGGAATCCATAAATTTCAGAGGGTTTTAGGAAAACTGCAGAAGGCAGGCCTCAGATGCAGCAGAATTGTCAGTGGAGCTAAAAGCAAGTCATGAGATAAGTCAGCAGAAAAATTATTTAAGCTGTAGAAAAGACATGGGCAAATAGAAAAATAAAGCGATGTATTAGTGCCTGTCTAGCTTTCTAAGTTGCAGAAAGTTTGTCTAGCAAGATATTAGGAAGGTTAAGCTTATGAATGGAGCTTTGTGCGTTGTCTCTTATAAACGGGTATTGTATTTGAAATAAGCAAGCATTGTTTTAACCAAAGCTATGTGTGCTTATGGTGATTGGATAGAATTACTGTCAATATGCTTTTGCTTTGTGTGATTGGTCTAGAAGGTTATAAAGTACATTGTAACATTAAGTTTTCCGGCCTGCTGCCTGGATTGTGAGCTGTTAGCATCTTTCCCTTGTCATAACTATGTAAGGAGACTGATGCTGAAAAATAAACAGCTTGAGACACTCTCCCAGCAGCCCCATCCTGTTCACGTCTGTAAATAAATTGCTGGCGTCATTGATTAACAGCTATGCTTATACAAGAGTAAAAGTAGCCTGCTTTTTAATTTTCCTGCTAGTGATTCACCTTCACAGCAGCCTGTTGAGGGCCTGACCAGAACATGGTGTGGTATTCCACACCACCTAACAGCTTGTGTGGACATGTGCTATTTCCTATATTGCAACAGGTTATCTCGCAACCATAATTGCAGACACTTGTCTAGATGGAGAGCAATTTGTAACCTTAGGAAGCTTCAATTGGCAATGTAAACAGGCTTAGTGATTTTAAGAATTTGCCGTAACCCAGTGAAAATGAAGGAAGCACAGCTGCAGCTACTTCACTTTAATGTGGGCACCCATTGTATACTTGCTCCAGTCCTCTCCATACATTAATATTGATGCCAAACACTTTTTGGGCCTGCTTGGCTTTATGAAGAAACTCTTTTCCCTGCACATTTATTTTTATTGTTTTTGTTTTCCTTGATACATATGGGAGAATACAAGGAATTGTGTCTTCCTTTTATGGTTTTATTTTCATATTAAAATAGGTGAAGCATCAACATTTCTTAAAAATCCATTTCCAAAAAGCCAAATTTACTCTTGGTTTTAGGAAAAAACCCTGTACGGAGTTTTGTCTCTGAGAGCAGGAGAAATAATATGAATATTTATAGCCTTAAAAATATCATTAAGAGGTATTGGGACAGAATTCAAAACAGTCAGAGCAGAAGATGACTCATTAATGGCTGTAAATGAAGCAGTTTCCTAGCAATGCAGTACTCCAACAGTACTGACTTAAAGCCTTGATAAGGAATTTTATTTTCAAAGGCTTGTCCTTTTCTCAAACTGTACTGTGCTACTTCAAAAAAATGCCACTCCCTGTAAGATTTGCTTCTGCTGAATCTTGAGCTCATTGCCACTGTGACACTGCTGAGGCTGTATTCATACATGAAGGTGAAAGAAACATGGCCGACCTTATCTGGTTGCTTGAATTCATTTTGCTTCCAGTCTCCATCTGTCATTCAGAATTGCCTGTCTGCAGGGAAATATCCAGGCTAAGCTTGGTACCAAAACCTCAAGGTACGGGCCACTTACACACAAAGTTTCCTTGTGCACTGCTGCACCCAAAGCCATCATCTAGAAGTGGCAAACACCTTGTCTCTGCCACAGAAAGAGCCCAAACCTGATGAGGGAGTCTCTCCATGTAATGAAGAGCACCTGACTCATATAGCACACTGCCCAAACCAATAATATACAAGTCTCACCTGCATTTGAAATCAGAGAAGGAAAATGAAATGCTATCACAGTGAGAAGACAGCCATGGGAGAATTAGCTAGTAGGTGAAATGCTTTGTCTGAGACCTGCTTTTTTTTGAATGTCTACTGTCACGAAGAAATGGCTTAGAGCCTGGACACACAAATAAACCAATCATGGCCTCATCAATCATCAGCAATCATCAGTAGAAACTCACTGACTGCATGCTCTTACTCTGACAAATCTGAGGTAAAAGTGAGTGCTTTAAATGCATTACATTAAAATTTAAAGTCATTCAATTTCTCTCGACTCTCCAGTGTAATGAGAACAAATATAGCCATTTAGCGTGATTCACCTGCCATACTGTCATAGAAGTATAAAGTCAGAGTAGCTTGGGTTAGAAGGGTCTTTAAAGATCACATAGCCCCAACCCACTTTCCATGGACAGGGACACCTTTCACTGGAGCAGGTTACTCAGAACGCTTCCAAGGATTTGGAATCCACCACCTTTCTGTGCAACGTGTCAGCGCCTTCCCACAGTCACAGTAAAAAATGTTGTCCTAATATCTAACCTAAAACTACCCTCCTTCAGTTCACAGAGACTCCCCCTTGTCATGTTACTCCACTCCACCATAAAAATTCCTTCTCCAGCCTCCTTGCAGCCCCCTTTAGGCAGTGAAAGGTGCTGTAAAGGTCTTCCCAAAGCCTCTTCTTCTCCAGGGTGAACAGTTCCCAGTCTCTCAGTGTGTCTTCACAGGAGAGGTGCTCCAGCCCTGTGATCAACTGCTCTTCTCTGGGCTCACTCCAACAGATCCATGTCTGTCTTGCATTGGGGGTCCCAGAGCTGGATGCAGTAGTCCAGGTGGGGCCATCACATCTTGGGGCTCTGCATCCTCTGAATCAACCACCCTGAAACTATCCGAGGGAGCTTAGAGAAGTGAACTCATTTGACATGCAAAGGAGTCTTTGGAGGCTTTAGGCTTTGAGGAACCTGCATTGCCACAGGGTCTTCTAAACTCTCAAAACACTAAAAAAAGTCAGCATGTGCTCCATTTTAGCAAATCCTTTGATCTAGTACTATTCACACTGGCTATTGTGCCCAAAACACCAAGCTGCTGTATTATCTTTTCCTTGACTACTTCAGGTGTAAAGCTAAGGTCTTCATTTCCAATTTCTGAGATAGATACTTCATCATACTGCCAGCTATTTTGAAGTTTGTTAAAAAACATAAAGCTATTTATCTCTGGCTACATAGCCAAATAAAAGACCTTTAATTTATTCCAACAATAAACATGTTTTATTCTGCCATCACACAAAAGGAAGGGTGTTTCTTGCAAATTGATAGAAATCAGTGGCCAATGAATAATAACACACAGAAATAAACTTTGTGAGCTTTTTGCAAATGTGTTAGAAAGTGTTATTTTCAAGTGTTTGGATTGAAGGTGCCAGTAAGGCTGTGGTATTCTGTATGCTAACGGTTCTTCAGAAACATAGCCTACTTTTTATGTAGACATTTGAACTTTAAAACAAACATTAATCCTAGACAGCTTATCAACTACTCTAACCTTTGCAGCTGATGTTCCTCACACTTGGTAATAGTAAAAAATTCACACTAAAATGCTTGTGTAACAATACAGAAGCATATGAACATGACAAATACTTATCAGCGTGCTATCATGAAAAAAACCCCCAGACCATAAGTGGGGAAAAAAACTCCTTGATCTCTGATACTGCTCTAATTTGCAATGGGATCTTCTAAACGTGGTTTTGCTTACTGAAATGTGCGTGTCTTTTATGCGTTCACTTACACTGCATTTCCCCTCCCCTCTTTTTTAGCTTTACAACACCTTTTATCAAAATAAAATCTACTTTCTCTTAAGGTGTTCACTTCTACTCAGTCCCAGATGCACACATGAACAGCAAAAGAAGAAATGGCAAAGCAGTGACGCATCCTCAAGCTAAAATGTCAAAGTAGGAAGGCAACGAATATCCTTCAGATGTCAGCAGACATCCCTTGTAGTTTCCTTTTTTGTACTCTACATCTAGTGACTTTCATATCTCTAACTAGAAGTGCTTCTCCATTCCACACTGACATTTCTAAAACACAAGAGAGAAACTCCAACAGTGCACGGTATCATTGTGACTGGGGAGGCACAAACATGTGAAATACAGGTCAAAGCCTGCACCCTCTCCACTTACGGTGAGTGAAGATGACTTCATATTTCTATCTTCCAGAAAAAGGCAACATTTTAATCTTTTTCATTATGTATCTTTTGGGGGAGTTTAAACACTTTTTGGCACATCAAGCTGAAAAAGAGTCTCACACTTCCACATGCACCAATATCAAATCAATGGCTATGAGTTTCCCTTCTGACAGCTCCTCAAAGAGTTTTGTGGCAAAAAAAACCACAAAGAAGGGATCTGGCAAAAGGCACTTCCTCGATTCAATGCTGAACTGGTGATGGTCAGCCCCACAAGGTAAAATCCTAGCCCCAGTGAGTTTGGTCAATCAGCATCAGCCAAAATGCAAGTGGAGGAAATACTGATTGCCCCTCACAGGCAGCACCAGGTTGCTGGGAAAGCTGAGGGCTAGGCTCTGATCTGAACATTTTCTTTACAGAATAGACTGAAAATACAACTCTGACGGAGACATATGGCTCTGCAAATGAGTCCAGACAATTTACCAGGCTATTTGCCACCTGGAACAGCTCCATTTTGCAAATGCTGAAAGGAGACATCACAGGTTCCTTCATGACATCTGTGCAACTGTGGCATGGGGGCTGTGGTGGTACTGCTCTGTCCCTCTTCATATTTCATCTTGTGCCCCAGGCTGGGGTATAAGAAACTGCCAAGGAGGGTAGGACTTCTGAATTTTAACTGGAATAACTCTAAATAGTCAAATATCTATTTGTTTATGGCTTGTTTCATCTAGTGAAGTGAGCCCTGACACAAAGTATGGGGGCACTGAACACCTTTGAAAGAAAAACCTCTTGCATTCCAAAATTTCTGTGACTTGAATGAAGGGAAGGCATGGCATGGTGAACCAGAGAGTTGCTGGGCCTACTGAGAGCAGAAGTGAGAGTCAAAAGACTGTGTTCAAACAGATTTTCATAGCCGGTGACAATTACAACTTTCTAATGTAAACAACAAGGCAAGACAAAACAGCAAAAGCCTTCTCCTGTCTCAATGCAGTAAAAGCATTGTGTAGTTTTCCCCTGCAGAAAAAAGGCACCAGTCTATCTTCCAGCGCTAGTCATCAGTCACATGTGGGGAGAACTTACCACCAGACAGGCAGATAGGATTAGCCTGCTTTGCTATTTGGCTGACATCTACACCAGTGCCTTGTTCTGCAAGTGCAGGAATGCCTCTGGTAAAGGACTACTGCATGCTTGCAAAGATATTCAGAGCTAATGAGGACAGCATTCAGCCATTCTAAAGGATTAAACTGCTGGGAAAAAAAATCACTAAAATATTTCAAAATCTGTGACCCTTTGATGAATTTAAGCGTTTGATTTTAAACAATAAACAAAAAGTATCTCTATTCTTGTTAGCAGTTTAAAAATGGCCTGTCTCCAAGGTTTACCAGTTGAAATCACAGCCTTTGGCTATCAGAAAACAACTGAAATTGAGAAGGGAAAATTAATTTTACATCACACTCACACTTCATTCATACTTTCAGGAACAATAATATTGGTTTCTGTTTTCTTAGGTTTTTTTCCTCTGTAACTCATAGCTTTCAGCTTTGGGTTACTGCATTTAACAACCTCAATGCTTACATTCTGGTGAACATCACTTCCCAGCCCTCCCAGCCCCACTTGAAAGATATTATTTTGTACTTACTTTTGTTTTTTTGGGATCTTGATATTTTCCGGTCTGTTTTTTTTGGTTATTTCCTTCCCATTCTTTAACCATTTGAATCTGAGCGCAGGATACTCTGAAGTGGTTTCACACCTTAGCACTAGCTTCTGACCCACAGCAGCCTCTTGGTTTTTCATTTCCTTCAATTTGAGGGGCACCGCTAAAGAAATAAAAGAACGTGGTGGTGATTAGGCCATCCTCAAAAGGGAAAACGCTTACTCAAGTTGAGCTAGGCAAAGCATGGACAGTGAAACCCCAACCAGACTGGCAATACTTCAGCAAAAACCTCTGAAAAACAAGGATCTGTATTGTCCTTAAAGCATAAGGGCACATTTAATGACAGCCCACTTTGATGCTTTGGAGATCTCCTATTGGAGATCTCCTATTTTCGAGTCTTACAACTCGAAAGCCACAGTGAGAACCAAAGTGCTGGTTCTGAATATAGCATGGAGCACTAACAGCATTATTTGATTGTGTGCACCTAGGCACAAGACAGCACACTGTGGCAGGCACCTCTGACTGGTAACACACAAAGGCAAAGGCAGGGTACCTTGCAGCTTTACTAATTTCAATTGCTATGAGTTAGGGACTATGCAAAGGCTCCAGGTGCAACTGATCTGACAGGCAGTTAAAAGCATAAATATAAGCTCTACAGCCTCCCTCATGTCAGGGAAAGGCTCTTGTCCCAGCCAAACATTACAACCTACATTATACGCCTACCTCAAACCTCAGCTTGGTCATATCCTTTCCCTGAGGCAAAAGACAACAGGCCTGGAAGCCCATCAACAGAATCAATATCAATTAAGGGTATTTTGGACCCAGAAGGGGACACTGCATTGAAAAGGCTTAGTCAACACACTGTAGGGTTCCAGCTGAAGCATCTCAATTTCTACCGTGTCGTAGCAATAACATTTTTTCTATGTGTAAACCTCCAACCATTTCAGACTTTCTAAGTTATAGACCTCTGAAATTCCACGTGGCTACTGGTCTTTGAGGAAAGCCTTCACAAGAAGATGCAGTCCTTCTGTGAGATGCTACCCTTCATCTGACCCCCGTGCATTAGCTGTAAATCAGCCACTACTGTGCTCCAATGCATAGGTAAAACACCTATACCCGACCTTGCTTTCCCTGAGGCTTAACATAACACCTTTACTACACAACTGGGGAGGGCTAATATGGAGTACTGCAGCTGGTCAGCTGGTGGGTGATAGCCCCTAAGTCCAGCCTTGCTCAGCTGTGCCCTGCCTGAGCCTCCAGGGAGTCACTATGGCCATGCAGTGCCTCCAGCTGCAGGGCATTTTGTGCCTCGAACAGCTGTAATATTGTTCAAGGACACAAATGGCCACTGTGGTCAAATAATTCTCCATAACATGCAGACTTAAAGAGACACCAAAGGGTCTCCAACAGAGCCCTGTGCAAGAAAATATCCTAAGAAACTGGAAACTCTTGACTATGTTTTGGTATCTGCTCCTTGTATATTTGCGGAGACTTACTGACATCAGTTGCCCCTAATTATTATTCCAGTAAGACAAAAAGCAAGTAGCACCATCATAATCATAATTATGAGAAGCCCAAATAAAGGACTGATATGCACGTGTCCAATAAGTGGGTGACTGCTGAAGGCAGCAGCATGGCCTATCCCACATGTAAGGCAGCCTTTCGCACCCCAGGAAAGCAGAGGGAAACTTTTAATTTCCTGGAACTGAGCCCAGAGCAGCATAAACGGTGGTGTTTGGGAAAATGTGGTCTGCAGTGATTGACCAAATGAGGTGATACCTGCTGTGACACCAGCAGAGGACAGAAAATGAACAAGTCTTCCATAATTAAAAAACTCCTGATTAACAGGAAGGTGACAACTTTCTCCATGCACCTCTGCTGGTGTGGACAACAAGTTTCTGGCAGAAGGTGTTCTAGGCATCAACAAAATGTCTGAGAGAGAGACTTCTCTAGCAATGGCATCCAAGATGTGGTATACACAGGGCAGGCACATCTGTCAGTGTTCCACTGGGATGGATCAGGTAAAGGCCCAGCATTTCATGACAAGAAAATCTTCTCATATGTTGGTTTCCATTTTCTCCCACTGTCCTGAATAATTTTGGAAATTTCAGTGTGTTCTCAAAACACTATGAAAACAACTTTTGATTTCAGAAAAACAAGTGCCCACACACCATCCTGAAACCAATATGTTTAAATAAATACATACACTTTTATAAGTGTGTGTTTATATATATATATATATATATATATATATATATATATATATATATACATTTATATAAGAACACATGTAAATATTGTCTGAACATAAAATTTTAGGTTAATAATGTTTCAAATTTCCAAGAAAAACAATTAGCATTAAGTAAGAGCCTTACTACTGAGGCTTGTGCTAATAGCTTCATTCTGTCATTGAAGAGTTAAATTTATAGTCTTTTGTCACTATGTAAGAAAAGGAGATGCAGAGGTTTGAAATACAAAGGCATTATTCCTTATTTTACTATCTTTCACTTGTAATAGTCCTAGTCTGTATCTTGCATAAATTAAAACTGCACCACAACTGCAAGGATGAAAATTTTTGTGCTAAGGACTTCAACTAGTTATTGCCTGTTCCTTCAACATAGCAATGTGAAACTGGGAATAAAAGAGAGATGCCATTTTGTTCCTGATTTTTATTTTAATTCAGTATTATCTGCTCAAAATGACTTGCAGATTTTTTTCTTCCGTCAGAGCTGTCAGTGAAAAAAAAGAAAAGCGTTAAATTAATATGCTCAACTCTTGCCATAATTCAGGAGTTACCGGGAAACATAAAAGAGGATTTAATCAATGGCAGTGACCCTCACTAATTCACAGTAACTCGCTGTCCAAGCATGCAGGCTCTCCAGGGAAAATCGTAAAAGCTGTTCACAGACATGACAGAAAAGAGATTGTTTCTTGGAGGTTTTTTTTATTCTTTTCATTTACACGATGTTTGTTTCCTTTCAGTTACAGTTTTGCAAAAGTTAATCAGACCTGCCAGGCATATGAGAAAGCTTGTGCTGATAAAACTACAGCATTGTACACTTGGATCAAGATCAGCTACAGCTTCAACTGTTGCAAGAGGTAGCTGAGTTTCATCACAGTCTGTGCCAATTCTATGGTGCTGGCAAGACAGAACTTTGTCTGCAGGGCAAAAATGCTTTTAGAAGAGACAAAAATGCTTATAATTATAACTAGACATTGCTCTTCCTGATACCACCCTCCCCTTGCCTCTTCACCCCTTCCCTCTTTGTCCCCTCAGCATCTCCTGCCAGCTTGGCTCCCTTCCTCTTCTCCTTGCTGTGCCTGTCACGCAGCAGGACCGCTCCTGCCGCCAGTGAGGTTTCTGCCCATTGTGTGAGACTGCCCATGGCAGGCAGGAATGAGGCAGGAAGGGCGACAAAAACACTTTCTGCATTTCCTACATGTTGAAGTGCCGTCGGGGACACAAGGACTCAGTTAAAATGAAAATGGAAGGGAGCCTCACAGCATTTCCTACAGGTCACTATTTGAGCAGTGCCTTTGTGAGCAGCTCTGGTATGGCACCAGCAGAGGTGTTACACATGCCATCCATCACAGAATGACAAAGGAGCAAACAAGAACAGACAAATCCTGAAGAGAAACTGCATAAACTAAGTGTGGAAGTATTCAGAAAGAGGAACTGCTTGAATTAAAGATCTGGTGGGGCATCTACTTTATCTGTATTCCTTGTGCCAAAATGTAGTAGGGCCTCACATTTAAGAGTCAATTAGGCACACAGAAAGGCACCCAGGCTTCTCACACTACCCAGTCAGGATGTCTCTCTGTGACCCATGGACCTCCCCTGCTTTGACAGACTTTCTAAGAAAGCAGCAAGGGTGATAAAAGCGAGAGAACACAAAGCAGTGGAGCAGTTGTGTCAGCAAAGCCACACACAGTTGGAAGGGTTTAACAGGCAAAAGCAAGTAAGGTGTTAGATCTTTCCTTATTAACATGGCTTGAATAGCTGTCATTTTGTTAGCAATTTTTTCAGAAGCCCATGTCTGTTGGCCTGCATAATAGCATTGCAGATAAGGAACACAAATTTCCATATTCTCTCTGCAAAAGACTCACTGATAATGTATGAGTGCAGATAACTTCTGCCTAGACTTGCGAGTTTGGCAAAGAACATCAATCTCCTCACTTTCAGTGCTTGATTGTATAGTTAATCTGCATGGAAGCTCAACACATTGAACAAATTAAACAGGAAACCTGCAAAATATTATCACACAACCACACTCAGCTGAAATTCCATGAGTGGTTGTTTTTATTTCCGTGTCTTTTCTTTCCCTAGGAAGGCGCAAAGCCTTTTGAGAGTCTGAGCACAGGAGTGTATTAGACATGCTTGCCAGTAGGCACATGTGCAGAGTTTGCTGCAGAGTTGTGACAAACAGCTTGGTGAGGGGTAATAGAAGCCAAAGCAATAACATCCATTGCTTTGGCCTCAGACTTACTGTCTTTTTTTCTTTTCTGTTTTTTTAATTTTCTTTTTTTTTTTTTTTCCCAGTATAATGCTCAAGGCAGGGAAGTAATGCAGGACAAATTACATTATTTCCAAAAGCCTTCTCCCCTTGCATATGAGATTATAATCAAGGTCAGACTTATCATCAGCAGACCAGGTTTTCTAAACATATAAGCTGCACTTTAAAATGCACACTGCTCCCGCTCAGACAAAAAGCCTCACTGCAAAGCCCCCCAAACCCTAACCAAACAAATAAAAAAAAAAACCACCAAGTCACACAGCAACGAAAATCCACAAACAAATAAATAATTAAAACCCACGAAAATTTGTGTTCCTTCTCTTGGTTTTAATTCTCCTATAATTTTCTCAGGCAACATTTGAATTCTGAACACTTTTCAAAATTGGACTATTTCCTGCAAATATCTCTGCAGGAAGTCTCTGTGCAGATTACCTACAAGACAAAACCCTGTGCGAAATGATAGAACACCCAGCTCTCCAAAATACCAGAGTAACTGAACGCCAGCTGAAGGACTCGTGTTCAGTGAAAATCCAAACAAATGATTTGGCTACTTAATGGGAAATTCTGAATTATTTTGAAAATACTGTCAGATGCACTTCAGGTCTGGGTCTTGATATTTTTATACTTGTGTCTGCACAGACAAGAGCAAAAAGAAAAATGCAAACCTGACATTTATCTTGAACTACACATAAAATCAACATCCACAGAATATAATTCTTTCTAGTGATGCTAAAATGAAATCTTTACAGAAATTTCAGGTATTGCAAAAGCCAAATTAAAGTTGAGTACCAAAGGAATAGCTAGCAACATGGTCAGGAGCCAAGAAATAAGAGAAATAGAGAGAAATAGTGCTATAGCTGTGCTCTTTAAGCACTGGAACAGCATGGAAGCAGCAAATGCCTCTATAAATCAAAGTAACTACTCCCAAAAGCCAGTCACAAAGACAGATGCTAATCTGACAACCAGGTTTAGGTATGATGGTACTGAAGTCTCACTTGGTCCTGTCAAAGTAATGCTGCACCAACATACCCACAGATCTCTACCAAACATATTTGTTATTTGGCATGAGATGCTTTCAAGTGCATGCTGTGTCATGCCAGTGTTCATGGATATTTATCCCTAGCCATGAAGCTGCTCTGGGAGCTTGCGTAAATCTTCTCTGCATTCTCTCTGTCACAAGCGCAGTAAACCCTGCCAATGAGAGTACCATGGGCCAATTCATAACATGGCCTTGGGAAGGCAGAATTTTAAACAGGACACTGAAAATGGGCACATGGAAGAATTACTATGCACAAAGAGTAGGTCTCTCTCCTGCCCCCACCCCCTCCTTCCACTCAACAAGCAGAAAGCATCTCCAGTAGAGTGAAAAAGGATGGTAGTGACAAAGCAGCATGTCTAGAAGTATTGTGTCCAGGAGGAAAGCCTGAGAGCATCCATTTATTCAGTGTAACATGATAATGACAGGCTGTCCATTCTCCTGCAGACACTCAAGATATCAGTTTCTGAACTTATGCCTCCTCAGAGACAGAGAATTGTGTTCAAAGCAAAATGTAGGTTTTGCAAGGGAAGCTGGGTGTGAGCAAGTGTCTAACCTAAAGATTATGATTTAAAGGTCAACACCTAATTTATTTACTGATGATCGTGTCTGCAGGAACATGCTGCCTGATCACATTAAATACTCTCTCCTCTGATTCTCAGTGCTTCAGCTACTCCAACTGGCTGCATCCCTGGTAAGCTTTGATGATCCTGTTAGACACTGTCAATACAAACACCTGATCACACAGACTGAAAATGTGGGACAGTGTAAAACAAATATAGTTGATATCCAAAAAGTGATTCAGTGAAAACAGCTTGGAAAGTTCATGGAAGAATCTGCAGGTCCATATTTTACATACCTAAGTGCATAAACAGGGACTCCAGAATCTTTACTTGAACACTAAAATTAAAGTAAGCCAAACACAGAAACGCTGGGCAGGGTAAGTCCCTTGGACTTCAAGGGGATTTGCAGGTACTTGGTATTTTTTGATTTTTTTTCACATGAAGCCACTTTCCATTTAGGAGCTGAATTTCAGGACTGCAGATTTAAAAAAAGTTTGACTCACATTGTGTGCCTTGAATTGAGATGAAAGAAGGAATGATGTGGCAGTTTGCCATACCATACATATATCTCTTCTCTTGTTTGCTCTCCAGTGTAAGAATGTTAAGCACTAATTTCTACTTTTTCTTGAAAAAAGTCATTCAGTGACTCATTAAACAGAGGGCAGTGCAGCTGATAGAACCACATAAAAGCAAAGGCTGCAACACACTGTTAACTTGTCTGGGTCTCAGCCTTCACTTTATGGCCAGAGCTGTAAGGTTCAGCAGACCACTGGACTGAGGAGCATGGAAAATTTAAACTTTGGGACTCTGCTATGGTACTTGTGTAGCTACAATGGTATGCCCTAAGATAATGTTGGGAAGAAAAACCAAACAAATGGTATAAATTCAGAAGCTATTTCTCTGCATTAATGATGAAAATCCAGTTCTTTGGCAAGTCCTTTTTTTTTTTTCCTTTTTTTTTTTTTCTTTTTGGTAGAATTTACTTTTTTAAAATAGCTTCCTTAGAGCTTTAGCCTCTCAGGCTTCAGGGTCTCAAAACTGCTGTGGCCATCTCCTCCTCTCCCTCTCACATTTCATATTCTCTGGTCTACTCCTGTTTTGACATCACCAGAAAACACAGAGATTTCTGTGTGTCAAATCCTGTAAGCTTTGCAAATCCTATGCATTATACTTTGTAACTCGTGTTTTTATTTCAGGCCTCCAGCTGCTTCTCCACCCTTTCAGCATTTGTCCACCATGCTCTTTCTCTTCACACTGTTCCAGAAAAGCTGGGATTCTCACATGCAAAGGACACGAGTGTGGAGAGTTTTGTGCAGACGTGGCTTGAGGGAAAAGGCTATGATCATATACAGCTGGTTAAGCAGTAAAAATGCAGATGCAAGCAGTAAGTTCTCAGCCTTTTCTTTATGAGAAAACAACAACGCCGTGCTCTTGAGCGAGTAACTAGAAAACAACAACACTGCTCTTGAGCAGGTAGGAAGACAACAACAGCAAGATGTATAAACAGGTACTAGTCTTGACAGAAAACTACAAAGCATCTTGAGAATGTAGCTACAAAAAAGGAGTTGACATTTAATCTGTAGCTAATGATGAGCTTAGCTTTTGCAATATGTATGAGCTTAATTAACACTACTATAAAAGCATGTAAGACGGATCAATAAATTTGAGACTTGCTGATCATCGGATGTGCTTGCCTCCCTTCGCTCCGTCACATGAGTCATTGCTTTCTTCTGACCCTAGTCACCCATTTTTGCTTCTGGCTTACACTGTTCTCTTGGCTTTGCAGCATTTTCTGATTCTGCAACAGTTCCACTTCCCAAAGTGTACCATGACTCAGCCAATAAATTGCCCAGTGTAAATCTACCCATGGCAGGCTTTCACATGTCTAAAAATCCTCCTCCTCCTCCTGAGGCTGTGGAAGACTTAAGAGAAGTAGTAACAATACACATCCAGCAACACTGCCAGCACACTTTTAAATCCCTGGTCAGAGGTCTTTCTCATTGAGTAAGGCACATTGTCCCTACTCCAACAGTGAGAGCTCAATCATATATGTATAGGAGAAACACCCAGCATCAAGCAGAATTTCAATAACATCAGACAATATTATGGCCACTGTATGCACATAAGCTTTCCCAGTATTAAAACAGTTTTCCATGTTGAACAAGAAAGCCAGAAGGACCTGCTGTCCACAAGGATATCTTACTAAAAAATGAGAAAACACAGGGAGTAGGGAGTGCCAAGACAGGTGAAATACATGGAAATGGTGGTCAGAAGGCAATATCCAGAATGTGGAATGAAGGTTACTTTAATAGGTCACCACTAACCAACTTCTCCTGTATGGGTTCACAGAGCTAGTCACTGCCACCACTAATAAGGACACATAAGTAATCTGAGTTTAGGGATATAACCACTGGAATGAATAATTAGCATACAGGAAGAAACAAAATGGAATTCCCCAAAACAACTGACTCCCCAAAGACCAAAACAATCTCCGTCTCACTAAGTTCACACAGAGGCCAACACTTTTCACAAATTAATGAGAAAACGTCTGGATATCCCAAGACACAACTGGAAGTTTAGGAGGTTCATTTGTCTGCCCTTGTTCCTCTACACAAAGAACCACTCATCTATATTGAAGTTTTGGGGTGGGAAGATGGAAAACCTAAGCTGAAACCTGTCTGCTGGCTTGCTTGACATGATCAGAAAGAAAATAAAATCACAGAAATGAATTTGGGAAAACCAAGATTAATTGGAGCATCAAAATGAAGAAGTTGTTGCATTACTGGCTGCATAAAATATTTACAGCAGTGTGAAGAATTTTGAAACTTTCAAGATATTGGTTTGCTTAAGCACAAGTCAAACTTAACACTGTGGGTCTGGTTCCTCATTCGTCACTTTCCTTCCCCTCCTCTCATTTAAATTCTTTGTGGTCAGCTCTCCTAGCAATTTCTAGGACTTGTGTGGGTGTTCAGCACAGGCTGTAGAAAGATATAGGCCTACAAAAACATCTGTATACTAGAAGACTGCACAGGCTGGAAAGCAACAGTAGTTCTTCCACTGCAATCTCAAAGATTTTCTAATAATTTTCTTCTGGCGTTGATCACAGATAGAGCAGATGACGCGCCAGACCCACCCCAGCTATACAACAACTGAAAATTCAATGTTCCCTGCCCTCTACTCAATTTGAAATATGACTGCTTTTGTACCTGCACACTAAAGGAAAAATCATGAGGTCTCACAATTCCAGAAGCGACACACCCAAAGCAAAAGGATGTGTTTTTCCTCAGGGACACAGCACAACTAGTCCAGGTCACTGAAGCTGACAAAGTGGCCATTGCTTGGAAGAACCTGTTGGAATTTTTTTTTCCTTTTTTTTTTTTTATTTTGTTTTGAGTTTTTTGTGGGTTTTTTGTTTGTTTGTTTGTTTTTGTTATCAGGAGGAGTGCAAACCCTTTAGCCAATGAGACAGAAAGCGATTTGCCACATTTCAGGAGTCAGGGAACTGGATACACCTGGGCATTGGAAAAAAAATCATGAACTCAAACGCAGCTCAGCAAAAATTTAAACATGGCATTTAACATTATGGACTGGCACAGTAGGCAGAGAGATTTCATCATGTACCCTTCAATATAACTTACTTCCAACATACTTGAACTCAAATTTATACTCTGCAGCTGTGGCAAATCAGAAATGGAAACTGCAGTGAAAAGGAAGCATTTATGCCACAACTGTTTGAAAATATACATGCTATCTTCAGACAAATGAGAACTTGCACAGAATTCTTACAATTGCTGCGAAATACTTGCAATTGGGAACAGCTTGCAAAAATACATAATCGGAAATCTCCCCATTAGCTAAATTCTTATACAAGATTAGACATCCTTTTAAAGGCCAACCTCCAAAAAATCCATAACCACATGATAAGTAAAGTGCAGATACATGCCGTGGTGCAGCCATCACCTGAGGCGGGACAAGACAAATTATGCACTCTGAAATGGTTTTGGACTCTAGGTAAAAGTTAAAAAATTATATTGGGAAAATTATATGGCTTTTTAAAGTATATTCCAGCACCAGGAGGTGCTGGAATTGCATATTGAGAAATGTGTGTGAATGGTAGGAAGTGATCCAAATAGGAGTGGAAATTTCCCACAAATATAGAAAAACTGTGACACAGATCTCCAGGCCATCAAGTCCAGCCTGGGGCTTCTGTCCACAACAACACAGTCCATGCTGCCATTTCAGCCTTTCCTCAAGACCTTTCAGCGGCCTCAAAAATTATGAGTACTTGAAAAAGACTAAAACATGCAAGAAACAGTTGGTAATTATGTAACACTCCAACCCCTGTGATCGTGGCCACCAGTAGCTACTGTCAAGGAGGAATTACAGATTTTATTGTAGAACAATGATATTCCTTGTGTAGAAGCCACCAGTGAACCTTGTGGACCAGCTCGAATATATGAAGGGCAGTAAGCAACGTGTATCATTTGCCAAGCCTATTCCCCAATCTAGAGGCTCCATCAGCAGAACAGCATTTATATAGTAAATTTTAACTAAAAAGGAGTTGGAGAATAAATTCCACATAAATTCTGAACAGCCTGCTAGCAAAAAGAATAAAGACATGGTAAATCAAGTAAAACTCCCTTCCCCCACTACATTTTTTAAACTTACTAGTGGTTTCTGTGTGTTACTGTTTTGGATAAAATCACACCCAGAAAATTGATTATATCAATTTTCCGGTATCCAGGGCTTTACTTACTATATGATAAGAACCAAAGGCCCAACACAGAACTAAGGTAAAATTCAGGCCCTGTGAAAATAAAATGCTTTGTCATTGATTCGTTACAGCTAGACTTTCACCCCAGAAGATGGAGGAATGTACTACAGTTTCACTGAAGGAAAATATAGAGACCTTATCTATATCCAAATTTGCAGCGATCTAATTAAAACATTAATCAATTATATTTAGGCTGATGCAAAGTCTCACTGTGAACACATTTAAACCGATTTAAAGCTGATCTATGATTAAACTCACATTAAAATCAATTCCTTAATAAATTAATTTGAATCAGAAGCTTAGCTTCTGGATTAAATTAGTCCTAACAGGTCTTTCTAGAGGCAATGCTCTCTCTGCCTCAATAGCATTAAGAAATCTAACTTTAATGACAACAACTTTTGTGTGCCAACACTCTTGCATGCATTCAACATCCAGGGTAGAAAGACATCAATGTGATCATAAACTTCTGCACAAAAGGACTAATCAGAGCAATGTCCCAAAACTTTCTTAGCTTCCATTTTATTTAATTCTCAGGGAAAATAGCCTTGAGTACAATATAATCATTTTCCTACTACTGAGTTGGAGATTTTTGTGTGTCATCTTCTGTGATTTATCTGTTCCGTATAATATCTTACTAGAAGTTTCAGTTTGTTGTAATTTGTGCAACAGGAAACCTTTTCCTTTGCTTTTACTTCCTATCCAAGGCACCAACTTCAGTCATAAATCATGTGGAATGCATACACAAAGCATGCAGCATAAAATGTACTTTTTTTACTGCTGAGGAAATACTGAAGAGCACTAACAGAACCACTGCAAACCAATCTGCAGCAAAGCTGCTTTCACAAACTCACGCCAGACCTCAAGCCAGCTCTGTACAGGTTTGGACAGGTGAGCTCCAAGGAAGGCAGCCATCTACATAATCCTTACTACATTAACAGAATAGAAAATCTCACACACAAGAGTACCCTGAGACAACTGCTCAGGAAAAAGTCCAACTTAGGAAAAGCCAGAAGGCTCTCACCCTGTGGTGTTGGTGTCATGCTGCAGCAGCCTGGCAGATTGCTTACATCTTTCTTGGAGAATCAGAAATAAAATAAACTTTCCAGCCTCATCAAATGTGGCCCCTGTGCCTCTCTGAAGCTCTCTGAAGGAAATAACTTCAAAATTTGTTAAGAGGAGGGGCTGCTCCTTATCAGGCACAGGAAGGATGCTTCCCTAGGCTAGATGAGATCAAGAATGAAAACAGGTTCAAATCTCTCTTAGGGACTATCTGCACAATGTTCAAACCAATTTTTACACAGTGCCAGTCTTTTCTTTCTTTAATCTTAAAAAAAAGCCAAAAGAAAAAAAGAGAAAAAAATAAAAAGGAAAAAGAGAAAAAGGAAAAAGAGAAAAAGGAAAAATGAAAAAGATACAAAGGAGAAAGAAAAAATGATAAAGAGAAAAAGGAAAAAGGACAGGAAAAAGAGAAAGGAGAAAAAAGAGAACAGAGGAAAAAAAAGCAAAAAAATGCAACTCCCTGAGCAACGAACTAACAAACCCACAACAACAAAACAAAAAATCCCCCACAGACCAGTCTTTCATTAACCAAACAAAACCACTTCATCCTAAAAAGATGGTATCATGTCAAATTACAATCTAGATTTTCACTGGAAATAGCACACAACAGTTAGAATGCATAACTTTCTCCCCAACTGTGCTGAACTCTAGGGAGTTGTCAGTCAACTCTTTTGTCCACATTTTCTAGAAGACATGAGAATGAAACTAATATTACATAAAAAAATCAGAGATAAAACTTTGATCCCAAAGGGTTTTCAAAACACAAGGGTTTATGAGGGAAACTTATGCAATCCCAGCAGGAGAACTACCAGGTGTATTAAGTTTCCTGTAAGACTCAGTCCAGTAAGGGGACATGACAACAGATAACAGGGCTGTCTCACAAGAAACCTGGTGGCAGGTAGGGTTCACTCTTTGCTATTGTGCAAAACTGAGTCTGCTGTTTACCTAAAATAATGTATGAACAAACTTTGTCTTTTCTACAGATTGTTTTGTTGTTGTTGTTATTTTTGGTTGGCTTTTTGGTTTGTTTTGTAATTTTTTTTTAACTTCTGGCTATTCTCTCACAGCTTGTTCCACTGCACATGAAGCAACATGCACAGCTCTGCTTAAAGATGCTCTTCTATTCTCTTTCGTCATGAGCTAGACGATGGTCTGAAATCCATAGAGCAGACCAGGACTCTCTTGGGTCCCACACACTCTTATGCTTGGATATCACAACAGCCAATAAAACACCCTTATTAATTACAGTCCAGGATCCTGCTGACACACTGAAGGGAAGATATACCCCTGGGGAGATGCAGCAACACATGGGCTGGAAACTCCTATGATAAACAGACGAAGAAGTGATACACCAAACCACCTCCTGATGGACTGGAACCTGATTCCAGACATGTCCAAATGTCCATTTCAGTATTTCCTTCTGCAAAATTTGTCCCACACTGCTAAGTACATAATAATGAAAGCTATGACAATGACAGCCATAAAGATTGATGGAAGAAGCCAAGGAAGAATCAGAACAGTATCAGAAAACAATGTTCAGAAAAGAAGAACATAAAGGACGAATTCCCCTCATCTGCTGAAATTTAATATCCTGAGTCCCCCTTCTGGCTGCAAAGGGAATTCTATGTAGGAAGTAACCAAGCCGGACACCATTACTGTTAGGGGAAATGGAAACAATCAATAGAGCAAAATACTTTGTAGATGATAAGCATTCTGTTTTCAGCATATTAACTGATTCATAATCTGTATCTGGCTACTGAAAGATGTCATAAAACCCAATGGCTGAAAAACATGATAAAAAACCCCAGCAGTACAATTACACTGAAAGTCTACCATATTTTTCCATTTTAATCACTGTTTCTGGAAAGAATTTAAGGCACGCTTTGAACTTTGCAAGATGTTATTCCCAGGTCTGGTCTTTTTACATACTGCTTATTCCAGGAGCTTCATGAATTTCCAGTAGCAAACTAACAGATCAAGGATTGAGGAAAAGCAGCATCAAATTAGTGTTTTCATGAAGCCTATAGAACAATCAAGCTATTTGCAGTGGAGGAAGTGAGCACACACTGTGTGTTCAGGGATTCTTAGCAACAACTCTGACACGAGTTGAGAGAGAACAGAAGAGGATCTAAATCCAGCAAATCACCAACAAAGTGATCGTCTTGTCTGGCAGTGCAAGGCACCTCACTCTGCAGCCTCTGCAGGCCCATCCAGGGTAGACTGAACATGCACCAAACACGGAATGCAGTCATGGAAGCCAAGGTTTCCATACTGAGAAAGGCAAATAGCTCCAGAGCCAGGTACCCTCTTTCTCACAATATTTTCATCCTAGCCTTTCCCAGTAGATTAAAGAAAAAAAAAGTTTTAAATTGAATTCCTTAATACTATCAGTGCTCAGGGGATGGCATTGGTTTTGACAGTACTGCAATGTTTGACAGCTATTTATCCTCATGACTTGTTTCCCCAATCAAAACATTTTTTAAGTAATCAGAGGAAGCACTGAATTTAAACAAGAGGTTTTAAACATCTTTTTCTTTTCTTATACATCATTCTTTCTCCAGAAAGAAGGAAAAAAAAAAAGGAGAAAAATTTTCACTGGCTTCTAACTCTTATGACACCCTTATTCATAATTAAGCATAGATCTTAATTTCAATTTGATAACTCAGTTTCCCAAGTTCTGAGGATATTCTATGTCTACAATAACAATATAAATTCTTAAAGTTTTGATTTTAGGCAAGAAAATAGTATGTTATCTGATGTATTAGTTATCTTACTGATTATTCTGCAGAGGGATAGATAAAGATCAAAATACAGAAAAAGACAAGGACTTGGCATTAGGGGAATCTAACAGACCCGTGAGAGAGGAGAAAAGCAGAAATTTTATCAAAAAATGTTTTGAATTCAGACTCAACAGGATCACTAAACAAGCAAGTACTAGGAGTGACTTTATGAGTTACATTTGAGTAAACGGTCATCACATCCCAAAAAAAGTCACCTCAGTTTTAGGCACAAATTGAGAGAGAAAAATACTTCCTTTTTTTCCTGTTTTAGCTCTTGTTCAGCAGTTTCACTGTGACTTGGTCATCACATGGAATTAGATGAAAAACAGTGAAAAAACTTTTCTGCAATCACCAAAACAGATAAGCCTAACAATCAAAAAAGATCTCAGGCAAATAACATCTCTACACATTTGACCTTCCATGTGGGGAAGCTAGTTAGTAGGATGGGATGTGAATTCACAGAACTCTGGTCATTTTACACTCAGCTACCCCAGGCATTGAATTAATACTGACTGACGTGGCTTAACTGTTAAACTGTAGTATCCTGTTAGAAACCACTGACATGAATGGTCCTTCACCCACAATACTGAGTCCAAGTGAATCAGAGAAAGGTACAGAGGGTCCTTCACATCATCATGCAGGCACTCTGCCTAGCAGAATGCTTGTACTGCACCCCTTCTTATGAGGTGTGATGTGAAATACTGTAAAACTGGATGTCTAGGCAGGGAGTTGTCCATCAGGGCTAACATTCAAGAAAACCACTCTAAGGCAGGCACGTGGGATGTGGGAGGGCAATAAAGATCAGGAAGAAAAGGCATTCCCCTTAATAGAAGTCACAGTAGACT
This sequence comes from Zonotrichia albicollis, assembly GCF_047830755.1. Taxonomy (NCBI): domain Eukaryota; kingdom Metazoa; phylum Chordata; class Aves; order Passeriformes; family Passerellidae; genus Zonotrichia; species Zonotrichia albicollis. Next base: position 62,443,770 of record NC_133860.1, on the reverse strand, counting down.
TTTGATGGAATAGCTGCTCGGGGACTGTTTGGAGTAGGAACAGAAAATAAGGGAGAAAAATGCAACAAAACCTCAAAATCAGCATTGTTTTCTCCCCAAGCCCCAAGATTCATTTCTATGCAGACCCAAACCCCATATCCAGACATGACAAATGCTGTGTAATGTGACCACTCCTCTCTCCCACATATCCCAGGTATCCTGGGCAAAACAGCGCAACACTGATGCAGCTGGGTGAGGACTCAATTTCTGGCCATTTTCCTTGCAAACTGTTACCTGATCTTCAGCAATGTTTTTGCACAACCTGTCTTAAAGCGCTTCTCTTCCACTCGTCTCAGTACACCCTGTGGTGAGGGGTCCAAGCAAGTCCTTTTGTACCCCAAGTGCCCGCAAGATGCATGAATGTGGTCAGCGCAGACTGGTGGATATAGAAGCAAGGGCAGGCAGGGGACGTGTGTAAGGAACTACTAAGGATTTACTGAAGGTGTGCATTTTTCTTAGATTGGTTAAATCCAAGAAAACATTGAAGCGAAAATGGCTCTTCCAAATTTGTGTGGCTTTGGTATAAGTCACTCAGAATGATTCATCTCTGAAATGGAGCCTCCACTCCTGGCCTTCCCACAGTTAAACTCATTCACTTCAAATGTTAATACTTTGAGTGCCTTGCCTGGACCATCTGTAGAACTGATCACCTGGAGGGTCTGTGCAAAGCAACCATTTGTCCACAAACAAACAGTTTAGCTGACTAATTTACTCTTATAGACAAGCAATTGTTTTGGCATAAAAGCCTGATTAGCTAAATTCTATCCCTCTCTTAAATGCTTATTCAAAATTCTGCTCTGGCCCATGACATAACTCAAGGGTTCTGGCTCCCAGATCTAAAATAATTAGTCTGGGGAAATTAAACAGTGCTCTCTGCACACCTGTGGCTGGCTGGGCTCCCCTGCCTGACAGCAGTGCCTCTCCCACACCAACACAGGCCGGCTGTGAGCACAGCTCCCAGGGCTGCCGTGCCCAGGATCCCCCATCACAAGAACCCGTCAGGAAGAGCCGCACTGCTCCTCATGACACCGAATGGAACCACTGGTTTGGCAAAGAAGCTGCTCATTGAGGGTCTCTGCTTAGAAGATTTATATTTTAAACAGGCAACAGCTAATATCATGGGGAACAGATACATTACCAGCAAGTCATTTCCAAGCAGCTAATAACTGTTTCCTTACCCACCAGATCCTAGGATGCATTTTCAGGTTTAAACATAACATATACATTGTAAATAGCGGAAACATCTGGGGTTTATTATAACACCACTTTGCTAGCCTTGGGCATTGTACAACTCCCTCAGGCCACGGTTCACCCTTGACCTGCCAAAGATGATTACTGTACTCAGGCAACTTCCCCTGCTCCGCAGCTGCTTGCCTGCCCCTCCCCTCTGTCACTACTCACCACCACTATCATTACAGCTACCATCCCAGGACAGCCAG